>NC_045449.1:20135193-20179528 GCF_002776525.5 Piliocolobus tephrosceles
AGACAATGGGGAAAGGGAAGGGGGAAGGAAAAGGGTCCCTTCCCCGGCCGCCCTCAGGAGAGGCAGGAGGCCGCGAGCCCGCCCCGGGGCGGGCTGCCGGGCGCACCTTGCGCTTGCGGGCCTCAGCCGTGCCGCTCCACACGAAGCACTGGTAGATGGCCCGCAGGTTCTGCTTCCAGTTGTCTACCTTGAAGCTGCCCAGGTGCGAGCAGCCCGGCGGCGCTACCGCCAGCTCGGCGTCCATGGCCTCGCCCTCGGGCTCTGGCCGGGACACCATGGGGGGCAAGGCCCGGCCGCGCGCGGGGGGCGGCGGCGAGGGGGGCGAGGACGACGCCAGCGCGGCGTGGGGGCTGCTCGGCGGCGGGCCTGGCCGGCCAAGGCACTGGCGCCGAGAACAAAGCGCGGAGGCCAGACAAAGATGGGGCTGCGCGATCGCGGAGGGGAGGCTGCGGGGCAGGCACCGCCCCCGAGCTGCGGCTGCTGCTGGCCGCCCGCGCTGCGCTCTCCCGGTTCGCGGAGGGCGTCGCGGGGCGGGGCGCCGCGGCCGCGGACGGAGATTACGTCACCCCCGGCCGGCACCGCACTGCGCAGTCTCCGGCCCGCGCCAGGCCCTTCCCCCGTCTCGCGCGCCCGTAGGCTCTGGGTAGACCGGAGCCCAAGGAAGCGTGGTGGGGCGAGGGGAAGCCAACGAGGGCCCGCCTCTTCCCTTCCTCTATTGGTCGCCGGCCCCCCCCCCCCCCCAGCATCTTCGGCCATTTTCATAGGCTCTCAGTATAGTCCGTCTGGCGTCTAGACGTTCCCTGTCTCTTCTAGCAGACTGGGGAGGCGGGGGCGTGTTGCGGTTGGGCGGCGTGAGGCGTCCGTCCTAGCACTGAACCGGTTTGCGCCGGCCTGAGCTCTGCCGCAAAGAGGCGGGGCCGCGAGCTGGAGCGCTGCAGGTCGGGCTTCCATCCAGGGCCTGCGCTTTCCCACCCAAGAGCATCCCCTGTTCAGGCGCAGTCTGCAGGGCCCCCGGTTGCCGTAACGTGGCTCGGGGCTGGAACTGCCAACTGCCTGCTCGGCGCCGCTCCCTGCCTCAAGCTGCGGCGCCTCATGTCGGCAGCCCGCGGATAGCGAGGGCCAACCCGGCGCCATCCAGTTGAAAGAAGATGTGCGCTACACGCCTGACACTTCGCATTTGCTGGTGGCTACGTTTTTCTAATGAAAAGAAAGTTAAATATAGTAATATATCTTAACCCAATAGGGTCAAAATATTTCAACATGTACGCAGTATTGCAAAAATCGTTAGCGGAATATTTTAGTTTTTGCAAGTCTTCGAAATCTGGTATTTACACAACAGCACATCCAATTCCTACTAGCTGCTACCGCAGTGGGCTGCACAGGTCTAATCGGTACACAAATAACACCCAAGGCAAACTGAAAAGACCTTTAAAGACGAATGCAAGCAATGTTCTGGGAGAGCCAGGGCGCCAAGGATCTGGGGGAACTTGGATGAGGTGTGAGGCGTGGTGCTGCTCCCTGGTACGCCTCCCACTGCTAACTGCTTTGCTCATTCCTCCACAGATTGCAAGAAACAGCAATTGCCGTCCAGAGCCATCACAAGCTAAAATATAAAGATCGTGATCTCACAACACTTAAATTCTACAGGGTTTAATGGGCTGACGACTGGAATAAAGTTTTTGTGGCCAAGATAAATTGCCTAGCACAGGTTTTTGCCTCATGGCCTTTGTGCTTGCAGTACCCTCTGCCTAAAATGTTTTCCTCACCCCCTCATCCCCCCGCCCCGCATCCTTATATTCCGTGGCTGATCGCTCACCTCCTTCCAGCTTTATCACACACCTCCTTTTCCGTGAGGACTTCCACTGCCACCCTAATGAAAATTGCAAGCCCCCCAAAATTCTCCATTCCCTTACCCTATTTTGTTTTTCTCCAAAGAATTTATCACTATCTGGCGTAATGAATATTTACTTTTTTTTTTTTTTATTGTTTCTTCCCTCAATAGCATGAAAAATTCCAAGAAGGTAATGATTTTTTTTTTTTTTTTTTTTGAAACAGAGTCTGGCTCAGTTGCCCAAGGCTGGAGTACAGTGGTGCAATCTCAGCTCACTGAAACCTCTGCCTCCCATGTTCAAGCGATTCTCCTGCCTCTGCCTCCCCAGTAGCTGGCATTACAGGTGCCTGCCACCACACCCGGCTCATTTTTGCATTTTTAGTAGAGAGGGGCTTTCACCATGTTGGTCTGGAACTTTCACTAGAGATGGGATTTTTCCAGGCTGGTCTTGAACTTCTGACCGCAAGTGGTCCACCTGCCTCGGCTTCCCAAAGTGCTGAGATTACAGGCGTGAGCCACGGCGCCCGGCCTCCAAGAGGGTAATGATATTTTTGTGTTTTATTTCCTACTACAGCCACAGGTTCCCAGAACTGTATTGGCTACGTGCAAGTACTCAAAATTACCTGGTGAAGCCCTGTAGTAGTCCCAGCTACTCCAGAGACTAGGGCAAGAGGATCGCAGAGCCCAGGAGGTCAAGGCTGCAGTGAGCTGTGATTGTGCCACTACACTCCAGCCTGGGCAACAAAGAAAGACCCCATCTCTAAACAAAACAAAGCCCTGCCGAATTAATTAACCCGAAGCACATTTACAGAAAAATCTAACAAGACCATTTCTAGAATAAAACACTTGTTAAGGAAAACCATATTTATGTTAGAGGAAAGAATGTCAGCTTACTAAAAAGTAAAATCATAACTAGTAAGTCAGCAATTACAAAAATATGTGATCCATCTCTGTAAATATTGATGTAAAGAGTTTTCTCATGTTGTTGGGTTTATACAAATATGATTTGGCTTCACGAATGTGCACTTAGCATTCAGCCCCTAATATTTATCTTTTTTTAAATATGATCATCTAACTACGGAATAATATCTATGCTGTCCACTTGAATCAATTATAATGATTTAACCGCTCCATAATCAGAACAACCTTATTGATTTAAAAAAATTTGAACTACAGAATATACGCTTGAGAAGCAGCCCCCCACCATAGATGTATGGATTAAGTGCTTTTTTTCTAATGGGAAAAAAATTGAAACATTAATGACAATTAATAGGAGAGTCATTGAATAAATGATGGACTAGCCATTCTAGGGAATATTACACAGCTATTAAAAAGAATGAAGTCCAGCTTGGGCCATGTGATGAAACCCTATCTCTACAAGGAAATAAAAAAAAAAAGCCAGTTGTAGTGGCGCACGCCTGTAGTCCCAACTACCCAAAAGGCTTAGGCGGGAAGATTGCTTGAGCATAGGAGGTCAAGGCTGCAATGAGCTGCAATGATCATGCCACTGATTCCAGCCTGCACAACAGAGTAAGACGTTATATTAAAAAATTAAAAAAAAAAAAGAACTAGATCTGTAAGTACTAGTATGAAAAGTCATAAAACATAAATAAATAAAACAAACTGCAGAAAATTACAGAAAATATGCTGACATTTGAAGGAAAATAATGGAAGGCCTGGAAGAAAGAAACACACCCATCAATAACAGTAGCTTCTGGAAAGGAAAAAGTAGATGTGACTTAATCTATGATGTTTGAATGTTGTCTTACAATGAAAATTAATATATTCCTCTGTATTTAAAAATTGCTAAAACTTAAAAAGAAATGACAAAATGTCACAGTACGAAGGAACACAGTGTTCTACAACATGTAGAAAACAGTGGTCCACATGTTCAATATATTCATTTATTCATGTATCCAAAAATCAAGTCAGATTGCTAAATTACAGTCTGGCTCTACCACCTACTATCTGTGTAACCTTGGGCAGATTGCCTAAATTTCTCAGCCTGTTTACCTATCTGGTAAAATTGGGAGAATATCAGCTCTGTGCTTACATTGAAGTGTATGGCAAGGAATAAATGAGATAATCCATGCAAAACTCTTAGCAAGTGCCTGTTGTTTATTAAGGGCTCAAGAAACATTAGCGGTTATTGATCTGATGGTTGCTGGGAATTGAGATGATTACAACAATTTCTTGCTTCAAGAATCCCAGGTGGATGGGAGGGAAGAATTTTATTTTATTTTTTTATTAAAAAAAAAAAGCCGGGCGCGGTGGCTCAAGCCTGTAATCCCAGCACTTTGGGAGGGCGAGACAGGCGGATCACAAGGTCAGGAGATCGAGAGCATCCTGGCTAATATGGTGAAAGCCCGTCTCTACTAAAAAATACAAAAAACTAGCCGGGAGAGGTGGCGGGCGCCTGTAGTCCCAGCTACTCAGGAAGCTGAGGCAGGAGAATGGCCTAAACCCGGGAGGCGGAACTTGCAGTGAGCTGAGATCTGGCCACTGCACTCCAGCCTGGGCAGCAGAGCAAGACTCCGTCTCAAAAAAAAACATTAAAAAAAAAATTATAAAAGGCCAGACGTGGTGGCTCACGCCTGTAATCCCAGCACTTTGGGAGGCCGAGGTGGGAGGATCACGAGGTCAGGAGACTAAGACCATCCTGGCTAACACGATGAAAACCCATCTCTACTAAAAATACAAAAAATTAGCCAGATGTGGTGGCACGCGCCTGGAGTCCCAGCTACTCGGGAGGCTGAAACAGGAAAATCGCTTGAACCTGGGAGGTGGAGGCTGCAGTGAGCCGAGATTGCGCCACTGCACTCCAGCCTGGGCGACAGATCAAGACTCCACCTCAAAAAAAAATAAATAAATAAAACAATAAAATAAATAAACAACAACAAAAAAAACAGCCAGGCACAGTGACCCACACCTGTAATCCCAGCACTTTGGGAGGCCAAGGTGGGTGGATCACTTGAGGCCAGGAGTTCAAGATCAACCTGGCCAACATGGTGATACCCCATCTCTACTAAAAATACAAAAAATTAGCCGGGCGTGGTGGTGCATGCCTGTAATCCTAGCTACTTGGGAGGCTGAGGCAGGAGGATCACTTGAATCTGGGAGGTGGAGGTTGCAGTGGGCCAAGATCACGCCACTGCACTCCAGCCTTGGTGACAGAGTGAGACTGTGTCTCAAAAAAAAAAAGGAATCCCACAATGTAGTGTGCTTAGTAGCAATATTGCCAGCAACATTAGCAGGATGTTATAGGAATATAAAACTGCAGCAATAAAGAAAAGTCTATCTAGGTAATATCATAATACTCCAAGACACCTCTTTACCGTAATCCTCCCCAGACAGGTATGGTGGAGGGGATCTGGAGATATTTTTTAATGCCTTACCTAGATATGGAAGCCAGTTTTTAAAAAACAGTGACCTGGTCAGGTTTTTGCCTGAAAAGGCATTTCCCACCATCCATGGGACCAACATAGCCTAAAATGTTATTTTCTAAATTTTTGTTTTCAAATTTAAAAGAATTTGAAACACCCATGGAATTATGGTTCCTAGATGGTCAAGTAATAATCCTAGACCAATCCTCCCTCATATAATAACTATGAACTGTGAACATAATGCAAGCACAAATAACTAAAGGCTTTGGAGGGTGAACCAAAGCAGGCAGACCTAGGAGGGTGCAGACACATGGTGGAAGGGACCTGCCCAATGGGAGTAATTTGTTATTGATGGTTTATAGACTGAGGACAGGCCATACTTGGAATCTAGACAGGAAGCCTGAAACTCTGATAGAAAATCCACAGTATTTCTGGACTGAAGAAGCAGAAGACAGAGTACAGAGCAACCAAAGCCACTGAAAAGTGAGAATAGATTCAGAGACAGGAAGCCCCAGAATCTATGCGTAAACTACATCCAGGGGTCCGCTTGACCACCAAACCGCTCCTATGGGGTAAATTCTAGCCAAACTAGAACAAAAAGAAGTGAGCAGAGATGTAAGCTACTAGTCAAGAAACCACTAAAATACCAGTAATTGCCTGCTAAAACAAAAATATTAACTGTCTTTGGAGGTATATAACAAAACTCATATTTTCAACAACATAACAGTAGTAATGTCCAGGATGTAATCCAAAATTATTATTATTATTATTATTATTTTGAGATGGTGTTTCGCTCTTGTTGCCTAGGCTGAAGCGTAGTGGCGCAATCTTGGCTCACTGCAACCTCCACCTCCCAGGTTCAAGCAATTCTCCTGCCCCAGCCTCCCGAGTAGCTGGGACTACAGGCATGCTCCACCACATCTGGCTAATTTTGTATTTTTTAGTAGAGACGGGGTTTCTCCATGTTGGTCAGGCTGGTCTCAAACTCCCAACCTCAGGTGATCCACCTACCTCAGCCTCCCAAGGTGCTGGTTACAGGCATGAGCCGCTGCGCCCAGCCCAAAATTATTTGACATATGAAGAAACAGGAAAATGTGCCCTTTTCTAAGAAATAAAACAGCAAAAATGACCAACCATAAGGTATGTCAGATATTGAAATTAGTGTATGAGGAATTCAAAGCAGCTATGGTAACTGTGCACAATGAGGTAAAGGAAAGTATGTCTGAAATGAATGAAAAGATGGAAAATAGCAATGAAGGCCAGGTGCAGTGGTTCACACCTGTAATCCCAGCACTTGGGGAGGCTGAGACAGCAGGATAGCTTGAGGCCAGGAGTTCAAGACCAGCCTAGGCAACATAATGAGACCCTGTCTCTACAAAAAACAAATTCCAGCCTGGATAACATGATGAAACTCTGTCTCTACCAAAAAAAAAAAAAAAAAAAAAGAAAGAAAGAAAATAGCAGTGAAATGAAAACTGAAAACTATGCAAAAGAACCAAATAGAAATCCTGGAACTGAAATATCAACATCTGCAATAAAAAGGTCACCAAATGCGTTTAAAGCCAGAATGGAAATGACATAAGAACAAATTAAAAATAGTTGGTAAGAAAAAAAGACCAAAGTCTCAAAAACTGTAGGGCAATATCAAAGGCCAAGCATATGTGTAATTCAAGTCCTGGAGGGAAAGGTGGAAGAATGAGAGAGAAAAAAATATCTGAAGGGATACTGGCAGAAATTTTCCCAAGTTTGCTGAAAGATGCAAATTTACAGATTCAAAAATGCCATTGAATTCCAAGTAGGATCGATGAGAAGAAAATGCATATAAGCCCATTATAGTTTAACTGTTGAAAACAAATAGTAAAGAGCAAGTTTTGACAGAAGCCACAGGAAAATAAGGCATTATTTAAAGGGAACAATGGCTTTTTTCTTATCAAGAAAATAAGAGGGCTGGGCACAGTGATTCAAGCCTGCAATCCCAGTGCTTTAGGAGGCTGAGGTGGGTGGATTGCCTGAGGTCAGGAGTTCAAGACCAGCCTGGTCAACATGGTGAAACCTTGTCTCTACTAAAAAATACAAAAAAAAATTAGCCAGGCATGGTGGCATGTGCCTGTAATCCCAGCTACTTGGGAGGCTGAGGCTGGAGATAGCTTGAACCCAGGAGGCAGAGGTTACAGTGAGCTGACATTGCACCACTGTATTCCATCCAGCCTGGGTGACAGAGCAAGACTCCATCTCAAAAAAAAAAAAAGAAAAAGAAAGAGGAAGAGTTGCACCAAAATCTCAGAAATCACCACTAAAGAACTTATTCAACTTATTCATGTAACCAAACACCACCTGCTCCCCAAAAACCTATTGAAATAAAAGAAGAGAACAGTGGGTGCCACATGGCAGTGGAACAGTATTTTGAAAGTGTTGAAAGACAAAAATTGTCAACACCTATTTCTGCATGTAATGAAAATATCCATCAGTGACAAAGATAAATAAGTTTCATATAAAATAAATTTAAGAGAATTTTTCTCCAGCAAATCTGTACTACAAGAAATGAGGGCTGGGTGCAGTGACTCATGCCTGTAATCCCAGCATCTTGGGAGGCCGAAGTGGGCAGATCACTTGAACTCCAGAGTTTGATACCAGCCTAAGCAACATAGCAAAAACCCTACCCAACAAAAAATACAAAAATTAGCTGGGCATGGTGGCTTGTACCTGTCATCCCAACTACTCAAGAGGCTGAAGTGGAAGGATCACTTGAACCTGGGAGATGGAGGTTGCAATGAGCCGAGATCGCGCCACTGCATTCCAGCCTGGGTGACAGAGTGAGACTCTGTCTCAAAAAAAAAAAAGAGAGAAGGAAGTTTTTTGTTTTTTTTTTGTTTTTTTTTTTGAGGCGAGAGAAGGAAGTTCTATGGGCCAAAGGGAAAAAGTACCAGATGGAGACTTGGATAGTCAAGGCATGAAATGAAGAGCATCAGAATACATATGATTATTTAAAGCAAAAATCATAATATTGTTTCTAAGGATTTATAATATATGCATAGATACAATGCATATGATAACTATTACACAAGGGACAGGAAGGAGTATAAATGGACTTATAAGGTTCTAAGATTTCCATATTTTATGTGAAGAGCTACAATATTAAATTTAAATAGATTATGAAAAGACAAAGGTTGATATTATAATGCCTAGAACAGCCACTGAAAAATGATGCAAAGAGGTATAACTGAAATTGTTTTGTTTTGTTTTTTTGAGACAGGGTCTCACTCTGTCACCTAGGCTGGAGTGCAGTGGCAGGATCTTGGCTCACTACAACCTCTGCCTCCCAGGCTCAAGTGATCCTCCCACCTCAGCCTCCTGAGTAGCTGGAACTACAGGCACATGTCACCACCCCGGCTAATTTTTTTGTATTTTTTGTAGAGACAGAGTCTCTCCATGTTGCCCAGGTTGGTCTCAAACTCCTGAACTTAGATGATCCACCCACTTTGGCCTCCCAAAGTGCTGGGATTAAAGGCGTGAGCCACCATGCCCGACCAGAAAATAGAATTATAACAATATTCAAATAACCCAAAATAAGGCAGGAAAGGAAGAAAAAGAGAAACAAAATCACAGAGAACAAACAAAAATCAAATAATAAAATAGCAGATGTGACTATAAACATTATCAATAATTCCACTAGATGTACTAGACTAAATGTCTTCCACTTCCAGCTGCAATGGAGTATCAGGACAGATTTTGCTTCCTGCTTTAAACAACAACAATGAAAACCTAGACAAACTATAAGAAACATTGGTTTCCAAATACTGGAAAACAGGAAGTGCAGAACGGTGATTCCAGCCCTGGAGCTCTCCAGCTGCTGCCTGGACAGAGCTTGCAGGCTACAGTACGAGGCCAGGCAGCCCAGTGCAGGACACCTGAGATTCCCCAGCTTTGACACCAAGAGTCCTGGTTCTGGCAACTCCTCGGTCCTGGTTAAACTGGGAAGGTTGGCCACTTTCCCAGACAGAGACCAACACGTTCCATGAGTTGAGAATGTAGGGAGGTAACAGTGGCTGGGATTCACGGGACAGATGACCAAAGAGAGCTGGACAGAGACAGCATTTCAGAAATCTGCCACTGATCCCCTCAAGGCTTTTTGCTTACAGGCCGTTGTAGGTTGACCTGTCGTGGAGCCTACAAGTTAAGTTTTTACTGAAATTACACGAGGCAGGGGAAATAACTGCCAGAAAAACAGCAGATGGAACAATTACTGGAGCTCACAGGGCTGGAAATAGTTCACATTCCCAACAGCCAGAGTGGAGACACCTGGTAATACATAGGTCATCAGGAACAGAGCTCAGGAGGGTATTGCCTTAGTAGTGGGGGCAAAGTAGCCCTAGAATAAGGCTGATCTACCTGGTCATTCCTTGTAAAGCATAAAAGCTTAAAAGGAACAGACTGCTTCCAGTAACTTACCTGTGATCCAGAACAAAGCCTCTCAAACGATCAAGGAATACAAAACCAAAATATTTTTTAAAGAGAAAGAAGGGGGTGGGAAGGAAAAGCATCAAACAAGGTAAAAATGTCAGTGTCTAGCATCCAATCAAAACTTACCACGCATGCAAAGAAGCAGAAATCTGCAACCTAAAAAGAAGAGAAAATTCAGGCCACAGAAAGAGACCTCAAAATGAAATGCAGGACACAGATTTAGCAGGCAAGGGCACTAAAATGGCTACTGCAAATATATTCCGTCTGTTCAAACAGCTAGAGGAGAAATTGAACATGTTCAGTAGCAACATGGTAGATATAAAAAAGCAAACAAAAATGAACAGAGCTGAAGGACAACTTCAAGCAACCTGATTACATGGAATTATGGTCTCTGTAGGAGAGTCAGTACAGCCAAGTAGCCAAGGCATTCCAAACATACAGGTTTTCCAAAACCTAATCAAGAATCAGTTTCTCCTCAATTTCAATTTCAATTAATTAAAATTAAATAAAATTAAACATTCAGTTCCTCAGTCATGTTAGTCAGATTTGAAGTGCTCAGTAGCCACATATGGCTAGTAACTAGTGTATTGGACATGGCACATGGGCATATCTTTTTTTTTTTTTTTTTGAGATGGAGTTTCGCTCTTGTTGCCCAGGTTGGAGTGCAGTGGCGTGATCTCGGTTCACGGCAAGCTCTGCCTCCCAGGTTCAAGTGATTCTCCTGCCTCAGCCTCCCGAGTAGCTGGGATTACAGGCATGTGTCACCACGCCCGGCTAATTTTGTATTTTTAGTAGAGACGGGGTTTCTCCATGTTGGTCAGGCTGGTCTCAAACTCCCAACCTCAGGTGATCCGTCCGCCTTGTCCTCCCAAAGTGCTGGGATTACAGGCCTGGGATTACAGGCCTCCAAACATTTGCATGTCTTAAGAGCGTGTCAGCTTGGCTGGGAGTTACAGGGTTCTGTGGGTGGACAGAAGGGATAGGTCATATGCATGACTAATCCGGAGACCCAGGCCATGTGGCCCCTCCCTGCTTCAAGTTATGGGATCACTGACATAATAACCATAGCTAGTGGTCAGCTTAGACCCTCTGGTTCTCAAACCAGAGCCCAGGCAGAGCTCAGTTCATAGTTGGGATCAACCACAGCCACAGAGGCTGCAAACGGCCTGGGTCCTTCCAGTTGTCAGATGAAGATGTAAAGCAAAGTCACCAATTTTGGCTTTGGATCCCAGGCAGTTCTTTGCAGGGAGGCTGTGGGGCTTTCCATGCAGGTTCTGGGTGTTCCTTCAAAACCTCTCTTCTGGCTGGGTGTGGTGGCTCATGCCTGTAATCCCAGCACTTTGGGAAGCTGAGGAGGGTGGATCACTTGAGGTCAAGAGTTCGAGACCAACCTGGCCAACCTGGTGAAACACTGTCTCTACAAAAAATTAGCGGGGTGTGGTGGCAGGCGCCTGTAGTCCCAACTACTAGGGAGGCTGAGGTGGGAGAATCCCTTGAACTCAGGAGGCAGAGGCTGCAGTGAGCCAAGATCTCACCACTGCACTCCAGCCTGGGCGACAGAGCAAGACTCTAGCTCAAAATGAAACAAAATCTCTCTTCTAGTCCAATTTCTTTTCACGTTACTAAGGGCCTGCCAGGCCAACCCTGGGTCCCCTAGCAACAGATCCTTTCCAGTTGAAAATCCAGACACGGACTGCTTTCCACTACATAGGCCAGCCGCGAAACTCCCTGGACCGCCTTCACCATGCAGTGCAACCTCACCGTATGTGGGTTCATGCAGCTCATTATGAGAATCACCCACACATGGACACCCTGCACAACCTCACCGAGACTGCCACCGCCACAGGAGAGCCTGGCTTGTCTACCAACACAGACACAACTTAAGATTGAGAGCTTTGAAGGGTAAACAGGGTACCCGGTGGCATCCAGACTGAAGGAGTGAGGGCCACACTGTGAAGGGAGGTGTGAGGATGACCCTAGGATCACAGCTTGAACTGGATCCTAAAATGCCCTGGGCACAGTGCCTCTTACAGCTTCAGAACCATCTTTATCTTGTCCTGTCCACCTGGGAGTCCTCCTTCCCCGTCTTACCGTGACCACCTGCAGGAGTGTCTCTTAGCCACAGTCCTCCTCTGTGATTGTCAACCTATGGAAACTGTCAACTATGGATTTTAGAGAACCTTGTTCTGCAAAATCACGGACTGCCAGAAACTTTGCTGTTTGAAACCATGTTAGTGAGACGGGAACATTCTTTGACACAAAGAAGCAGCCTCAGTTTCCAGCCCAAATGCAGAGCGTCAGAAACAGAATTTTTCTCTTTTCTTTTCTTTCTTTAGAAAGGAGCTTTTTAACTTTGGGAGGCTGAGGTAGGCGGATCACAAGGTCAGGAGATGAAGACCATCCTGGCTAACACAGTGAAACCCCGTCTCTACTAAAAATACAAAAAATTAGCTGGGCGTGGTGGCTTGCGCCTGTAGTCCCAGCTACTCAGGAGGCTGAGGCAGGAGAATGGCGTGAACCCGGGAGGTGGAGCTTGCAGTGAGCTGAGATCGTGCCACTGCACTCCAGCCTGGGCGACAGAGACTCCGTCTCAAAAAAAAAAAAAAAAAGAAATAAAGGAGATTTTTAAGCACAACATCCTACATTTGTTTTAATGTAGTTCCTTAGAAACTACATTAGTTTCTAAGGGAACAGGACCCTGGGTCGGCTTCTAATGTTAACCCCTTCACAGCTTTTACACACGTAATCCTGTTTGCTTCGCACCTATCCACAACACTGCTTCATTTATATTGTACCTAACCTCCACCCTCCTCCAGATCCTGTAAGAATCCTGCCCCTGCCTCTTTCTTTGTTTGAAGAGGACACCAGTTTCCTCAGGTAAGTGATCTCTCTTGCTTCAAGGAGGCTAAGAAATCCATTTTTTTGGGACTACAGGTTTGTCCCTGTTAGGTTGTATTACCATCCTGGAAATGGTACATGTATAGCCTAACAAATATACAGGAATGGATTTTTACATCCACAGAGTAGAGAACAAAGAGGAAAACTGCCCTTCTGTCATCACAGAGCTTTACATCATATATTCTAAAAGTTTAAAAAATGGGCCGGGCGCGGTGGCTCAAGCCTGTAATCCCAGCACTTTGGGAGGCCGAGACGGGCGGATCACGAGGTCAGGAGATTGAGACCATCCTGGCTAACACGGTGAAACCCCGTCTCTACTAAAAATACAAAAAACTAGCCGGGCGACGTGGCGGGCGCCTGTAGTCCCAGCTACTCAGGAGGCTGAGGCAGGAGAATGGCGTGAACCCGGGAGGCGGAGCTTGCAGTGAGCTGAGATCCGGCCACTGCACTCCAGCCTGGGTGGCAGAGCGAGACTCCGTCTCAAAAAAAAAAAAAAAACTAAAAAATGTGGCCAGGCGCGGTGGCTCACGCCTGTAATCCTAGCACTTTGGGAGACCAAGGCAGGCGTATTGCCTAAGCTCATTAGTTCGAGACCAGCCTGGGCAACACGGTGAAATCCCGCCTCTACTAAAAATACAAAAAAATTAGCCAGGCATGGAGGCATGTGCTTGTAATCCCAGCTACTCGGGAGACTGAGGCTGCAGAATTGCTTGAACCCGGAAGGCGGAGGCTGTAGTGAGCCGAGATCGTGCCACTGCACTCCAGCCTGGGTGACAGAGAGAGACACTGTCTCCAAAAAAACAAACAAACAAAAACACCTCAAAAATGTTCCCTAATGTTATTCCCGTGAACAACTTGTGACTCCTGTATAGACCTTCAGTAACACCCTCCCCTTTGAACTTTTGAACTGATGCAGGAGAGCTCCCTTATTATCAAAATGCGCATTTAGATCTGTTTTCAGATGTGCAACCTTTAAAAAACTTTTCTATGGAATGTTAGAATGAATATTACACTGAAGCCTCAGATAAGCGCCAGCCACCCAACTGAAAGGATGACCAAAAACTGAAAGGATGTCAGTCTTGTCAGAAATTGCATCCTCTCAGCCAAACTCACAGCTAGGGTTGCAGCAAGGATGTCCCCTTAAGGGACTGCCCCAGACCATTCCTGAACGGGATTCCAAAGGAAGAAACACTGAATGCCAGGGTGACCAGTGCAAAGCATGCATTAGCGCGTTTACATACATAGGGCTGCCACGGTCCTCAGGTGGCCTTCAGGGAAACAGGTGCCCGCCCAAGAGGAGCCCATGGAGAGGGGTGGGGGAAGGTGTCAATTGCTACATGTTTAGCAAGATGTTTGATCTTGAAGTGTTTTGGACAACAACGTAAGCAAGTTTATCAGTGCCTGGGAATGTTCAGGGCCCTAGCCCAGGTTCCCGCCCACAGGGGAAGCATGCAGCCAGCCAGATCACAGGGTGACCAAGGTGCTCTCTGTTTCTCAGAAAGAAAGTGGGAGAAACTGGGAGACCCTACACATATAAGCTTCTACCCAAACTCCCCAATTCTACCTTATTTTTGACTATTTTCTAACCTAAAGAAAAGTCATAAGAATTATGCAGTGAGCACCCAAAGATACTTCATCTAGATTCTCTAGCGATACGTTTTTAATCCAGTTTTGTTACCACTTTGCCTTATCTCTCCACACATATTTTTAATTTAAATTTTGTGTTTGAGTTACTTACAGACACACTTTGAGTTACTTGCAGACAAACTAGAAGAACTAGCTTCTTCTGCAAAACCACGGTACAATTATCATATACTGGAAACTTAACTTTAGTACAATACATTCCACTATACACATTGCCTTATATACAATGCGTTTCATAGGCCTTGTGTAATTTCTTTATTATCTATTTATTTATTTTTAAGACAAGATCTCACTCTTTCAACAAAGCTAGAGTGCAGTGGTGCAATCATGGCTCACTGCAGCCTTGACCTCCCAGGCTCAAGTGATCCTCTTACCTCAGCCACTTGAGTAGCTTGAACCACAAACCACAGCCACCACACCTGGCCTTTTTTTTTTTTTTTTCAAGAGATGAGATCTTGCTGTGTTGCCCATGCTATTCAAACGCCAGAACTCAAGTGATCGTCCTGCCTTGGCTTCCCAAAGTGCTGGGATTACAGGCATGAGCCATTGTGCCTCGCCTGAAATTTCTTTACTTTGGGTGCATAGGGCCCTCTCCTCCCTGCAAATCCCAAAGTGATTTCTGGTAGATATCTTGGGTATATTCAGATGTAAAAGACAGTTTGTCATTTTGATGTGTTAAAGAACTTGGGGGGTCAAAGAGTCCCAGACTGCCCTGTGGCATTCTCTTTCTTCCTTCTTGCAATGCAGCAACAAGGTCTTGTTTTAAAATTGTATACCTCTGGCTCTCTTTCTCCCATAAGGGGAGCTGCAGACAGAAGCTGAAGGAGCTGTGAGTCATGCTGTCAGGATGGAGCTCTCCAGGCCCCCAGGGAGGGAGAAAAAAGTGAGGAGATGCATGTTCTCTGCAGTTGCCAAGAACCTTGTGGTCCAGGGTACCGAGAGGCAAACCCTAAGCCACATGCCATTCAAACACAGGAGAGAGGTGGCCCCCAGACCTCATTTCTACTAAAGCACACATTGCTTAGACATGATATAATCCTTATTGTTTGACTATCTATTTCCACATAAATTATCTTGAATTTTGTAATGACATGCAGGAAAATGCCGTATCAAATAGAATCTTTTTGATTTGTATCAAAGTTTGCAGTAAGAAATAGTAAGAAATATGCTCTTCGGCCCAGCATGGTGGCTCATGCCTGTAATCCCAGCACTTTGGGAGGCTGAGGCGGGTGGATCACCTGAGGTTGGGAGTTCGAGACCAGCCTGGCCAGTGTGGTGAAATCCCATCTCTACTAAAAATACAAAAATTAAGCCAGGCAGAGTGGCTCACGCCTGTAATCCCAGCACTTTCAGAGGCCAAAGTGGGCAGATCACAAGGTCAAGAGATCAAGACCATCTTGGCCAATGTGATGAAATCTTGTCTCTACTGAAAATACAAAAATTAGTTAATCATGGTGGCACACACCTGTAGTCCCAGCTACTTGGGAGGCTGAGCCAGGCAAATCACTTGAACCAGGGAGGTGGAGGTTGCAGTGAGCCGAAATCATGCCACTGCACTCCAGCCTGGACCACAGAGCAAGACTCCATCTAAAAAATAAAAATTAACTGGGGTGGTGGGCACCTATTATCCCAGCTACTCAGGAGGCTGACACGGGAGAATCACTTGAACCCAGGAGAGGGAGGTTTCAGTGAGCCGGGATTGCGCTACTGTACTCTAGCCTGGGTGACAAGAGTGAAACTTCATCTCAAAAAAAAAAAAAAAAAAAGAAACATGCTTTTATTTAAGCAGAAAAGGAAGAAAAGGACACCACTGCTGGGTGCAGTGACTCATGCCTGTAATCCCAATATTACAGGATCCTTGGAGTGTCACTTCACCAGCCAGAAAACTCTGTGGCCAGTGGCACCTTTGTCCAAGTTTTGCTCTGGCCTGTTGGACTCATTCTGCCCACTCAGCCTGGCAGGCTGTGCTTAGCTGGCGTTACTGGCTTAGATCTCATGCTTGCCAAGGGTGAGCCAGGTGAGGAGTGGCAAGGGGTGTGTGAGCAAGCATGGGGCCTGGCCACTGTGCACAGCCAGGCACACCAGCTGCGGCTGGGCAGGCAGTTCCAGGCGCCTGCACAGGCATCAGCTCCCTCCAAGGCTGTGGCTAGACCAGGCATACCATAAGCAACTTCCACAGCTGACACCAAGGAACACAGTGATGCCTGGAAGCTTGGAGACACCAGGAACCACAGAGCCCTAAAGGGAGTGTCACAACCCTGGCTCAAGGAGCTCCTAGGTCTGGGCTCCCCAAAGGGCCACAGCTCTTCTCTCCTTCTCTCTTTTTTTCTCCTTGTCACCATAACATGGCAAGCAAGGGGTGTGTTTCAGCCCTGTTTGTGTTACAGCTCTCTTAACCCTCCAATTTATCAGGTCCTGAGTTCTTGTCCTGTGTCCAGGAAGAACGAAGTACTCAGACAAGTGAAGGGTTTGAGCAAGACGAAAAGGAGCTTTCTTGAGCAATGGAACAGCTCAGAGGAGAGCCACAGTGAGTAGCTCCTCTCCGTAGCCAGGGTGTCCCAACGAGTGTTCAGCCCTTAATAGAGAGAGTAGCTCCTCTCTGCCAGGCAGGTCATCCCAAGAAGTATTCAGCTCTCATCAGAGAGGGTAGCTCCTCTGCAGAGAAGGTCGTCCTGTCGTCTCCCTGCTCTCAGCAGAGAGGAGACCCTAGAGTGGGTAGCTCCTCTTTGCAGCTGGCAGTTCCAATGTCTCTTCTGCTCTGGCTGAGTCCAGGGTTTTTATGGGCCTCAGAAGGGAGGAAGTGCATGCCAATTGGTCCATGGGCAGCCATGGGGGGGCCCAGAAAAAGCACCACAAGTTCCCACTCCAGTCCACAGCACCGGCAGCCCAGTCCCCGGCTTGAAGTTGGGGCTTCACTGGGGACCCATGGCCTTCTGCCCTGGGGCCTGTATGCCTCCTGCTGCTGTTCATGAAGCCTAGGCTGTTCATGCCAGAGGGTGCCTGCTGGCCAGCACCAAGCTGCCCTCAGCCCGCTCTCAGCCTCCTTCCCATGCTCATCAGTGTCCAAGTCCAGAGGGGGCTGAGGCGGCAGGGGACTGGCGTGTCAGTGCTGCCCTGAGTGTGTGCACACCTGGCTGGTCTGCAACAGTGCCCAGGCTCAGCCTCAACCTTGCTCCAAGATTGGAGTGGGTGCCAGGAGCAGGGAGAAGCCAGACAGTGGGAGCAGACACTCCAAACCTATGGGGGGGATGGGGGCCATCATGGCCCCCAAGAGTGCAGAGATGCCTGGGTCCACAGCCATAGCTTGGGCAGCTGCAGCTGCCCCCAGGAGGGTAGGGCTCCTGCCTGCTTCCAGCTCCCAAGAGTACAGGGAGGCCAGGGTCCCCAGCTGTGACTTGGGCTGCTGCAGCTGCGCTTGGGAGGATGGGTCTCCTGCCTGCTTCTGGCTCCTGCCAGCTCCATGGATCATGGCACTGCCCCAGGTCCAGCTGTGCCTCGGAGCCCCTTTTTGCCTGTCCCTCCATGCTCGACCACACTGCTCCCCCACTGGCAGGCAACTCAGCCTGGCCCCATCATGGCGGCTCCCAGGGTGACAGGCTCTGAAGGGCTGCCGGAGGGGGGCTCCAGGGACTGCCCATCTCCTCTCTGTGTTTTCCCTGCAGCGATGGCAGGTGAGGTGTGGGTGGCATGGTGGCCCTGGCCAACCCTGCACAAATGAACCTGATGCTCTGTGGTCTGGCCCTGGAAGCCCCAGCTGTGCCTTCACCTCGGTGCTCATGGGCTCTTGGGACGTGGTGGGGAGTGAGGTTGAAGCCACAGCAGAGGCTCCGGGCCTGGGAGCGGGTCCTGCCTGGCTATGTGAGGGTGGGGATGATGCTGTGGGCTGCCTCTGAGACAGGGCACAGAGGACCCTCCACTGCCACGGCTGCTCCTGCAGCCACTCCTGCCTCCTGCCACCACTGCCTACATCTCCCTGCTGCAGCTGGCATGATGGCAGTGGCCACGCCGGATGGCCCCCACTGCCATCAACAACACTTTGGGAGGCCGAGGCAGGAGGATCACTTGAGGTCGGGAGTTTGAGAGCAGCCTGGGCAACACAACAAGACCTCATCTCTAAAATAAATAAATGAAAAGAAAAAGAGACCACCAGAATTCTAAGAGGCCAGAGAGCGAGAACCCCTCCAGTTACCTGCACCGGAAAACGGGCCTGGGAAGCATGTTTGCACTGTCTTCTGCAGTCCCTCCCAGGCATGCCCATGGGGTGGATCCTGAGCATGTGATGCACCCTTGAGGAAATGGAGTCTGCGAAAGTGAATTTCTGGCCTTCCCATCCTGAAGATGAGAGACCCTTCATGTGGAACGTTCCCCAAACACAGGGTGGCTGCTCACAAGGTGCTGGGAAGCCACAGGAGTATGACAGAGGCCCCGTCGGCACCCACCAGGAAGCACAACCAGAAACAGAAACTCAGTGCATTTCCCTTAGTGTTGGTGTCAGAGTCTAATTTTTAAAATGTTAAAAACATAATTCTCATAAAAACGAGTAGTGAGCACACATGAAAATTGTGTTTAACTCATTAGTGGAACCAGCAGGAAGACACAGACAAGACAAAAGATGATACGGGGAAAAGGGAATTTTATAACCAGTGGTGGGAGAGGGAATACTGAGATAATATTTGCTCATCAGCTGGAGAATGTTAATTCTCTACCGCGATCCTTCTCAAACTAGGGTACACAACAGAAGAAGCTTGGGGTGCCTGGCTGCACCCCAAGTTTGTGATTTTGTAGGTCCAGAGCGGGGCCTGAGAATCCACATTCCCAGGTGCTGCTGCTGGTGAAGCACCACACTCTGAGAATCATACTCTCCAGGGAAATGCAACCAAAAGCTCTGGAGTAGGCTCTTCTGCTGGTGACAAAGGAAAATCACCGTATCTTATTGGTTGTCTGCTCATTAATCTTTAAGTTTAGAGAGCTGTAAATGTCTGGGTTCTAATCAGGAGTAAATAGTAGGCTAGGCAGAGGCATATCCCTCAACGCTGTAATGTCTAGCAGGACATTAAAAATCAGTTTACCTTATTTTCAAACTTTAGATAAGTTTTCTTAACAGTGGTGCTGATGACACAAATGTCTTTTTTTTTTTTTCTTTGGAATGGAGTCTCTGTCTCCCAGGCTGGAGTGCAGTGGCACAATCTCCACTCACTGCAAGCTCCGCCCCCTGGGTTCAAGGGATTCTCCTGCCTCAGCCTCCTGAGTAGCTGGGATTACAGGTGTGCACCACCACACCTGGCTAATTTTTGTATTTTTAGTAGAGACAGGGTTTCACCATGTTCGCCAGGATGGTCTCGAACTCCTGATCTCGTGATCCACCTACCTCGGCCTCCCAAAGTGCTGGGATTACAGGTGTGAGCCACTGCACCCAGCCCACAAATGTCTTAATAGATTATTTATTTTGCATTAATTCCTCCAAATTGCCAAAGCAGAGATCGCCATATATCATGTTGGGTAATATTTTCCACTAAGAAGAAAAGAAAAAGAGTAGAGAAGAAAAATAGCATTACCATCCATGTGCATGACTCTTGGTAGGTTTTTGTTGTTGTTGTTTCCAAGACCAAGTTTCCCTCTTGTCGCCCAGGCTGGAGTGCAGTGGTGCTATCTCGGCTCACTGAAACCTCCACCTCCCAGGTTCAGGCAATTCTCCTGCCTCAGCCTTCCAAGTAGTTGGAACTACAGGCATGTGCCACCACACGCAGCTAATTTTTGTATTTTCAGTAGAGACAGAGTTTCACCATTTTAGTCAGGCTGGTCTCGAACTCCTGACCTCAGGTGATCTGCCTGCCTCAGCCTCCCAAAATGTGTGGATTACAGGTGTGAGCCACCACCCCGCCTCTTTGTAGGTTTTAAAGGACTTTTCCACAAATGATCTCATGTGACCCTTGCCATAATCCTGTGAGGTGTGTGCTTTCATCCCATTCTTATGGACAGGTAAACGGAACCTCTGGGAACTCAGATCACCTCCCCAAGGTCACAGTGGATACAAGCATCCAAGGGTGTCGTCCCCACAGAATGTAGGAGACCACGTCCTGAAGTCAGTGAAATGTGGCTTTGGCCACAGTCCTTGTCTCAGTTTCATTCATCTTCATCATTTGGTTGTTTTGCTCCTAATTCATCTTTACTTAATGAGAGAACCTTGCATACTGACCCTATGAAAGGTGCTAGTACATGAGGGCATGTTGAAATAGTTTGACTATTAGAATTCTCCTCCGTACAAAAGAAAGCGCGGAAGACATAATTTCTAAAATAGCTAGGAATACATGCCTGTAAGGGGGCAAAGTAAAGCATCCTGTGTTACAATTAAAGTCAGAAAGTGGCTGGATATGGTTTCAGGCCCTGTAGTAATTATCACAGGTTAATGCCTGTAATCCCAGCACTTCGGGAGGCTGAGGAGTGCGGATCACTTAAGGTCAGGAGTTTGAGACTAGCCCAGCCAACATGGCGAAACCCCATCTCTACTAAAAATACAAAAATTAGCCAAGCATGGTGGTGCATGTCTGTAATCCCAGCTATTCAGGAGGCTGAGGCACGACAGTAGTTTAAACCCAGGAAGCAGAGGTTGCAGTGAGCCAAGATTGCACCACTGCACCCCTGCCTGGGCAATAGGGCAATAGAGCAAGACTTAGTATCAAAAAAAAAAAAAAAAGAGCCTGGGTCTGGGACCAGACGGCCTAGGTTCCAATCCTGTCTACAGTGCTTACAGGCATGTGACTTTGAGCAAGTTGCTGCCTCAGTTTCCTAATTTGTAACATGGGGTAACGACAATGTGCACATTATGGGGCTGTTATAAAATTAAATAAGTTACAAAGAGTAAAGAATTTAGGGCAGGCCGGGTGTGGTGGCTCATGCCTATAATCCCAGCACTTTGGGAGGCTAAGGCAGGTGGATCACTTGAGTCCAGGAGTTTGACACCAGCCTGAGCAAGATGGCAAAATCCATCTCTATAAAAATAAAAATTAATAAATTAGCCAGATGTGGTGGCATGACCCTGTAATCTCAGCTGCTTGGGAGGCTGAGGCAGGAGAACAGCTTGAACCTGGAGGCAGAGGTTGCAGTGACCCAAAATCACACCACTGCACTCCAGCCTAGGCCACAAAGTGAGACTCTACCTCCAAAAAGCAAACAAAAAACAGAATTTAGGGCAATCTGGCACATGGTAACATGAGTCATACTGTAGCAAGAAGAGCTGCAGACGAAACCCCTCAGATACTGAGTTAAAGAAGGAAGGGGTTTATTTGGCTGGGAGCATCGGCAATACTCCTGTCTCAACAGCAGACCTCCCTGAGTGAGCAATTCCTGTCCTTTTTAAGGGCTCACAGCTCTAAGGGGGTGCATGTGAGAGGGTCGTGATTGATTGAGCAAGGGGTATGTGACTGGGGGTGCATGCACCCGTAATTAGAAAGGAACAGAACAGGACAGGGATCTTCATAGTGCTTTTTTATTCAAATAACCGATTAGGGCAGGAGTCAATCTTTAACTACCAGGCCCAGGGCACGGAGCTGGGCTGTCTGCTTGTGGATTTCATTTCTGCCTTTTAGTTTTTACTTCTTCTTTCTTTGGAGGCAGAAATTGGGCATAAGACAGTATAAGGGGTGGTCTCCTCCCTTAATACATTTGACCCAATCATCACATGCACCACACGATGCAGAAGTCCACAGACACAGGCTGGGAGGGGTCCTATGGACACCAGCATCCTCCTCACCACCAAAACAGCATGGACTGACCAAGCACTGTGTGCCAGGCATCACGTCAGGCGTGTGAGATCCGGCATTCCATGGGGCGGGGCGGGGCGCGGAGACGAGGAGATCTGGGCCAGGCAAATTAGACAATCTGCCCAAGTTCATACCAATGTCACATCCCCAACACCAGTTCTTCCCAGTGTGCCTGCTGCTCCGCCACACAGTGGGCCAGAGATGGGTTCTTTCTCTGATTTTCTTACTTCCAGTTAATGTCATAATTGTCTCATGATAAACTTAAACTGCCTATGGAAGGTAACCCCAAAAGCCCTAGGCAAGACAGGGAGGGGAGCTGAGTAGCTGCCTCCTAACCCAGGAGTAGGAACAGCATCTGTCAAGGCCAAACTTGGTCAACTTCCCACTTCCTGGGGCTATAGCACCAGAGTTGTCCATACTGGGGGCTTTGGAGGGGTCAAGAAGTCAGATCCCCAGAAATTTCCAGACCCCTCCTGCCGGGCATTCTGAATGTGTTCTTGACACTTGGCTATTCAGACACTGAAAGTCTTGCTCAGTGAGCAGCGGGAACCAGACAGCACGCCACTCCTTGGTGTTTCCAAGGCACCAGTGACCTCAGATGTGCCACCAGGGTGAGGAGGCAGCTCTTACTGTCTTCTGCTAGGGAACCACAAAGGTAAAGCCCTACATTGGGTGCCTTGCTCTCTGGCATCAGGATGCCTGAGGTCCAAGGGTGATTGATGGCAGCTGAACAGACACACACCATGTCACGAATTTCCAGGGTCTACCCAGCTCAGGGGGCAGGTTTGCGGTGCAGGAGAGAGAGGAGGGAGAGGTCTGGCCACCAGTCAGGCCAGACGACTCAGCTGATCTCCAGAACGGAGATGGAGCACTTGGCTTTCATTTCTATCCTCCAGATGTGCCTTGCAGGTCACATATTATTCCTGTTCACATGATAAAGGGCTCTGTTTTCCATTCTCCCTTGTTTGCACTCTGCTCTGCACCCAGATGGCACCCCAGCAGATTAAGGAGCTGGCAGGACAGTGAGCAGAGCCGGCCATAGGGTGGAGGGGTTCGCAGAGCATGCGGGAGGCTCTCCCTGCAGGTGACTGTGTTGCCCACCAGCAAATCCCACTGCACCTTGAAATACATCCAGCACCCTCGCTGCTGCCATGCTGGGCCAAGCCACCTTTATCTGTTACCTAGATGACTGTTTTAAACCCTAACAGATTTCCTTCCCTGTCTCTTCTTCACTTCAGCCAGGTCCTGTCCCCTTCCTGCTCAGAATCCTGCAATGTCCCCTACCTCACTCAGCATCAAAGCAAAGTCCTTAAAACAACCCACACATCCATAAATAGATGAATGGATCAGTAAAACGTGGTATATCCGTAAAACAGAATATCATTCTGCCATAAAAAAGGAATGAAGTACTGATGCCTGCTACAACATGGATGAACCTTGAAAACATGGTGCTGAGTGAAAGAAGCAAGACATGTTGTACAATTCCACGTATATGACACGTCCAGAATAGGAAGTAGATTAGTAGTTGTCAGGGACCGGGGGAGGAGCAAAGGGGCAGTCACTGCTTAACGGGAACAAGATTTCCTTTTGGGGTGATGAAAGTGTCTGGGGCCGGGCGCGGTGGCTCAAGCCTGTAATCCCAGCACTTTGGGAGGCCGAGACGGGCGGATCATGAGGTCAGGAGATCGAGACCATCCTGGCTAACACGGTGAAACCCCGTCTCTACTAAAAATACAAAAACTAGCTGGGCGAGGTGGTGGGCGCCTGTAGTCTCAGCTACTCGGGAGGCTGAGGCAGGAGAATGGCGTAAACCCGGGAGGCGGAGCTTGCAGTGAGTTGAGATCCGGCCACTGCACTCCAGTCCAGGCGACAGAGCAAGACTCCGCCTCAAAAAAAAAAAAAAAGAAAGAAAGAAAGAAAGTGTCTGGATGCATAACATTAAGTAAGGATGCACTTAATGTCACTAAATTGTACACTTTAAAATGGTTAGTTTTATATTCTGTGAATTTCACCTCAATAAAAAAATTTTTAAAGTATTTCATTAAAATTATAAAAAGTGGGGCCAGGCACAGTGGCTCACGCCTGTAATCCCAGCACTTTGGAAGGCCGAGGCAGGCAAATCACGAAGTCAGGAGTTCAGGACCAGCCTGGCCAACATGGTGACACTCTGTCTCTACTAAAGATACAAAAAATTAGCCAGGCGTGGTGGCACGTGCCTGTCATCCCAGCTACTCAGGAGGCTGAGGCAGGAGAATCGCTTGAACACGGGAGGCGGAGGTTGCAGTGAGCCGAGATCACACCATTGCACTCCAACCTGGGTGACAGGGTGAGACTCTGTCTCAAAAAAATATATATATATAAAGTGGTTAAAATGATAAATATGTTTTGCATATTTTACCATACACACACACACACACACACACACACACACAACCCAGGCCTTTACAACCAGCCATTCCTCCATGGCCATCTCCTCCACTGTCCCCTTTCTGTCCACTCCAGCCACATTCCCACTCCTTCCAGCTCCTCTGAAACACCAGGAACATTCCTGCCCCAGGACCTTTGCACCTACTGCCTATGGTCTGGAAGGCTCTTCCCTGAATATAGCATGCTCCCTTGCCAAGTTGCTCAAACGTCCCTTTCTCAATGAGCTCCTCCTGACCATTCTATTAAACTTGCACCACCTCCTCATTCAGCATCTCAGATTCCCTTTAACCTGCTTTCTATTTGTCCACATCAAATTACTTTTATCATGTTTGTTTTCTCTCTCCCTTTATAGGCAGGTGCCTGCCCCTCAGTAAATACTTGTAAATGCTTCCCGTTTACCCCCTCACATGGTTCTCTCTGCCCCAGCAGCTCCCCCTGCTTTCACACATTTATTTCCTCTTATCCATTACCAAGTTCTGCTCATTCCTCCCCAGGAGAATATCTACTTCCTTTCCTCTCCACCTCCATTGCCAGGTCCACAGACAGTGACCCTGCCTCCTCCCTGGGTCCCCTGAATCCAGAGTCATCTTTTGTCTTGTTTTTGTTGTTGTTGTTTGTTTGTTTGAGATAGGGTCTTGCTCTGTTGCCCAGGCTGGAATCAGTGACCTGATCATGGCTCACTACAGTCTCAAACTCCCAGATTCCAGAGGTCCTCTACCTCAGCCTCCTAAGAATCTGGGACTACACAACGTGTGCCACCATGCCCAGCTAGCTAATTTTTTTCTTTTTTGGTAGAGTTCTAGAGATAGGATCTTGTTATGTTGCCCAGGCTGATCTCAAACTCCTGGCTTCAAACAATCCTCCTGCCTCGGCCTCCCAAACCACTGGGATAACAGGTGTGAGCCACTGCCCCCAGCATCATTTCATTTCACTTAGTTAAATGATAGATGTTAATATTTCTGCTTCCTTTTTGAGGAAGGAGTTCAGACAGCAGTAATGGCAAGGGGCAGAGCAAAAGTTCTCCCCCAGTTCCTGGAATTCCAAAGCCCTCCAAAGTGGCAGGCTGAATAATGGTTACAGAAGGACCACATCCTAATCCCCAGGACTTGAGATGGGAGATGACCCTGGACCAACCAGGTGGGTTCAGTGTAATCACTGGGCCTCATAAAAGTGGGGCAGGACGAGCAGCAGCAGGAGATGTGACAACAGAGGGGATGTAGTGACGTGAGAATTGGGCTCAGTTAGGAACACAGGCAGCCACTGGAAGCTGAAAGACACAAGGACACTCGTTCTCCCCTCGAGCCTCTGGAAGGAACCAGCTCTGCCCACACCCTGACTTTTGCCCTGTGAAGCTGATTTCAGACTTCTGACTTCCAGAAACGTTCTCCTGAGATTAAATGTGTTAAGCTACTAAGCTTGTGGTAGCTTGTTACGGCAGCCATAAGAAAGGATCACACGTTCCTTCCGGACCAGCCAGTCAGCGGGAGGCCAGGTAGGACCCCGCAGAGACACTAGCCAGAGGGACTCGCCACCAAATGCAAGGGAGCAAAGGCACCTGATGGTTGTTCACCAACTCTTTGTCATTCTGTTCCCTCAAGAGTGACTGACTGTAAGTGACCAAGAGAAGCAAATAGAGTGAATGAATCTGGGAGACTACGAGTTGGCCTGGGTGATGCTTTTGGGCAAGGCCCTGGAATAAGCCCCAAGGGCACAGACCGTCCATGGCCTGGTCCTGGAGCCTCAGGAGGGGAGGAAGGAGTGACTGTGTGAATGAGGACAGCAAACGGGCTATATTGTTAATGCCACGGGTCTGGACCAAGAACATGGACAGCAGCCACTGCAGGGCTGGGGTGGGAGAGGCCTCCAGAGAGGGCTTCGAGGAGGGCCTCACGACACAGATCTGTCCTTGGCTGTGTGAGGCCCTCAACTCCTGGGCTGGGAAAATCTCTTCCCTTGTCTGGGCCTCCTATAAAATAAGGGGGTTGACCAGTGAGCTTTCTCAGCCTCCAGGTCAAACACGAATTCAGAAGGTTGCAGTAGAGGGCATTAGGTCAATTGGGTTAACATCAGCACAAGCTTCCGATCCCAAACCTAGACTTGTAGTTTTAGATAAATGTATTTTGCATTCTTAGTCTCCAGAGGGGAAATGTTCCTTATCTGCTTCAGGTGTAACTGACAATGATAATAATAATACTTCTTCCCCACAAGTTTTAAGTCCAATAAATGTAACACTAATTACTATTACTGTGATCGGTAATGATAACGAGAAGGAAGCAGAAGACAGGCTAACTATGTGCCACATCCCATACTGAGCACTTTGCAGACTTTTTTTTTCTTTTTTTTGAGACGGGGTCTCGCTCTGTTGCGCAGGTGGATGGAGCGCAGTGGCATGATCTTGGCTCACTGCAACCTCTGCCTCCTGGGTTCACGCCATTCTCCTGCCTCAGCCTCCCAAGTGCAGGCGTCTGCCACCACACCCGGCTAATTTTTTGTATTTTTAGTAGAGACGGGGTTTCACCGTGCTAGCCAGGATGGTCTCGATCTCCTGACCTTGTGATCTGCCCACCTCAGCCTCCCAAAGTGCTGGTATTACAGGCGTGAGCCACCGCGCCCGGCCTTTTTTGTTGGTTTGTTTTGTTTTGTTTTGAGATGGAGTCTCCCTCTATTATCAGGCTGGAGTGCAGTGGCGCAACCTCAGCTCACTGCAACCTCCGCCTCCCAGGTTCAAGCGATTATCCTGCCTCAGCCTCCCAAGTAGCTGGGACTACAGGCGCGCACTACCATGTCCAGCTAATTTTTGTATTTTTAGTAGAGACAGGGTTTCACCATGTTGGCCAGGATGGTCTCAATCTCTTGACCTGGTGATCTACCAGGTCAATCCCAAAGCATTGGGATTACAGGCGTGAGCCACTGCCTCCGATCTGCAGATGTTCTTTCATTCATTCCTCAGTAATTAATGCCACAAGGCAGGTACTCTGATTATCCCATGATGCAGATGAAGAAATCGAGACCCAGAGAGGTCCAATGCCCAAAATCGACAAGTGCAGTGCTGAGCTTTGCATGCAGGAGGGCATGTCCTTACTCCTGTAAATACATCCGTTCTTTGATGAGGGCTACACTTCTGGGGAAGTCAGGCATTTGGTTTAGTTGCACGTCAGTGGCTTCCACTGTTGGCCAAGATCTGTAGTAAGGAATACATTTTCTTTTTCTTTTCTTTCTTTTTTTTTTTTTTTGAGGCAGAATTTCGCTCTTGTTGCTCAGGCTGGAGTGCAATGGCACAATCTCGACTCACCAGAACCTCTGCCCCCAGGTTCAAGTGATTATCCTGCCTCAGCCTTCCGAGTAGTTGGCATTACAGGCATGTGCCACCACACCCGGCTAGTTTTGTATTTTTAGTAGAGACAGGGTTTCTCCATGTTGGCCAGACTAGTCACAAACTCCTGACCTCAGGTGAACCACCTGCCTTGGCCTCCCAAAGTGCTGGGATTACAGGTGTGAGCCATCATGCCTGGCCAGGAATACATTTTTTCAGCAACACGGTACACACATACGTGCACACACGTGCACACATTTACATGCACACATATACCCACATACACACACGAGTGTGCAACTGTCCCTTGAAATCTGTGGGAAATTGGTTCCAGGACCCTTGCACATGCCTAAATCTGGGATATTCAAATTCCTGATATAAAATGGCATAGTATTTGCATATAACCCACGCAATCCTCCTGTGTAGTTGTTTTGTTTGTTTGTTTGTTTGATATGGAGTCTCACTCTGTCCCCCAAGCTGGAGTGCAGTGGCACAGTCTCAGCTCACTGTAACCTCTGCCTCCCGGGTTCAAGTGATTCTCCTGCCTCAGCCTCCCAAGTAGCTGGGACTACAGGCCACTCCACCAAGCCTGGCTAATTTTTGTGTTTTTAGCGGAGACAGGGTTTCACGATGTTGGCCAGGCTGGTCTCGAACTCCTGACCTAAGGTGATTTGCCTGCTTCGACTTCCCAAAGTATTGGGATTACAAGTGTGAGCCCCCATGCCCGGCTCTCTCGTGTCCTTTAAATCGTCTCTAGGTTACCTATAGTACTTCATACAACGTAAATGATGTGGAAATAGTTGTTATACTGTATTTTTATTTTTTTTTTTGTTGTTGAAATGTTATTTATTTATTTATGTATTTATTTTATTATTATTATTATTATTTTAAGACGGCGTCTTGCTCTGTCGCCCAGGCTGGAGTGCAGTGGTGTGATCTCGGCTCACTGCAAGCTCCGCCTCCCGGGTTCACGCCATTCTCCTGCTTCAGCCTCCCGAATAGCTGGGATTACAGGCACCCACCACCATGCCCAGCTTGTTTTTTTGTATTTTTAGTAGAGACGGGGTTTCACCACGTTAGCCAAGATGGTCTCGATCTCCTGACTTCGTGATCCACCTGCCTCGGCCTTCCACAGTGCTGGGATTACAGGTGTGAGCCACCGTGCCCAGCCAGAAATGTTATTTTTTGTTGTTATTGTTTTCAAAGGTTTTCCATCTGCCCTTGGTTGAATCAGAGAATGTGGAACTTGTGGATAAAGAGGGCCGACTGCGTATAACTGAAATAATGATGTCACAAAGCAACGCTTATGCCTGCTAGGTATAATATTCTCTGGTATCTTCTCCTCTATTTTATTAAAATTTGTCTCTAAATTCATTTCCTGACTCATTACTGAGTCCTGACTTGTGGTTTGAAAACACAGGACTTGTGGTTTGAAACACAGGACCTCAGGACCTGTGAGGCCCTAGGACTGATGCAGGGCCACGTGTAATAGCAACACAAAACAAGAGAGCTTGAACAAGACAGTTGCTTATTTCAGAGCCGCCTTGGGTGTAAGAAGTCTGTGCCAGGGAGGCTGCACCAGTGCCCAGAACTCAGGCTGCCTCCATCATCCCTGCAGCATGGCCGGGTCTGCACGGTGTCGCTGCACACTGCCACCTCCAGCCACAGCCACCAGGAAGAGAGAAGGGGGAAGGGCAGGGAAGGTACCATCCTGCCCCTTAAAAGATATGCACTTGAAAAGAACACAGGATACTTGTGCTCAAGTCTTCACTGGTCAGAACTTAGTCACGTGGCAACATCCAGCCACAAGAGACACTGAAAGTTACCTGGATTTTTTTTTTTTTAGATGAGGTCTTGCTCTGTCACCCAGGCTGGAGTGCAGTGGTACAATCACAGCTCACTGCAGCCTCAATCTCCAGGGCTCAAGTCCTCCTTCTACCTCAGCCTCCCAAGTAGCTGGGACTGTAAGTGTGCACCACTATGCTCAGCTAATTTTTCAAATTATTTGTAGAGATAGGATCTTGCTATTTTGCCCAGGCTGGTGTCAAACCTCTGGGCTCAAGCAATCCTCCCACCTTGGCCTGTCAAAGTGCTGGGATTACAGGTGTGAGCCACCATGCCCGGCCTTATTTTCATCTGTGAGCCACAGTAGTTTGTGGCACCCTAGGACCAAGGCTCTTTAGGACTGAGACTTTTGCCTTACTCTTTTTTTTTTTTTTTTTTTTTTTTTGAGACGGAGTCTCCCTCTGTCACCCAGGCTGGAGTGCAGTGGCACAATCTCGGCTCACTGCAACCTCTGCCTCCTGGGTTCAAGCAATTCTCCTGCCTCAGCCTCCTGAGTAGCTGGGATTACAGGCATGCACCACCACGCCTGGCTAATTTTTTTTGTATTTTTAGTAGAGACAGGGTTTCACCATATTGGCCAGGCTGGTCTCGAACTCCTGACCTTGTGATCTGCCTGCCTTGGCCTCCCAAAGTGCAGGGATTACAGGTGTGAGCCACCATGCCCGGCCTGCCTTGCTCTTATAGATTCTTACCTAAGGGACCTGCATTCCATCTGTGGGGACAAGCGCGACTCTATTTTAAACACTAATCCACCACACGACTTCTGACTAACTCTGAGTCCAGGAATGCCTCCAAAATGTCTGGTTGACATATTGCTCTTTATGCAGAAACGCCTAGTCACTGTAAGATTCACCTTTCTTCCAAAACAACCCTGGATGTTGTTGCATACATCATAGGCTGTGATGCCCACAGCCACCTACACACTCCTTCCAGAGCACTATGCTTCTTCCCCAAGATGTAAGTCCTAGATCTGGGGGATTGCAACATGAGGATCGACCTGTCTTGTGGCCACCCAAGACCATGCCTCTGTCTGTAAATGCCCCTAATAAATCAGCCTATACCGACAACTGAATTTGTCTGCCCCATTCTTTGGTTTCTTGGCTTCTTTGGCATTTAGGGGCCACTTTGCACATACAGCCCTTTTGGGGAACAGCCTCCTGCATGTTGGCCCCTGCTGGAGCCTGGCCTCCTGCTGACAACCCTTTCACACTGACCGCTGGAGTAGTTTCCTGTGGCTGCCAAAGCAAATCAACACAAAGTGGGTGGCTTAAAACGACAGGACTTCAACAGGTCTTTTTGAGGGATATGAATCTACCTACAATAGTCTACCCTCTGGCTCCCATAAATTCATGTTCTTCCCATTTGCAATGTATAGTCACCCTATTCCAACACCCCTAAAAGTCTGAACCCATTCCATTATCAACTCCAATTACAAAATCTCATCTAAATACTGTTAACTCCAAAAGTCCCAAATTTCTTTCTTTTTTTTCTTTTTTTGAGATGAAGTTTCACTCTTGTTGCCCAGGCTGAAGTGCAAAGTTTCGATCTTGGCTCATGGCAACCTCTGCATCCCAGATTCAAGCAATTCTCCTGCCTCAGCCTCCTAAATAGCTGGGATTACATGCACGCAACACCACGCCCAACTAATTTTGTACTTTTAGGAGGGACAAGGTTTCACCATTTTCTCCACATTGGTCAGACTGGTCTCAAACTCCCGACCTTAGGTGATCCACCCGCCTCGGCCTCCCAAAGTGCTGGGATTATAGGTGTGAGCCTCTGCACCTGGCTAAGGTCCCAAATCTCATCGTCTAAATCAGGCCCAGGTGAGGCTCTGGGTATGGGCCATCCCAGGTTCAAAATTCTTTCCCATCTGTTCACCTAGAAAACTAGAAAAGAAGTTGCCTGCTTCTGAAATATAATGGTGGGACAGATATAGAATCAACATTCTCATTTCTAAAGGGATAAATTGCAAATGATAAAGGAGCCATGTATTCTAAGAAAGTCCAAAACCCAGCAGGGCAAATTTAATTCGTATTCAAGTCCTGAGAATAATCTCTTACGGCTTGATGCTTTGCTCTCTGGGCCAGCCATGGAGGTTACATTGGCCCTGGCTTCCAGGCTGCTTGCAGAGGCAGAAACCTGGCTGTCCCCACCAACCTCTGAGCTGCCATGGAGAAGCCATTCTTCTCTTTTCTTGAAGGATAACGCATGTTTGCAGCTGAGTAGCTCCATCAGCCCATTTCCTACTCATAGAATCTGAGAAGTTTGACAGCCTTCCTTGGTTTCACCCTGTCTCTGTCCCCTTCAATCCAAGCTGACAGTATTTTTGGTGAGGTAACATTCTCCAAATCATTGTGGGTCCTCCACAGGTCCTTCTTGGATAAACCTACTCCAATTCCTGACTTCTGCTAAGATGGCTGACTGGATCCATGAGTCACACATGCTGATTTTAATCTGCATCTGCTTAATCTCACCAGCGGAAGATCATCCAGCCACACTTTCTTGCCAGAGCCTGCCTTAGCATCTTTTGCTGTGTGGATAGACTGAGAATTTTCCAGATCTTCAAGCTCTGGATTCCATTTGCTTAACAGCTCATGCCTCAATTAATCTCTCTCCTATTGTCTTTTGCCACAAGCACCAAGAAGAAACCAGGACGCACCTTCCACACTTTGCTTGGAAATCTATTCAGCTAAATACCCAAGTTCATTTCTTACAAATTTTAAGAAACACAACACAACTCAGACAAGTTTCTACCACTTTATAACAAAGGTTGCTTTTCCTCCAGCATCCAATAACATGTCCATCATTTTCTCCTAGGGCCTCACCAGAATCACCTTTAACATTCATATCCCAGGCTGCAGTAGCAACACTCTGTTCATGATGATATATGTATTCTCTAGGATGATGGAAACTTTCTCTACAGCTCTCCTCACTTATTCCAGAGCTCTCTCACTAGAATCACCTTTAATTTCTATGTTTCTAGCAACAATCTCTTCAAGACAATCTAGACTTTTTCTGTCATGCACCTCAAAATTAAGCAGTAGAAACATATTCTGCCATAGTTCTGGAGCTAAAAGTCTGAAACCAACGTGTTAGCAGGATTAGTTCCTACTGGAAGCTCTGAGGGAGACTATTCCATGCTTCTCTTCTGGCTTCTGAAGGCTGCCATGCTCCTTGGTTCCCTCAACTTGAAGCTGCACCACCCCAACCTCTGCCTCCATCTTCACATGGCCTTCTGAGCTATGTCAGTCCATGAGCTTTTATGTCTATTTTCTTTTCATTGTTTTTATCATTGTTTTGAGATGGAATCTTGCTATGTTGCCCAGGCTAGCCTTCAACTCCTGGCCTCAAGCAATTCTCCTGCCTCAGCCACCCAAGTAACCAGGACTACAGGCATGAGCCACTGCACCCAGCTTTGTTTTCTTATGACGACATTAGGCCCAGTCTAATCTAGTATGACCTTAACTTGATTACATCTGCAATGACCCTATTTCTAAATAAAGTCACATTGTGTATCTTTTTGGGAGACACAATTCTACTCACTGCAGTATGTAAAATCCCTATAAGCGAAATGTTCATTTTATCTCACTGCTTGTTTTACTGAAGTGGTATATATTCAGAGGCATCAGTGTCAGAAGATAGGTTGCACTGAAAATAGCATAGCCCCCAAATGCATTTTGTCACCAAGAGTCACGAAGGAGGACTTCATGTTGAGAACCTATGGAGCAGGGAGTTTCAACAAATTCTTATAATTTTTTGCCTGGCCAAGCAGGCCAAGGATGTCCAGTTACTCGATTTGATTGAAGCACATATTGAGCAATATTTCAGAGTCTGGAGCTCAAGTTCTGGCATCAGATGGCCTGAGTTTAAATCCAAGATCCACTATGACCACATTCAAGTCACTTAGCTGTGCTGCTTTTCCCACTTTCCTAAGTGTCTATTGGGGATTATGATGGTATGTACCTACATGAGGCAGTTTCTGGGACTGACAAAGGCTCACGTAGGCTGAGACCTTATTGGGAGGCCATGGGAGAGTGCGCAGCATGGACAGTCAGGCTGGAGCGCCAGGTTCCATGCAAGGCTGTCAGCCTTGGTCCCACTACTGGTGAGAATGTTGGTGCTGATGCCACAGCCCCTGGAGCCTCTCTGCAGACACCAATAGACTCCCAGGTCTGCATTGCTGCCTGGAACAATCTCTCCCAACCTTTGCACCTTTAAAGCATCCTTCAGAATCCACGTCTCAGCTGGTGGTGGTGGTGGGGTCTCTGGTGGCTGAGCCCTGGTCACATGCTGCATCCTAGAACACCAGGGTCCCCTTCACCACCCTGGTGAGTAGGAGACCTTGCCTCCCATCAATCCCCATACAGCAGAAGATTCTCCCAAATAAGAAGAATGTTTGGATATTGGCCAGCCAAAAAAGGAAAAAAAGTCCCTTATGCTATCTGTGACAGAAGGATATGATGACTGGATGATATACTGAAAGCACATTTAGCATGGTACATGGTACATAGCAAGGTATGACAAATGGGAGTCATTGTTATTATTTAGAACTAGACTAGGTACTAGGAGATATTAGGTGAATAAGACATTCCTGGCTCTCAGGGATTCACAGTCCATGAAGAAAGAACCATGCATGCCAGTAACTCTTACATAAGCTAGAACCTGACGTGTGCCATGCAGAAGTGAGTATAGAAAACAGGAGATGGGGCCGGGTGTGGTGGCTACCACTTGTAATTCCAGCACTTTGGGAGGCTGAGGCGGGTGGATCACTTGAGGTCAGGAGTTCAAGACCAGCCTGGCCAACATGGTGAAACTGCATCTCTACTAAAATTACAAAAACTAGCCAGGCCTGGTGGCATAAGCCTGTAATCCCAGCTACTTGGGAGGCTGAGGCATGAGAATCACTTGAACCCAGGAAGCAGAGGTTGCCGTGAGCTGAGATCATGCCACTGCACCACAGCCTGGGCAACAGAACGAGACACCATCTAAAAAAAAAAAGTGGGAGATGGGTGCAGAGGGGAGGGAATGCCCCACGCTGTCTCAGGGAGCCAGGGAATGCCTCACACAGACGGTGTCTGCTTCCATCCAGGACCTCTGCAAAGCGCATCCACACAGGGAGAGAGCACAAGGAAGACAACGTAGCCCTTTGTAAATTAAAGAAAAATACTGGAGGTGGTTGAAATGCCAGTTGGCTTTGATTTCTGAGTATGAGCACTTGGTATGAAGTTAAACAGATTGCCCCGAGCTGGTTTCAATCCTAGAGATGAGGGCTTTCTTTCTTTCTTTTTTCCGTTTGTCTTCTGAAATGTTGTCACATGAATCCAAGACATCAGCTGGCAACTTTTTTTTTTTTTTTTTTTGAGGCAGAGTCTCACTTTGTCACCCAAGCTGGAGTGCAGTGGGGGTAATCTTGGTTCACTGCAACCTCTGCCTCCTGGGTTCAAGCGATTGTCTGGGATTACAGGTATGCGCCACCACACCCGGCTAATTTTTATATTTTTAGTAGAGATGAGTTTTCACCATGTTGGCCAGGCTGGTCTCAAACTGATGACCTCAGGTGATCCGTCTGCCTCGTCCTCTCAAAGTGCTGGGATTATAGGCGTGAGTCACCATGCCCAGTCTCAGCTGGCAACATTTTGATTTTTTATGTTTGATTGTTTATTCTTAATAAACAAGGCTTACTGAAATCTAACTGATGTCTTCAGGTGGTTAAGAAAAAAAAAAAAGAAGAAGAAGGAAATTGACAATGCAAAAATAATCCTGTATGCCCTTCTCTCTCCTGCTGTCTCATCTGTCCTGCCTCCTCCCCTACTGACCATAGGGGGATCCTGGGTATATTTGGGCGTAGAAGAAAGCCTGTTGTTTTGATGTGTAAGGAACGGAGACCTGGGGTCCCCACTCTTGCGTGAACACCCTCTCCTCACTATGATGCAGTTCTTATAAACACCAAAGTCTTGCTTTTGAGTTACGAGTCTGTAGCCTTTTTTCCCCCACAACCTTGAACCTCTGCCAACCTTGTTAAAACTCAAGGATTCTTTTATTACAACACTAAGAGTTGAAGGCGAGAATGGATATGGCCTACAGCCAGCCTTTTCTGCCACTATTCCACTTGTCAAGGACATGTTAGCTCCCATTTGAAATCTTTCTGCACCATACAACATTTCATCCTCAGGCCCATGTGGTCTGTGGGTGGGCCTTGTTCAGCCCCAGCAAATGAAAGAAGATTAATTAACAGAAGGAGCTGCAGCTGGGCCTGGAGGCAGTGGCTCTACAGCAGCAGTGAGATCCAAGCTGTGAACCACATGCTCTTCCCCTGACTCAAGGCTGTGGAGTTCCCTCCAGCGAGGATGCTGACCTGTTTTTCTATTAGGAACAACCAGCAAATGCGATAATGAGGAAAATGTACACTGGCTCCTGTGAAGTTTAGTGAAGCCTGAAAGAAGTGCAGGAGGCCACGGAGATGCGCGAGGAAGAACATTCCAGGCAGAGGAGCAGCAAGGACAAAGGCCCCTAGGGAAGAGTGGGTGGGCAAGCCTGAGATCCAACATGGCAGAGAGCAAGCCGGAAGTGCTGCGCGGGGATCCTAAGGGGCGCTGAACAGGACAAACTCAGTTTTGTCTCTCAAACTCCCGCAATCAGGTAAGTCATCGGCCTCGCATAAGATATATGTTTTCCCCACCAATCTCCATTCTGAGGAGTGGAGTAGAAACTCCCTATCCTCTCATGAAATGTTGAGTATCAGGGAATAAGTGTGTGCTAAAAAGGGTTACCTCGGTGGAACTGGGTTGCTCAAATCCTGAGCATTTCAAAGGAAGGACTGGCTCCTGACCAGCTCTGGGGAGATAACTTCTGGGCCTTGGGAATATGCCTGAGGAGAGCACCTTTGTGACCTGAGACTTCAGCCCTGCCTATACCTCATGGTAACGGTGTGGTTTATGGGGGAGACCTGTTTTTTTTGCTGGGAGCCCTGGGCCATGTTGTATCTGTTTGGCTTCTGGATGGGTGGGGAACTGGGGAATAAATGGCTAAGGACGGTCATGTCTATATGACAGGAGCTCCATGCCTATATGACTGACCTCCATTAAAAATCACGGCACCAAGACTTGGGTAAGCTTTCCTGGTTGACAGTAATTGGTGTGCACTGTCACACATTGTTGTGGGAGGATTAAGTGTTGTCCCTGTGACTCTGCAGAGAACACCTGGAAGTTCACTCCCGGTTTCTCCTGAACTCTGCCCTATTGTCCTTTTTTTCTATGCTGATTTTAATCTGTATTCTTTTTATCCCCAAGTTCTGGCAAGTCTTTGATGTATTCTTTTCCCGTAATAAACTGTAACTGTGAGCATAACAGTTTTTCCAAGTTCTGTGAGCCCTTCTAGCGAATCATGAAACCTAAGAGTGGCCTGGGGGCCCCACGGCAAAGTTGAATTCATCCCATCTATTTTTCCATCATCTTGCTACTCTACCTAGGTGCCAAAGCCCTAGTAGGAAGAGTCTGATTGGCTAACTTGAGTCACCCAGCCCATCCTGGCCAGGGGAGGAGTGGCACCTTGATGAGCAGGCCCCACACAGCTGCACTGAGCGGGAAGGAGGATGTCCAGAATTACTTGAATCAGAAAGAGAGAATTGGGGCCAGTGTGGTAGCTTACACCTGTAATCCCAGTGCTTTGAGATGCCGAGGCAAGAGGATTGCTTGAGCCCAGGAGGTTGAGGTGGCAGTGAGCAGTGATCACTCTTCTACTCTCCAGCCTGTGTGACAAGACCCTGTCTCAAAAAAAACAAAACAAAACAAAACAAGAGAGTTAGGAGCTGGGATGCTGGTTAGGACAAATAGCTAATGTATGCACCAGGCAGGGAAATGGGAGTCCAGGCTAGCAGGAAGAAGTTGGAATCTTGAGGAGATAGTGACCAAAAAGCCATGTAGTATCTGGGTTTGTGTCCATCCAACTGTTGGCATCAAGAAATCACAACAGACAATGGAGGGTGCCAGCTGCAGGATGCAGCAGAATGTCAAAGATCCAGATATTTTTGTTGTGAGTTGAATTGTGTCCACTCCCACCAAAATATGTTAAAGTCCTAACTTCTGGTACTTATCTGAAAATAGGGTCTTTGCAGATGTAAACAGGTTAAGATGAGGTCATACGGAATTAGGATGGGCCCTAAATCCGTTGGCTGATTCCTCACAAAGGGAGAGATTTGATGACTAATAGGTGCACAGAAAGAAGGCCATGTAAAGACGGAGGCAGAGGTTGGGGTGAGTCAGCCCAAGGAACGCCAAGGATTGCTGGCAGCCAGCGGAATCAGGAAGGGGCAACAGCAGATTCTTCACGGAGCTGTCAAAAGCATAACACTGCCAAAATCTTGATTTCAAACGTCTGGCCTCAAGGACCACGAGAGAATCAATTTCTGTTGTTGTAAGCCACCAAGTTTGTGGCAATTTATTATGGAAGCCCTAGGAACCGTTACAGATTTTGCCACTGGAAAGGGCGTGCTGCTTCTAAAAAATATGGGTTGAATTGGCCACGTGGACGGCCAGTGCCGTAGAGAAATGATTGAAATGTCCACTCCTGTATCTACCAATCCTTTACATTTCTTTCCCTGAATAGTTATTTCACAGGTAGGACGTTTATCAGTAATTTGATTTACCCAGTAAGCTGCTCTGTCTTGTTTATCTGTGCTTCCAAATCCTCCTGTTCCTTTCATTTCACTTTTCCCCATTCCCACATATGGCACAATCAGGAGCTGTGCTATGCTCTCTCCTGGCTCTGCTTTCCAGGGAACAGAAGTAGATACAACATTTGAATTTCCCCATTGTAATCTGAATCAGTGACTCCTGTATGTACTTGCACTTCATTTAAATTTAAACTAGACCTACCTAGAAGTAATCCTACTGTCCCCGTTGGCAAGGGTGCACAGACTCCTGTTGGCACTTTTTGCAGGGTTCTCCAGGCAGAAGGCTCACAGCTTTTGTGCAGCATAAATCTACTGCAGCACTACTGGCTGTGGCAGGGGACAGGCATTGTACAGGAGTAAGGGAGTGGCCTGAGCCGGAAATGGCCCAGTTTAGAACAGGGCCCAGGATGGGCCCCTCATGGCATTTCCCAAAATCAGGTTCCCATCTTTATCAAACTTAGAGTGACATTGGTTAGCCCAATTTTTTTCCTTTTTTACATTTTGGACATATTTCAGGCTCAGCAGTTTTCTTTTTTCCCCCATCTGGCAGCCTGACTCACTGATTCTTCCTGCATTCTTTTTTAATATGCCCACGCTTCCCACAGTTAAAACAAGCTCCAGGGATTGGAGTATTTCCTTTACCCACTTTCAGTCCTGCCATGGCTTGCACCAACTAAGTAGCTTTATGCAGATTACCTCCGATACTGTCACAGGCCTTAATATAATCAACTAAATGTGCTTTCCCTCTAACAGGTCTCAGAGCGACTTGGCACTCAGGATTGTCATTGTCGAAAGCTAGTAACCACAACAGTATATCCTGAGCAGCCGAATCTGCAATCACCTTTCTAAGAGACTCCTTTAACCGAACTATAAAATCTGCACATGGTTCTTTTGGTCCCTGTTTTATAGCACTAAAGGAAGGGTATTGTTCTCCTCCTGAAGTGATTTTTTCCTTAGCTCTAATGCACACTCCTCTAAGCTGCTCTATGGCATCATCCTGCATGACCACTTGTGCATCTAAACCAGCCCAGCCGCTGACCCCCAAATGTTGGTCTGCAGTTATATTAATTTGAGGTTGGGCCTGGGCGGTGTGAGCAGCCTGAATGGGAGCTTCATCTGCCCACCAAGTTTTAAATTGTCAGAACTGAGCAGGAGTCAGGCAAGCTTGAGTAAAAGCATCCTAGTCAGTAGGAATCATCTGACTGGAGAAAGCAACATTCTTTAACTGCTTTACAAAAGCAGTTAACTGCATTACAAAAGGAGAACCTGGTCCATGTTGATTAATAGCTTGTTTAAATTCTTTAAGTATTTCAAAAGGAAAAGGCTCAAATGTAGCTGTAATAGTCCCCTGTTGATCAGGTGGGTGTATTCTAACAGGGAACTGCCAAGCATTCATATCACCCTCTCGTCTAGCTTGCTGGATTCCTGCCTGAATAGAACTGACAGTGGTCGCTTGATGCGCTGCTTGAACAGTCACTGGGGCAACTACTTTTCGTCCAGTGTCCTCTGGAAAAGAAAGATCCAGAGGGTCAGGCCACTCTTTTTCTTCAAAATAATGAGGGGGTGCAGAGCGGTAGGGACAAACCTCTCCCTTCTTTGCCGCTTTAGCTGGCAAGCAAGCCTGCTCTGTCACCTCTTCTGTTACTTTGTTGTACTCTCCTTCTTCCTCTGATTCTTCCTCCTCGTCATCTGTGTGGAAAGGCTCCAAGGTGGAACGAACCAGAACCCACACTGACCAGACAGTTACAGAAATAGCCTCAGCACCATCCTTATATGCCTTTTTCAGTGCACTGCCTACCTTTTCCCAGACCTCTACATTCATAGTTCCTTGGTCGGGAAACCAGGGGCAATATTTCTCTACTGCTCTAAAAACCTTCATAAGTTGGCTAGTGCTGACCTTCACTCCTTTCCTAGGAGCTGCTGAAGCAGACTCATATAAGCCTCGTGCCTGCTGGACCCTTGTCCCATTGTTACCCTGATGCTTCCGAGCTCGCCTTCTTACTCACCACGGGGACTGCTTAAGAGTACTTGGGTGCCCTCCAGTGTAGTTGCACGTTCTCCAACTGTCTCTCCGGTGACCCTTCGACCCAGGTTTGAGCCCCACATATGGGTGCCACTTGCCAAGACCAGCTCAGTCATGGAGACCTTAACCCAGTGGCACTAGAGGAATGAAGACAAAGACACAGAAATAGAGTACAGAGTGGGATCAGGGGGCTGATGGCCTTCAGAGCTGACAGCCACAAACAGAGTTTGCCCCACATATTTGTTGACAGCAAGCCAGTGATAATCATTGTTTCTATAGATTATAGATTAGCTAAAAGTATTCCTTACAGGAAACAAAGGGACAGGCTCTGGCTTGTTATCTACAGCAGGAACATGTCCTTAAGGCACAGATCACTCATGCTATTGTTTGTGGTTTAGGAATGCCTTGAGTGGTTTTCCGCCCTGGGTGGGCCAGGTGTTCCTTGCCCTCATTCCAGGAAACCAAGAACTTCCAGCATGGGTGTCATAGTCATCACAAGCATGTCACAGTGCTTAAGAGATTTTGTTTAGGGGCAGTTTCTCATGGTCTATTTATGGTCAGATTTGGGGGGCCTGTTCCCAGCAACTTTTTTCACAGAAATATAAAAAATGATGGTAAAATTCATATGGAACTAGGCCGGGCACAGTGGCTCATACCTGTAATCCCAGCACTTTGGGAGGCTGAGGCGGATGGGTCACCTGAGGTCAGGAATTCGAGACCAGCCAGGCCAACATGGTGAAACCCTGTCTCTACAAAAATACAAAAAATTAGGCATGGTGGTGGGTGCCTATAGTCCCAGCTACTTGGGAGGTTGAGGCAGGCGAATCTCTTGAACCCAGGAGGCGGAGTGCAACCGTTGCAGTGAGCCAAGATTGTGCCATTGCACTCCAGTCTGGGTAACAAGAGCAAAACTCCATCTTGAAAAGAAAAATTCATATGGAAACACAAAATAATGCTGCATGGTCAAAACAATCGTAAGCAACAAAAACAAAGCTGGAGGCATCACACTACTTGGCTTCAAAATATACTACAAAGCTTAGTAATCTAAATAGCATGGTACTGACATAAAAATAGACAGATAGACCCATGGAATGGATTAGAAAGCCTAGAAATAAATTCATGCAGTTATAACCAGCTGATTTTTGGTGAAGGTACCAAGAACACACAGTGGAGAAAGGACATCTCTTCAACAAATGGTGTGGGGAAAACTGGATGTCCACACACAAAAGAATACAATTAGACCTTTATTTCACTCCATATACAAAAATCAAAATGGATTAAGGACTTAAATATATCTGAAACCGTATAAATCCTAGAAGAAAACAGAGGGGCAAAGCTCCATGAACCCCACTGGTCTAGGCAATAACTTTTTGGTTATGACCCCAAAAGCATAGGCAACTAAAGCAAAAGATGTAGATGAAATGACATGAAACTGAAACACTTCCACACAGCAAAGGAAACAATCAACAGAGTGAAGTGACAACCTGTAGAATAGAGAAAATATTTTCAAACCGTACATCTGATAATGGGTGACTATCCCAAATATATAAAGAACCCAACTTGATAGCAAGAAAATAACTCAATTAAAAAATAGAGGAAGGACACGAATAGACAATTCTCAAAGAAGACATACAAATGGCCAATGGGTTAATGAAAAAAAAAAAAATTCTCATCATTAATCATGGGAAAATACAAATTAAAATAACAATGAGCTATCACCTCACATTTGTTAGAATGGCTATTATCAGAAAGACAAGGGGTAACAGGTGTTGACAAGGATGTGGAGAAAAGGGAACCATTTTCCCTTTTGTTGGTGGGAACGTAAATTAGTACAGGGTTATGGAAAACAGTATGAAGGCTCCTCAAAAAACTAAAAATCAACGTATGACCCAGCAATTCCACTACTGGGTATGAGTCAGGGGAATGGGGTCTGGAGGCAGGGAACCTAAGGCAGATAAGCACAGACATCCTACAGCTGAATCAAAAGGAAAATCCCACCTCTCCATACCAAAGTAACAGAAGAATCCGAGACTACTCCGTTTGCATTACCTTGCGGATGAAAAATGGAAAGTACCTCTGATTGGTCGCCTCCCACAACCAATCAGACTGGTCATGGGCCTAGTCTTCATATGCACAGAGATGTAACTTTGTCACTTCACCTCAGCCTCTGATTGGTCGCCTTCTCCAGACAATCAGACCGGTCCATGGGCCATTCCTTCATTTACATAGGGTGTAACCAGGTAACCAATGGGAAACCTCTAGAAGGTATTTAAACCCCAGAAAATTATGTAACTGGTGCTCTTGAGCCGTTTGCTCAAGCCTGCTCTCAACTCTGTGGAGTGTACTTTCATTTCAATAAATCTGTGCCTTCGTTGCTTCATTCTTTCATTGCTTTGTTTGTGCGTTTTGACCCAGTCTTGTTCAAAAGGTCAAGAACATAGATGACTTGTTGTCAAGACCCTCGACTGGTAACACTAGTCCTTTTTCACACGTTTTTGCATATTCCCCCCATCCCTGCATGGCTTGCCAAATTATTTTCTTAATAGAGCTTTTGATATGCAGTTTTAATGTAGTAAAGTTTACCAGAACTAACTTTATTATTATTTTCTGACCTAAGAAACTTTTGTCTACCACCCCCACACCCCGCTCCCACCAATTCCTGAAGGCATAATCCTGTTTTCACCCTTTTATGCTTAGGTCTATGGTTCATCTTGACTGAATTTTGAATTTTATATGGTATGACTTAGAGACTAACATTCATTTATTACCCCATAATGACATATAGTAATTGCAGAGCCATGTATTGAAAAGACCTTTTTTTTTTGAGACAGAGTTTTGCTCTTGTTGCCCAGGCTGGAGTGCAATGCTGCAATCTCGGCTCACTGCAACCTCCACCTTCCGGTTTCAAGTGATTTTCCTGCTTCAGTCTCCTGAGTAGCTGGGATTACAGGTGCCTGCCACCACACCTGGCTAATTTTTGTATTTTTAGTAGCGACAGGGTTTCACCACGTTGGCCAGGCTGGTCTCAAACTCCTGACCTCGTGATCCACCTGCCTTGGACTTCCAAAGTGCTGGGATTACAGGAGTGAGCCACTGCACCCAGCATTTTTTTTTCTTTTTAAAATTGAGACAGGCTTGCCCAGCCTGGAGTGCAGTGGCTCGATCACAGCTTACTGCAGCCTCAATCTCCCAGGCTCAAGCTATCCTCCAACCACAGCAGGGACTACCAGTGCATGCCACCATGCCCAGCTAATTTTTGTACATATTTTTTGGTAGAGACAGGGTCTCACTATGTTGCCCAGGCTGGAATCAAGCTCCTAGGCTCAAGTGATCCTCTCACCTCAGCCTCCCAAAGTACTGGGGTTAGAGGCATGAGCTACCACTCCTGGCTGACTTTACTTTCTTCATTGGATTGCTTTGGGCCTTTGTCAAAAATTAAATAATATAAATATGGATTTGTGTATTGGCTTTCTATTCTGTTCCATTGATCTGTTTATCCTTTTACCAGTACCATACTGGCTTGATTACTGTAGTTTTACAGTAAACACTTTTTTGTTTTTTTAGAGACAGGGTTTCACTCTGTCATCCAGGCTTGAGTACAGTGGTGTAGTCATAGCTTACTGCAGGCTTGACCCCCAACCGGTTCAAGCAATTCTCCTGTCTTAGCTTCCTGGATAGCTGGGACTACAGTCATGCACCATCACACCCAGCTTTTTTTTTTTTTTTTTTTCTTTTTTTTTTTTGGTTGTTGTAGAGATAGGGCCTCCCTATGTTCCCCAGGCTGGTCTCAAACTCCTGGACTCAAGCCATCCTCCCATCTTAGCCTCCCAAAGTACTGCAATTACAGGCATGAGCCTCCACGCCTGGCCTTGATACACTATTTTTTCCTAAAGTTCTGGTTTTCATCTACTATTCTTTCCCCTTGGCTGAATAATTTTTTTTAGGCCTTTTGCAGTGCAGGTATACTAGTGATGAATTCTTTTAATTTTTAAAAGTACAATTTTAATTTTTTATAGTATAATTTTCAATTTTTTAAATCTGTAAATCTATTTTTCTATTTTTTTTTTTTTTTTTTTTTT
>NC_045449.1:20189528-20255161 GCF_002776525.5 Piliocolobus tephrosceles
CTCATGCGATCTGCCCGCCTTGGCCTCCCAAAGTGCTGGAATTACAGGCGTGAGCCACTGCCATCCCTTTTTCATATATGTTTGTGTGGTTTTTACAACTGCCCCATGAAGCAGGCATCAATCTCCATTTCACCCACAAGAGACTGCGGCTCAGATGCCCAAACTCACACAGCTTTAGTGGCGGCTGAGGATGTGAAGCTGGCTTTCTGAGGCCTTGATAAGCCTCAGCAATAACAAGGTTGACTGATACTTGAGTAGTTACTATGTACTAAGACATGTTCTATCACGATATATAGATCCATCCATCCGTACATACATATACAGCTGACCCTTGAACAATGGGGATGAGGGAGTGTTAGGAACACCAACCCCCCACACAGCTGAAAAACTGCATATAACATTGGATTTCCCCAAAGCTTAACTACCAACAGCTTACTGTTGACGGGAAGCCTTACTGATAACATAAAGTTGATCAACATACTTTTTAAAAGTTATACATATTCTACTCTGTATTCTTTTTTTTTTTTTTTTTTTTTTGAGGCGGAGTCTTGCTCTGTCGCCCGGACTGGAGTGCAGTGGCCGGATCTCAGCTCACTGCAAGCTCCGCCTCCCGGGTTTACGCCATTCTCCTGCCTCAGCCTCCCGAGTAGCTGAGACTACAGGTGCCCACCACCTCGTCCAGCTAGTTTTTGTATTTTTAGTAGAGATGGGGTTTCACCGTGTTAGCCAGGATAGTCTTGATCTCCTGACCTTGTGATCTGCCCGTCTCGGCCTCCCAAAGTGCTGGGATTACAGGCTTGAGTCACCGCGCCCGGCCAACTCTGTATTCTTAACAAGAAAGTAAGCTAGAGAAAAGAAACCATTATTTAGAAAACCAGGCTGGGCATGGTGGCGCACACGTGTAGTTCCAGCTAGTTGGGAAGCTGAAGCAGGATGATCACTTAAGCCTAGGAGGTTAAGGTTGCAGTGAGCTGAGATCCCATCACTGCACTCCAACCGAGGTGACAGAGACCCTATCTCAAAAAAAAAAAAAGGAAAAGGAAAGAAAACCAGGCCGGGTGCAGTGGCTCACACCTGTATTCCTAGCACTTTGGGAGGCCAAGGCAGGAGGATCCCTTGAGTCCACGAGTTTGAAACAAGTCTGGGCAACATGGTGAATTCCTGTCTCTACAAAAAATACAAAAATTAGACAGGAGTAGTGGTGCACACCTGTGGTCCCAGATACTCAGGAAGCCGAGTTGGGAGGATCACTTGAGCCTGGAGGTCAAGGCTGCAGTGAGCCGAGATTGTGCCACTGCACTCCAGCATGGGTGACAGAACAAGACACTGTCTCAGAAAAAAAGAGAAGATCATAAGGAAGAAAATATATTTAGTGGATCATCATAAAAGTCTTCATCCTCATCACCTTCATGTTGAGTAGGCTAAGGCAGAAGAGGAGGAGGGGTAGAAAGAGGAGGACGGAGAGGGGGAGGAGAGGTTCGTCTTGCTGTCTTAGGAGTGCCAAAGAAGTGGTAGAGGAGATGGAAGGGCAGACAGAAGAGGCAGGCACATTTTATCTTTTAAAATCCATTTATAGACTCATCCAGTTCAAACCTGTATTGTTCAAGGGTCAGCCGTATGTATAATTTAAACCTCATAACAACCCAATGAAGTAGTTGAGACTGGCTCATCTGATGTTGACTCATTAGACTCTTCAACCCAGAACATATTTACACTTCAAAAAGTAAAAAGGAAGGCTAGCGGTGGTGGCTTACACCTGTAATCCCAGTGCTTTGGGAGGCCAAGGTGGGGGGATTGCTTGAGGCTAGGAATTCAACATCAGCCTGGGCAACATAGCAAGACCCTGTCACTACCAAAAAAAAAAAAAAAAAAAATTAGCCAGGCATGGTGGTGTGCTCCGGTAGACCCAGCTACTCGGGAGGCTGTGGCAGGGCGAACCCTTCAACTCAGGGGTGTGAGGCTACAGTGAGCTATGATCACACCACTGCACTCTGGCACGGGTGAAAGAGTGAAAGCCTGTCTCTCAAAATAAAATAAAAACAAAAAGCTTTCCATTTCTAAAAACCTTGCATTCTGAGACAGGCCATGAATATAAAATCTTCCAGGAAGCCTTGAAATACACCAAAAGCTTGGCATCTTATATAAACCATATATTGTTTTTAATTAACCAAAGACAGAAATTTCTGGTTTTTATCAAAAGAAGATAAGCATCCTCCAATGAGAATTGATGACATCTATATAATAAATTGAACAATAAGCACCACCTTATTTTTTTATTATTTTTTTTTTTGAGACGGAGTCTCGCTCTGTTGCCCAGGCTGGAGTGCAGTGGTGCGATCTCGGCTAACTGCAAGCTCCGCCTTCCAGATTCACGCCATTCTCCTGCCTCAGCCTCCCGAGTAGCTGGGACTACAGGTGCCCACCACCACGTCCAGCTAATTTTGTTTTTGTATTTTTAGTAGAGACGGGGTTTCACCATGTTAGCCAGGATGGTCTCGATCCCCTGACCTTGTGATCTGCCCGCTTCAGTCTCCCAAAGTGCTGGGATTACAGGCATGAGCCACTGCACGCGGCCACCACCTTCTCTTTTTATCTGTCAGTTGTTAGTTGGTTGTTCTGACAGCTAGACTCCTTTGTTATGAAATTTGTGCATTAGACTTTTCTCTTTGGGAGTACCATTCTCATTCCCATTATTTCAGAAACTGGGACACGGAGAAGTTCGGTAACTTGTCTAAGGATAGGGATAGAAGAGGTCAGAGAGAATGTTCGAGTCTCACTGTGTTGCCCAGGCTGGAGTGCAGCTGGGATGGGGAACCAGGCAGCCTGTTCCCCTAAGCCCTGCTCTGACTTGCCCAGCCAGTACTTGACTTGTAAGCACCCGCTTTGCTGAAGTTGTTCGCTCTGTATACTTTATGACCCCTTACTTTTTTTTTTTTTTCTAGCTCTGTCCTAGCTACTGAGAATACAGAAGATTTATTTTAAAAGTGCAGTCACTGCTCACGGGAGTTTAAACTTTTAAATGAGGGCATCAGACAAGCAAACAGGCAGTGATAATAGGGCATGTTGGAGCCATGACAGAGGGATGCAAAGGACTGTAAGAGCCTGGAGGAAGCGCCTCACTCAGTCCTAAAGGTCAGGGAAGGCCACCTACAGGTGGGACACTGGAGCAGTCTTGAACATCAAGTGGGGCAGCCTGGATAAGAGAGACTCTGTCTCAAAAAGAAAGAAAATCAAGTAGGGACCTGGGCACAGTGGCTGATGCCTGTAATACCAGCTCTTTCAGAGGCTGAGGCAGGCAGACTGCTTGAGCTCAGGAGTTCAAGACCAACATGGGCAACACAGCGAAACTCTATCTCTACAAAAATAAAATTAAAAATACAAAAATCGGCCAGGCGTGGTGGCTTGTGGCTACGGTCCCAGCTACTTGGGAGGCCAAAGCAGGAGGATGACTTGAGCCCAGGAGGCAGTGGTTGCAATGAACCATGACTGTGCCACTGCCACTGCACTGTAGCCTGGTCAACTGTCTCAAAAAAGAAAAGAAAAGAAAAAGAAAAGGCTGGGTGTGGTGGCTCATGCCTGTAATCCCAGCACTTTGGGAGGTTGAGGCAGGAGAATCACTTGAGGTCAGGAGTTTGAGACCAGCCTGGCCAACGTGGTAAAACCCTGAATCTACTAAAAATATAAAAATTAGCTGGGCGTGGTGGCGCATGTCTATAGTCCCAGCTAGTCCAGAGGCTGAGCGTGAGAATCACTTGAACCCGGGGGGCAGAGGTTGCAGTGAACCATGACTGCACCACTGCACTCCAGCCTGGGTGACAGAGCAATGCTCTGTCACCAAAAAAAAAAAAAAAAAAAGAAAAGAAAAAGAAAAATAGGATGAGTTGGGTGGGGAAGGACAGGACCCCATTATAACTGTTAATTACTCCAAAATATAGTGGCTTAGCACAACGACATTTTACTTTACTTTTTCATGGTTTTGGAAATTGGCTGGTATGATTCTCTCAGGATCTCTGATACAGTTGCAGGGAGATAGGGGCTGGTACTTGATTCATCTTAAAGGCTTCACTGGTATCTACCGGTTGACACTAGTTGTTGGCTGGGCCCTCAGCTGGGGCTGTTGACCAGAACAATCCATGTTGCCTCTTCATGTAGCCCAGACGTCCTGATAGCACAGAAGCTGGGTTCCAACAGCAAGTCTGGGGCTACACTTCCTGGGAACGAGGAAGAAGCTATCTCACCCAGACTTGGAAGTGACACGGCCTCACTTTCACCATAGTCACAAGCCCTCCCAGATTGAAGCGGAGAGGTTCTACCTCTCACCAGGAGTGTCAAAGTCACCTTGCAGGAAGAGGATGTGGGATGGGAAATATTGTGACCATTCTGGAAAACACCATCTGCCACAAAGACCTATAAGGGCCTAAGTACTGAAGAGATTACACTCCTCCTACCATCCAAATGTATTTCAAATACAAACAACTCTAGACCATAAAATAGGGGCAATGCAGCCCAATAAAGTATCAACTTCCCCATAACTCCTTTCATGCTTTTTCTGCTGGTGGTGGAGGGGACAGGGTGTCAACCATCCAATACTGTAGAGATATATTATTTTTCCTCACTCTCTTTTTTTTAGGGGGTTGCCTCTGCTTTGCTGATGCCCTAAGTGTGTGCTCAAACTATATGGTGGATGCTGCAGCCTGGGGGAAGGGTGTTTTGGGCAGAGGGAGCAGCACATGAAAATAAGTTAAGCAGCATGGTTAGGTACACTCGGATGGGGAGAAACCAGAGGGAGAATGGTGAGACATGATGCTGAAAGGCTGGTAAGAAACAGATCAGGAAGAGCCTTGTGGACCAATCATAATGCTGAGCACCAATAACAACAGCATGCATTCTTTTGTTCTTAGTATTCTAAACGCTTTTCATAAACACACGTTTAACCACTCAACAACCCTGGGACGTAGGTAATATGATTTTCTTTTTTTTTTTTTTTTGAGACAGTCTTGCTCTGTCGCCCAGACTGGAGTGCAGTGTCGTGATCTTGGCTCACTGCAACCTCTCCTGGGTTCAAGCGATTCTCTGATCTCAGCCTCCCGAGTAGCTGGGATTACAGGCGTGCACCACCACTCCCAGCTAATTTTTGTTTTTTTTCGTAGAGATGGGGTTTTGCCATGTTGGCCAGGCTGCGATTATTTCATTTTACCGATGAGTTAAACTGGTTAAATACTTTCTTCAGGCTCACACTGCTAGTAAGAGGCAGAAATGTGATTTCTGCCCAGGAAGTCTAGCCCCAGAACCTGCTCCCTTACCTGCCTATTACTAATCAAAGGAGTGTACACTTCAGCCCGAAGGAGAAATTGACTGATTTCCTAGAATATGAAATTTGACTAAAACAAAAGTAGAGAATTTCACTAAAACCTTCTGGCCTGATTTTGGATACTTTGGGAAATACAAACTCAAGAATGGAATGTTACATCCTTTTTTTTTTTTAGGTATACTATACATATGATTGTAATATACAAAAGATAAGGTGTACTGGCCAAGCGTGGTGGCTCACGCCTGTAGTCCCAACACTTTGGGAGGCCGAGGTGGGAGGATCACTTGACGCCATGAGTTTGAGACCAGCCTGGCCAACATAGTGAAACCCAGTCTCCACTAAAAATACAAAAATAAGTCGGGCGTGATGGCTTACGCCTGTGGTCCCAGCTACTCAGGAGGCTGAGGCAGGAGAATCTCTTGAACCGGGGAGGCAGAGGTTGTAGTGAGCTGAGATCGCACCACTGCACACCAGCCTGGGCGACAGAGCGAAACTCCATCTCAAAAAGCAACAAAACATCAATCATAAGAGTACAAACTTACGAGTTTTACACATGTGCGCACCCATATAATCATCACTTATGGACAGGTTTCCACACCCCGAGGCTTCTTATGCCCCTCTCCCAGTCACTATGCCGAGCCCCAGGTAACTACTCTTTTGGCCTCTAGCACCTCCATCACCTGTTCCTGGACTTCATGAAGGGGTATGCCTTGTATCTGGCTTCTTTCACCCAACATCATGTCTGTGATAGTCATCCATGCTATTCCATGTAGTTGTAATTATCTTTTTCATTGTTTTGTTAACAATCCATTGTATAATTATACCACAGTTCATCTGTTGATAAACGACTTGGATCATTTCTGTGTTTTGACAATTATGAAGTGTCACGCATGTCCTGGCACATGCCATCCGCAATACACCTAGGAGGAGAATCGCTGGGTCTCAAATGCGTTACGCCTTCATTTAGCGACTATCCAGTTTAGCTGCTGCTTCTGCAACCAAGCCCTGGCCAAACACCCCCAGATCGCGGGTAACTTTTTAACCACAATGACCCCGCTGTATCAGTATTTCGTAAAACGCGGAGTTGAAGGAGGCTGAAGTCAGCAAGATTTCAGGCACAGCCAACGCTGTGCCACCACGCGGCTAGCCCAACCACTAGGGCGCCGGAAGTTGTCGCGGCTCCGCTTTAGAGTGTCGCAGCTTTTCAGGTCTGCAAGGGTCGCTGGGAAGTGTAGTCTTTTATTGGGGGCGGAATGATCTGCTAAAAGGCAGGGTCCTTTTACACCAACGTTGATAGAGATCGATATTTATTCCTGCCACAATGACAAAAAGGAATTGTACACGAAGAAAAAAGGCAGACATTTAGAGAAGAGAAATTATGGGCAGGCTCATAGGAGGGCTGCTAGAGTCTATCAATCTCACACTCCCGTTTCCTTTTTCTTTTTTTTCCTCTTTTTCTTTTTGGACCTTGTGTCTTTTTCGCGCCAAAGCCCTAGAGACAGAGCCTGACTGGCCCAGCCACGACCTGTGCCCATCCATTGGTGGAGACCTCTTGATTAACAATCTTTCAATTTCCGCAGCGTGCGAGGGACAGGCAGACAGCCCCGGGAGCTTACGCGCAGTGCCGAAGCGGGCGCCAGCAAGTCCTTGGGGAAAACGCTGCCTGTACCCAAACCATAACCACGCGCTTGTCCCCTGCGACGTGCTTTCCGAAAGACCCCCGAGGCAATTTTAAGGTCGCGGACACCAGAACCTGCTGCAGAGCTGGCTAAGAAGGAGGAGCTGCCTCCCAGGATGGGGCAGAATTTGCACCTCTCCAATTTCAATTTAAGGTGAACAAAGGAGAAAAGCAAGTAACTTATCACGATCAAAATGCAACATCTGATTCCTTAACAACTACCAGGAGGACAGTACCTATCCCACACAGAGCCAGAAACCTGGAGAGAGGAAACAAAGAATGTAAGTGAATTCTAGGCACCTAGCATTTTTCTGTCCCTCAGTTAAGAGCCCTGCCACCACCTGTCCGTCTTCAGTAACACACTGGTTGACGTTTTTTGAGACCCCAATATCAACGACATTGATAATAGCTTTGAGCACTGCCCAACCTCAAAATGACTATTGTTTTCCAGAGTCATTTTTTTTTTGAGGCAGAGTCTTGCTGTGTTGCCCAGGCTGGAGTGCGGTGACGTGATCTCCTGATCTCGGGATCGCGGCTCACTGCAATCTCCACCTCCTGGGTTCAAGCGATTTTCCTGCCTCAGCCTCCCGAGTAGCTGGGATCACAGGCGTGAGCCACCACTCCCGGCTAATTTTTGTATTTTTAGTAGAGACGGGGTTTCACCATGTTGGTCAGGCTGGTCTCGAACTCGTGATCCGCCCTCCTCGGCCTCCTAAAGTGCTAGGATTACAGGCGTAAGCCACTGCGTCCGGTCTAATTTTTTGTATTTTCAGTAGAGACAGGGTTTCACCATGTTGGCCAGGCTGGTCTTCAACTCCTCAGATGAGCCGCCCCCCCTTGGCCTCCCGAAGTGCTGGAATTACAAGCCTGAGCCACTGCGCCAGGCCCAGAGTCACTTTATAGATTAAAAAACCTTATAACTTCAAAGATCAGTACCTAAATTACAAGGGGAAATTAAGTCTTCATAAACAGATTAAAATGTGCTCTAAAGTTCCATGTAACCATAACCTTTCTTCAGCCAAAGGTTATTAATGCTTAATCTATGCCACAAAGTCACATTGAATATACATAGAATTTCTGTTCTTTGTAGCAAGATTCAGGGTGGTTTAGAAAATTAAGATGAATATGTGAGTAATTGTGCCTCAAGGCTCCATGTGTTTGGAACTATAAGAATATTCCACATTCTGAGAATGTGGAAATTACTTTCAGTCTGGGAAAGGGGGCAGGGTTAGGGAAGGCTTCATGCAGGTGGTGGTGTGACAACATCGTCACATCCTCAGCATTTCTGTATTGCATTCAATAAATCAATAAATGCCTGTATGAAAAGTACATAGCACCATGGCAACAAACTAGATATAGCTCTTGCCCTCTAGAAAAAGAGGGAACATACTCTGCCGAAGATAAGGTACGGTGTGCGCCAATGTGCCTATACTTCCTGCTGAATTACAGTTACCTTTTTTTTTTTCTTTTTGAGATGATGTTTTGCTCTTGTTGCCCAGGCTGGAGTGCAGTGGCACGATCTCGGCTCACTGCAACCTGTGCCTCCCAGATTCAAGCAGTTCTCCTGCCTCAGCCTTCCGAGTAGCTGGGATTATAGGCTTGTGCCACCACGCCCGGCTAATTTTGTATTTTTAGTAGAGATGGGGTTTCTCTATGTTGGTTAGGCTTGTCTTGAACTGCCAACCTCAGGTGATCTGTCCACCTCGTCCTCCCAGAGTGCTAGGATTACAGGTATGAGCCACCGCGCCTGGCCTACGGTTATCTTGTTTTTTTGTTTTTTGGTTTTTTTTGAGACGGAGAATCTCTCTGTTGCCCAGGCTGGAGTGCAATGGCGTGATCTCAGCTTATCGCAACCTCTGCCTCCCAGGTTCAAGCGATTCTCCTGCCTCAGCTTCCCGAGTAGCTGGGACTACAGGCATGTGCGACCTTGCCCGGCTAATTTTTGTATTTTTAGTAGAGATGGAGTTTCACCATGCTGGCCAAGCTGGTCTCGAACTCCCGACCTCAGGTGATCCTCTCGCCTCAGCCTCCCAAAGTGCTGGGATTACAGGCGTGAGCCACCGCGCCCAGCTGTTTTTTTTTTTTTTTTTTTTTTGAGACAGAGTCTCACTGTGTTGCCCAAGGTGGAGTGCAGTGGCATGATCTCAGCTCACTGCAGCCTCCACCTCCCGGGTTCAAGCAGTTTTCCTGCCTCAGCCTCCCGAGTAGCTGGGACTACAGGTGCATGCTACCACGCCTGGCTAATTTTTTGTATTTTTTAGTAGAGGCGGGTTTCACCATTTTGCCCAGGCTGTTCTCAGGCGATCTGCCTGCCTTGGCCTCCCAAAGTGCTAGGATTACAGGTGTGAGCCACCATGCCCAGCTCAGTTATTTATTTATTGATTGATTTTTTTGAGATGGAGTCTTGCTCTGTTGCCCAGGCAGGAGTGCAGTGGCGCAGTTTCGGCTCACTGCAAACTCTGCCTCCCAGGTTCACACTGTTCTCCTGCCTCAGCCTCCTGAGTAGCTGGGACTACAAGCACCCGCCACCACCCAGCTAATTTTTTGTATTTTTAGTAGAGACGTGGTTTCACCATGTTAACCAGGATGGTCTCTATCTCCTGACCTCGTGATCCACCCGCCTCGGCCTTCCAAAGTGCTGGGTCAGTTATCATTTTTAACCTGTGTATATAACCTCACTCACTAGAGCCCTGACAAAATGGTTGCTTGGGGAAAGCTATTTTTGGAAAACTTCTCCAACGATAACTCATAAGGTGTAAAATTGTCACATTTGTCCGGAACATAATCTAGGGAAACTGTCATACAGTTCCCAAGGACATTTTCCTTTACCTGAGGCCCCTTTCGAGGTATGGCTATTGGATTACTCCAGTTGCCACCCTTGTCTTAAAGGAAAAACTCTGCTAAATTAAATTTAGCAGAGTTTCATTGTACAAGAACTATTGGCAAATCAGGTAGTCTCCTCAGCCAGAGCAGGCTCAGGGACTCCAGTACAGCCACGTGGTGGAAGAAGATTTACAGACGGAAAGAGGAAAGTGAGGTACAGAAACAGTGGATTGGTTACAGCTCAGCATTTACCTTATTTGAACAGAGTTTGAACAGTGGGCTACCTTTGCATTGGCCAAAATACAGTGACTGACACAAGAGTAGTCTACAGTCTGCTTACAGCTTCATTTAGGTTAGAGTTCACAATGTACAGAGAAATATTTAGACCAAACTTAAAATACGTAAGGAGGCAGCTTTAGTCTAAACTTGATTTAACACTTGCAAATATACAAATATGTTCTCATAATGATTTGCATGTTTTCTCACAGGGTAAAGGCATTTCCATGCAGTAAAGCAACAGCCTTAGGAGTAAGTAAAATTCCCTTAACCAATCCCTTACCCACATTTTACAACGTGGCCCATTCTCCAACATTTACAATGTGTTCATCATCTATAGTTACTGGGTTAATAATAAAACACATAAATGCAGCCCATTGCGGTGGCTCATGCCTGTAATCCCAGCACTTTGGGAGGCCAAGGCAGACCGATCACTTGAGGTCAGGAGTTTGAGACCACCCTGGCCAACATGGTGAAACCCCATCTCTACTAAAAATACAAAAATTAGCTGGGAGTGGTGGTGCGTGCCTGTAGTCCCAACTGCTTGGTAGGCTGAGGCGGGAGGATAGCTTGAACCCAGGAAGCAGAGGTTGCAGTGAGCCGAGATCATGCCACTTTGTTCCTGTTTGGGCGACAGAGTGAGACCCTGTCTCAAGACAAAACAAAACAAAATAACGCATAAATGGAATGATCAAAACTCAAGGCTGGGCAAAGTGGCACACGCCTGTAATCCCAGCACTTTGGGAGGCCAAGGCCAAAGATCACTTGAGCCCAGGAGTCTGAGACCAGACCAGGCAACATAATGATGACCCCCATCTCTACAAATAATAGAAAAAATTAGCCAGGCAAGGTGGCATACACCTGTGGTCCCAGCTACTTGGGAGGCTGAGGTGGGAGGATTGCTTGAGCCCAGGAGGTCAGCACTGTAGTGAGCCATGATCATGCCACTGCACTCCAGCCTAGGCAGCAAAGTAAGACCCTGTGTCTTTAAAAAAAAAAAAAAAAAAAAGGCCAGGTGGGATGGCTCATGCCTGTAATCCCAGCACTTTGGGAGGCCGAGGCGGGCGGATCACGAAGTCAGGAGATCGAGACCATCCTGGCTAACACGGTGAAACCCCATCTCTACTAAAATTACACACAAAAAATTAGCTGGGTGTGATGGCGGGCGCCTGTAGTCCCAGCTACTCGGGAGGCTGAGGCAGCAGAATTGTGTGAACACAGGAGGCGGAGCTTGCAGTGAGCCGAGATCGCGCCACTGCACTCCAGCTTGGGTGAAGAATGAGACTCCATTTCAAAAAAAAAAACACCCACACAGAAACTCAACTGGGAAAATTAACTGAGGCTTTTAAAATTCCTTAGCCAAAAGCTGTTCCTTCCACTGGTTCTGCTTCATCTGACATTGACCCCTTTTGGTAAGCACCACCTGGGAATTTTGAATCTCCATTCAAAATCATAATGGCAGACCTATGAAATTGTCTCCAAAAACCTACATCTGTAACAGTAAAGGGAGACAGATTCAGATATTACAATGGTCTTATGAAACAATTATAAATTACATATTAGTGAAAGAAGCTTTTCACAGTGAGTGCCCAGGAAACTAAAAGTGCAAGGACCACAAACTTCAGCCAGCAGGTTTCGTCTATTGGAAATAACATTAAAAACAAAACTCAGTGGGGTGTGGTGGCTCATGCCTGTAATCCCAGTATTTTGGTACACCAAGGTGGGCAGATCACAAGGTCAGGAGTTCAAGACCAGCCTGACCAACATGGTGAAACCCCATCTCTACTAAAAATACAAAATTAGCTGGGCGTGGTGGCACATGCCTGTAATCCCAGCTACTCAAGAGGCTGAGGCAGGAGAATGGCTTGAACCCGGGAGGCAGAGGCTGCAGTGAGCCGAGATAGCACCACTGTACTCTAGCCTGGGCAACAGAGTGGGACTCCATCTTAAAAATAAATAAATTAAATTAAATTAAAAACAAACACAAACAAGAAAACTCTCTTCAACCAAAATGGTATGCACCTTATCAGGTATTCCTTAGTAGCCCTTTGTGATAGTGACAGGAGGTAGTCAAATGCCTAGGCAGATAAGGGTGGGTCACTGGTGAAACCCAACCTTTGAACTGAAGACAGTGCCAGGTAAATCCTTGGACAGGATTGAGAACCTGTCTTCCTGTTTGGTGTGCTTTCCTCTAATTGATCCCCACTCTTCACCTATTTTACATATACCTACCCTTTCATAATTGGGGTTCTTTTTTTTTTTGGAGACAGAGTCTCGCTCTGTCGCCCAGGCTGGAGTGCAGTGGTGCAATCTCAGCTCACTGCAAGCTCTGCCTCCCGGGTTCACGCCATTCTCCTGCCTCAGCCTCCTGAGTAGTTGGGACTACAGGTGCCTGCCACCACGCCTGGCTAATTTTTTGTATTTTTAGTAGAGAGAGAGTTTCACCATGTTAGCCATGATGGTCTCAATCTCCTGATCTCATGATCTGCCCGCCTTGGCCTCCCAAAGTGCTGGGATTACAGGCGTGAGCCACTGCGCCCGGCCCTTAATTGATGTTTTTACACTGCCATGCTCATCCTTTAGTGGTGCCTTTGCTTTAGCCTTTCTTTGCATACTCACAAACCAATCAGTACTCCCCTATTCTGAACCCATAAAAGCCCTAGACTCAGCCACACTGAGAGGGGAACCACCCCCTGCATCTCCTCTCCGCTGACAACTGTTCTATCACTCAATAAACTTCTCTACCCATTCTCACCCTTCAATTGTCAGCATATCCTCATTCTGCTTGGGTGCAGGACAAGAGCTTGGGAACTGCCAAATATGGGTACAAGCTATAGCACAGGCAGGCCGAGTGGGTGGGGCATCTCCAATGGCTGGCCCAGGGCCAAGTGAGGCCCAGGCTGGGGGGTGTTGCTACCTGTGGAGGTCTCCAGTTGGCAAAGTGAGAAAAATCCTGCATCATTTGTGAACGCAAAATATCTGAGACAGTTCTCAGTCAATTTAGAAAGTTTATTTTGCCAAGGTTAAGGATGAGCCTGTGACACAGCCTCAGAAAGTCCTGAGACATGTGCCCAAGGTGGTCAGGGGTATAGTTTGCTTTTATGCATTATAGGGAGAGAGGAGACATCAATAACATGTAAGATGTACATGGATTCCATCCTGTAGGGGAGGACAACTCGAAGTGGGGGCTTCCAGGATAGAAGTAGATAAGACACAAAAGGTTGCATTCATTTGAGTCCTTGATCAGCCTTCCACTGAATACACAATTTAGAATGGCTTAGTGAATACGCATTTTCACATAAGCAGTGGGGCAGAGGAAGCAATCAGATATGCATTTGTCTCAGGTGAACCTCAGAGGGGTTGAATGGGTAGAATGGGAGGCAGGTTTGCCCTAAGCAGTTGCCAGCTTGACTTTTCCCTTTAGCGTAGTGATTTTGGTGTCCCAAGACTTACTTTCCTTTCATACCTTATACCACAAAGTTAGAAGACAGAGACCCTTGGATTCATGTCTCAGAAGACTGAACTAAATGCAGACTGTTTCACCAGGTGATACCCCTAGGATGGTTCTTTGGGTTATACCTGGGCACAAGGTCAAATAGTTCATACCCTTTCAAACTGTCAACAAAAAGAGTCAAACTCTGTAAAATATTTTAAGAGATTTATTCTAAGCCATATATGAGTGACCAATGTTCCATGACAGAGCCCCAGGAGATCCTGAGAACATATGCCCAAGGTGATCAGGTTTTATACATTTTAGGGAGACAGAAGAACACTAGTCAATATATGTAAGATGTGCATTGGTTCAAAGTCAGGACAACCTGAAGTGGAGGTGGGGCTGGGATGCTTCCAGGTCATAGGCAGATTCAAAGATTTCTGGATTGGCAATTGGTTGAGAGAGTTAAGTTATTATCTGAAGACCTAGGCTCAATAGGGAATGTCTGGGTTTAAGATAAGCAGTTGTGGAGACCAAGAATCCCATTATGTAGAGGAAATCTCCAGGTAGCAGGCTTCAGCGAGAATAGATTATAAACATTTCTTATCAAAGTTAATTCCTTCCTGGATCAGGAAGAATGCCTAGAAAAGGAAAGGGATTCTCTTCAGAATGTAGATTTTACCCATAAGAGGCAGCTCTGCAGGAGTATTTCAAGATATGGCAAAGAAGCATAATTTGGGGTAAAACACTTTGATTTTGTTTGTTTGTTTGTTTTTGAGACAGAGTCTTGGCTCTGTCATCCAGGCTGGAGTGCAGTGGTGTGATCTCGGCTCACTGCAACCTCCCCCTCCTGGGTTCAAGTGATTCTCCTGCCTCAGCTTCTTCAGTAACTCGGAATATAAGGGCATGTCTCCACACCCAGCTAATTTTTGTATTTTTAGTAGGGAACAGGGTTTCACCATGTTGAACTCCTGACCTCACGTGATCTGCCCGCCACAGCCTCCCAAAGTGCTGGGATTACCCATGTGAGCCACTATGCCCGGCAAAATACATTGATTTCTTTCAGGGCCTGCTATCTGTCATGTGATGCCATACTAGAGTCAGGCTGGAATTTGGCATCTGATTGCTAGAAAGAGTCTGCTTTGTCAGCCTTCAGATCTGTTTTAATGTTAATGCTGGTCAGCTGGGCCTGAATTCTAAAAGGGAGGAGGGTATAATGAGGCATGTCTGACTCTCCCTTCCCATCATGGCCTGAACTAGTTTTTCAGGTTAATCTTAGAATGCCCTTGGCCAAGAGGAGGGGTCCATTCAGATGGTTGAGAGGCTTAGAATTTTATTTTTGGTTTACAAACCCCACAGATCTCCCTCATTTACAATCTGGTTGGATTCCTTCTTATTCCATTGGCACTGAGGACTAAGCTCTGATTTTTTTTCTTATCTTGCCCAAATTCCTATCTAAGGGGTCTGGGGAGTCATGCCCTACAAACCATATATTCTCATCAGATGGGTTTTATTTAACCCTGTATATTGTGACTTACTTTCCAACCTGACTCTGGCATAACATTATGAGACAAGAAAGAAAATCAAAATATTTTACCCCAAAACACGTTTCTTTGCCATATCTTGAAATGGCCCTGCAAAGCTGTCCTTTGGGAAAATTTGCATTTATAAAGAATCTATTAACATAGCTAGATCTTTTTCTTCCAGGCCCTCCCAATCCTAAAGAGATTAAAAGTCTAGCACCTTTTAAAGATCTGAATAGGAAACATTTGTCATCTGTTGTCTCTCAGGGCAGCCACTATAAGACTTTAAAAGAACCTTGGTTTCCACAATCTTTTATCTTAACCTGAACATTTCCTTTCTATGATCCCAGGTCTTTAGACAAACTCAACCAATTGTCAACCACAAAAATATTAAAATTTACCTATAGCCTGGAAACTCTAGCTTTGAGTTGTCCTACCTTTCTGGGCCAAACCAATGTATTTCTTAAATATATTTGATTGATATCTCGTGTCTTCCTAAAATGTATAAAACCAAGCTGCGCCCTGACTACTTTGGGCACATGGTCTCAGGACCTCCTAAGTTACAGGCCATGGTCACTCATATTTGGCTCAGAATAAATATCTTCAAATATTTTTACAGAGCTTAACTCTTTTTGTTGACCGTATGATCTTTTAGCTTCTATCTTTGTACCGCAACTGGGTACTAATGATGTTATTTGACATGTAGAGGCCGTAAGCAATTATACACAGAAGGTCCTAAATAATATCTGCATGGTTATCTCATTATTGAGTAATAAAGTTACTCTCATGAAAAAAGCTGTATTGCAAAACCATATCGCTTTAGCCATACTCACCATGGTCCAAGAAGAAATGGTTGCAAAACAGAAACAAAATCCTAAGCACCCCTAACTGAATTAATGGCCAGGGGAACCCAAGAGAAACCTGAAAAACTGAATTCCTGCCCATGATGGGAAGGGAGGTCAGACACGCCTCATTATACCTCCTCCCTTTTTGGACTTTAGGCACCACTGACCAACATTAACATTAAAATAGGCCGGGCGCGGTGGATGAAGCCTGTAATCCCAGCACTTTGGGAGGCCGAGACGGGCGGATCACGAGGTCAGCAGATCGAGACCATCCTAGCTAACATGGTGAAACCCCGTCTCTACTAAAAAATACAAAAAACTAGCCGGGCGAGGTGGCCGGCGCCTGTAGTCCCAGCTACTCGGGAGGCTGAGGCAGGAGAATGGCATAAACCCGGGAGGCGGAGCTTGCAGTGAGCTGAGATCCGGCCACTGCACTCCAGCCCGGGCGGCAGAGCGAGACTCCGTCTCAAAATAAATAAATAAATAAATAAAACATTAAAATAGGGATCATAAGTCTGACAAAACAGACTCTGTGGCAAAAGGACACCAAATTCCAACGTGATTCTGATACAGCATCACATGACAGATAGTAGACCCTTAAGGAAATCAAAATATTTTACTGCAAAATATATTTCTTTAACATGTTTTAAAATGGCCCTGCAAAGCCATCTTTTGTGGGAGAAATTTCTATCTGTAGAGAATCTCCATTAATGTATCCAGGGCTTCCCTTTCCAGGCATTTCCCAGACATAGGAGAGATTAACTAAGTGTCTGCCATCTTTTAAGACCTGAAAAGAGACATTTGTCATCTATTCTCTTTTTTTTTTTTTTTTGGAGACGGAGTCTCACTCTACTGCAACCTCTGCCTGCCTCCCGGGTTCACACCATTCTCCTGCCTCAGCCTCCTGAGTAGCTGGGATTACAGGCATGCACTACCATGCCTGGCTAATTTTTTGTATTTTTAGTAGAGACGGGGTTTCACTGTGTTAGCCAGGATGGTCTTGATCTCCTGACCTCATGATCCGCCCATCTCAGCCTCCCAAAGTGCTGGGATTACAGGTGTGAGCCACCGTGCCCACCTATCAGCTATCATCTATTCTTTCTAAAGGCTGCTACCTGTGAGGCTTCATCTATGTGACAAAGACCTTGGCCTCCACAATCCCCCTTATCTTGACTAAAGCATTTCTTTCTACTGACTTCAAGTCTTTAGACAAAGCTTAACTCTTTCAACCAGTTGCCAATCAGAAAATCTTTGAATCTACTTACAACCTGGAAGCCCATGCCCCTTTAAGAAGTCCTGCCATTTTGATCTGACCCAAAGTATACCTTCCATGTATTGATTTATGTCTTTGCTTTTAACTCCTGTCTCCCTAAAATATATAAAACCAAACTGTAATTCAACTACCTTGGGCATACTTTCTCAAGACCCCTTGAGACTCTTCCCTGGGCCAAGGTCATTCATACTGGCTCAGAATAAACCTCTTTAAATTGTTTACAGAGTTTTGTTTTTCCATTAGTGCTGTGTTATTTTGAAACTAAATGCTGTGTCTATATTCCAGATAAATCAAATAATATCACTAAGTTAACGGCTAATATGAAAACCCAAGTCTTTCATATCCAAAACATTCTCTAAGCAACTGGCTAGGTAGCTGGTTTGGCTCTTGGGAAACTTGGTAAAAATCATGACTTATTCTAGAAATTATAAACATTTGTTGTGTTCTGTCTTGTTTTTGTCTATGTTGCTGTTACAACATTTGTTTACAATTGAGTTAGTGTGGCTTGGCACAGAGGCTCACACCTGTAATCCAACACTTTGGGAAGCTGAGGTGGGTGGATCACTTGAGGACAGGAGTTCAAGACCAACCTGGCCAACATGACGAAATCCCGTCTTTACTAAAAATACAAAAATTAGCCTGGCGTGGCTACTCGGGAGGCGGAGGCAGGAGAAGCACTTAAACCCAGGAGGCAGAGGTTGCAGTGAGCCAAGATCATGTCACTGCACTCCAGCCTGGGCAACAGAGTAAGACTTTGTCTCAAAAAAAAAAAAAAAAAAAAACACAGAAAATAAAAAAAAAAACAGCCGGGTGTGGTGGCTCATGTCTATAATCCCAGCACTTTGGGAGGCCGAGGCAGGCAGATACCTGAGGTCAGGAGTTGGAGACCAGCCTGGCCAACGTGGGGAAACCCCATCTCTACTAAAAATACAAAAATAAGCTGGGCGTGGTGACGTGTGCCTGTAATCCCAGCTACTCAGGAGGCTGAGGCAGGAGAATCGCTCAAACCTGGGAGGTGGAGGTTGTAGTGAGCTGAGATCGCACTCCAGCCTGGGTGACAGAGCGAGACTCTGTCTCGACAAAAGATAAATAAATAATTGAGTCAGTGTGACTCAAAAGACTAAAATAATGATCACTTGAAAAAATCACATTAATTAAAAATGTAACCAAGTAACCTGGCTCAGGTCACAAAGTCACTTCCTTCATGTTTTTTAAACTTGGCCTATACTTCATGAGCCTTATAGTTCCTCCAATCCCACTTTCGCCGTAAGACGTGATATCTTAGGAATGAGTCTTCCTAGTGACATGGGACTAAACTCCTGGACATAAAAAGAGTCAGAGCATGGGGCCGGGCGCGGTGGCTCAAGCCTGTAATCCCAGCACTTTGGGAGGCCGAGACGGCCGGATCACAAGGTCAGGAGATCGAGACCATCCTGGCTAACACAGTGAAACCCCGTCTCTACTAAAAAATACAAAAAACTAGCCGGGTGAGGTGGCGGGTGCCTGTAGTCCCAGCTACTCGGGAGGCTGAGGCAGGAGAATGGCGTGAACCAGGGAGGCGGAGCTTGCAGTGAGCCGAGATCAGGCCACTGTACTCTAGCCTGGGCGGCAGAGCGAGACTCCGTCTCAAAAAAAAAAAAAAAAAAAAGAAAGAGAAAAAAAAAAAGGAATCAGAGCCAGACACACTGGTGCGCGCCTGAAATCCCAGCTACTTGAGAGGCTGAAGCAGGAGGATCACTTGAACCTAGGAGCTTAAGGCTGCAGTGAGCTGTGACTGCGCCACTGCACTCCAGCGTGGGTGACAGAGTAAGACCCTGTCTCTAAAATAAATAAATAAATATTTTTTAAAATTTAAAAAGGAGTTAGCTCAAGCCTGTAATCCCAGCACTTTGGGAGGTCGAGACGGGCGGATCACGAGGTCAGGAGATCGAGACTATCCTGGCTAAGATGGTGAAACCCCGTCTCTACTAAAAAATACAAAAAACTAGCCGGGCGAGGTGGCGGGCGCCTGTAGTCCCAGCTACACAGGAGGCTGAGGCAGGAGAATGGCGTAAACCCGGGAGGCGGAGCTTGCAATGAGCTGAGATCCAGCCACTGCACTCCAGCCCGGGCGAAAGAGCGAGACTCCGTCTCAAAAAAAAAAAAAAAAAAAAAAGAGAGAGAGAGAGAGAGAGAAAAAGGAGTTAAAACTATTGAGTTCATCTACAATGCTTTCTTCAAAAGATCTTGATGGAAAGGGGAAAATGTGAAAATGTAAAAGCTGTTGGAACACCCAAAAAACACGTGAAGACTCGAGAGAGATGTGACGGTGATTTGAGTCACATGTGGTTACAATGTCTGTTCTCAGATTATAGATTAACTCGCTTTTTTAGTTTTCTTGTCCTGTACAATGACTAGAGAGAACTAAAGGACATTAGGGACAAAACCCTCCCGCCCACTTCTTTTTTTTTTGAGACAGAGTTTTGCTCTTGTTGCCCAGCTGGAGTGCAATGGCGCAATCTTGGCTCACTGCAACCTCTGCCTCCTGGGTTCAAGCGATTCTCCTGCCTCAGCTTCCCAAATCGCTGGGATTACAGGCATGTGCTACCACACCTGCTAATTTTTGTATTTTTAGTAGAGACGGGGTTTCTCCATATTGGTCAGGCTGGTCTCGAACTCCCGACCTCAGGTGATCTGCCTGCCTTGGCCTCCCAAAGTGCTGGGATTACAGGCGCAAGCCACTACATCTGGCCCTGTCTTCTTAATTAATGGCCCTTGTTAAAGATCAACTTCCTGGCCAGGTGCAGTGGCTCACACCTGTAATCTCGGCACTTGGAGAGGCTGAGGCAGGCATATCACTTGAGCCCAGGGGTTCAAGACCAGCATGGACAACATGGCAAAACCCTGTCTCTACAAAAAATACAAAAATTTGCTGGGCATGGTGGCATGTGCCTATAGCCCCAGCTACTCAGAAGGCTAAGACAGGAGGATCACTTGAGCACAAGAGGCAGAGGCTGCAGTGAGCCGAGATTGTGCCACTGTACTCCAGCCTGGGTGACAGAGCAAAATCCTGTCTCAAAAAAAAAGAAAAATGGAAAAACTTCTCTTTTTTGTCCTGCTGTGCTTAGACTAGATGACAGAAACATCATGATTATTATACCCTCTGCAAAAAAAAAAAAAAAAAAAAAAGTTTAATGTACCCTTTCCAAAAGAAGTACTACCTATAATTAATTTGCTGTAACCATGTGCTATCCTTGTATGAATAATGTTGTAATCTTGCAAAACTCCTCTATCTCTGCCTGTACAAATGAAATCGCTAAACTTCCCTATTTTCAAATGCTGACCCCTTTCCTTTGGAGTTGGTGTTGGTCGTCTAGCCTCACACTTTGTGATTGAATAAACTCTTTAAATTAGATTGTGACCCTTTTGATTATTTTACATTGATGGAGTTTACAAAGTATAATGCACATTGTTAATTTTTTCTCAGTTACTTAAATTTTATTCACATGGTTCAAAAGCATTACTACGTTAAAATAACAATAAATAAAAAGTATAAAATTCATTTAGTGACCTGTTTCCTCATCCTTATCCCCCCATCCCAGTTTCCATGCCCCATCCTTTGTGTGGTTTCTGAGCCTAGCTCCTTATGGATCTGTGTTTTGATTGGGCTGCAAATATTCACTCCCATCACCTCTCCCCATTGTGGTAGAGTTCACGTCTCTTTTTGGCTGACTTTGTGCTTTGCCATATAGTGTACTTCCTTTGGGCACAAGTGAAAGTGTGTCATATCCAATCAGAGGCTTTAGGAGGACTGACAAGTTCCCACTAGACCTCTTGCACTCCTGCCATCTGCCATGACAAGGACTTGCCCCAGGTAGCCTCTGTACCTTCAGACTGGGTCCCAAAATGAGAGGCCTATGGAGCACATGTGAACCTAATCAGCAGCCCAAAGCGCCTGACCTACAGATCTCTGAGCAAGAAAATGTTGGTCGCAAACTAGTTTAACAGTGGTGGGGGCAGTATTTGTTAATATTATTGTAGCAAAATCAAGTCTCACTTTGCTTTTTTAAACTTTATATGTGTCGCTAAGATATGTAGTGACTTCTCCTGTTGGTGCATAGAGTTACTTCTTTGAGTTTCATGGCATTACAGTGTGTGGCTATACTCTGATGGATTTAAGCAGGCTTCCATTATGGATATTTGAGTTGGTTCAATCTTTTGCTATCAAAAATAAGGATGTATTGCATAGTCTTGTACAGACATCATTTTGCCTATGTATTCATCAGGGTTCTCTAGAGAGACGGGACTAATAGGATAGATGTATCTATGAAAGGGAGTTTATTAAGGAGTATTGACTCACGTGATCACAAGGTGAAGTCCCACAATAGGCCATCTGCAAGCTGAGGAGCAAGGAAGTCAGTCTGAGTCCCAAAACCTCAAAAATAGGGAAGCGGACAGTACAACCTTCAGTCTGTGGCCAAAGGCCCAAAAGCCCCTGGCAAACCACTGGTGTAGGTCCAGGAGTCCAAAAGCTGAAGAACTTGGAGTCCGATGTTCGAGGGCAGGAAACATCCAGCACAGGAGAAAGATGAAGGCTGGAAGACTCAGCCAGTCTAGTCCTTCTGTGTTCCTCTGCCTGCTTTTATCCTAGCTGTGCTAGCAGCTAATTAGATGGTGCTCACCCAGATTGAGGGTGGATCAGCCTCTCCTAGTCCACTGACTCAAATGTTAATCTCCTTTGACAATACCCTGACGGACACACCCAGCAACAATACTTGGCATCCTTCAATCCAATCAAGTTGACACTCAATATTATCCATTACAGCACATATGTAAATATATCTATAGAATCATGGAAGTGCTCAGATGGGGGGGATACATGACATTTGAAATAATTGAAAGATGTTCCCCACTTAGCGACTGTATTTAGAACAATGACACTGATCATCAATTAATGCTGGATTAAATGAAGAAAATGCTTTAGTATTTCTATCACTTGCATTCCTGTTCTCATCCTCTTCTCTGAGGGTCATTTTCTACATCTTCTTTTCCTTTTTCTTTGCCCCAAGTAACCACTAAGGATCTGTCCTTGACCTTGTATCAGCCCGCATAGGTTAGGTTATGCTGTGTGAAAAATGACCCCCTGCCCCCCATCTCAGTGGCTTACAACGACAACAGTTCGTTTCTTGCTCATGTTACGTGTCCGTCATGGGCCTGCTACAGTCCTACACAACACTTTTTTCACTCTAGGACCCAGGTTGTTGGAAAAGTCTCCGTTTGGGACATTGATGGTCTTATGGCAGAAAGAAGAGAAAGAGACATGGTAAATCACACACTGATTCCTGCAGTTTCTGCTCAGAGGTGACCCATGTCGCTTCTGCTTACATGTGACTGATTATGCAGGTCTCGTGGCTGCTCCTGGGTTCTCAGCAGGAATGTGTTTAATCCAGATATGGGGGTGCCACATCTGGGTGAACAAAAATTCAACCTGCCGCAGCCCTATTCTATTCTTACCCCACAGTGTAGACGTGGGGCCCACACCCATACCCTAGGGAAATCTCATGTACCCCTGTGGTCTCTGCTGCATCTTCAGGCCTGACAAACTCAAGAGCCAAGCTTGCTGGGCTGCCCTGTTAAGCTCTCTTGCCAGAATGTCAAACCCAACATATCCAAAAAGGAGTTCATCCCATTTCCCCCTAAACCTGCTGCTTCTGTGAGACCTTCATCACCCTGCATCCTCCCCAAGTCCTTGCTCCTCTTCCGCCTTCCCTTAGCTTCCAGTCCATTGCCAAGTCATGTTGATCCTATGCCTACCATGTGTCTCGATTTCAGCCTCTCTCCTCTCCATTTGCGCACTCAGGACCTTAATTTTGGAATTCATTTCCTTTATTCATCCCAAACTACCCAGCACACAGTAGGTATGCAAGAAATACAAATATTTAAAAATCTGTGGGGCCAGGCGTGGTGGCTCACGCCTGTAATCGCAGCACCTCGGGAGGCCGAGATGGGAGGATCACAAAGTCAGGAGATCGAGACCATCCTGGCTAACACGGTGAAACCCTATCTGTACTAAAAATACAAAAATTTAGCCAGGCTTGGTGGTGGGCGCCTGTAGTCCCTGCTACTCAGGAGGTTGAGGCAGGACAATGGCGTGAATCTGGGAGGCGGAGCTTGCAGTAGGCCGAGATTGCGTCACTGCACTCCAGCCTGGGCAACAGAGCGACAGAGCGAGACTCTGTCTCAAAAAGTAAACAAACAAAAAAACAAACAAAAAAAACCCTGTAATCTCCAACAAGTATTTTGGGAGAACTTGCAACAAGCAAGATGCTAGGGATACATCTGCAAACCCAAGCTTCTGCCAACAGTATTACCGCAGCCTCCTACCTGGACTGTCTGCCTTGACCCTCTCCCTTCTTCCACCCACCTTTCAGAGGAGCAGCTGAGGGAGTTTTTCTCATGCAACAGGATGATCTGGTGGATTTCCTGCTACAAAGCCCATCGTGGCTCTCCTCTGCTGCCTGAATAGAGTCCAACCCCTCCCCAATCTGACCCTATCTTCTTCCCCAATTCTCATCTTCATCCTACCTGCACAGCAGCCAAATAAAAGGACTAACCATTCTCTGAGTGTTCTTTACATCCTTGCTAATGTCTCAAAGGGTGAATTGGACATGTCCAAATTCTCCCTTCCTTCAAGGTCCCACATAAATATCTGCTCTTTGATGAAACCTTCCTGGATGCTCACCTTACTCCATCCCCGCTTAAATTTCCACAGCTGTGTATTTGAAACTCCACTTGCCACGTTTTCCTGTGACAGGTAAGTGTGTACATATGTTCTCTTCCCGCAGCTCATGAGCTTCTTGTGAGCTGGACCTGTGCCTGCTTAATCCTTGTCTTCCCATAGCACCCTGAAGGGTGTAAATGCTCTAGAAGCATTTGTTGAATGAATGAATTTGTTATAGGCAAGGAGAAGTAAGAAAATGAAGTGCATTGGGCCAGGCGCAGTGGCTGATGCCTGTAATCCCAGCACTTTGGGAGGCCGAGGCGGGAGGATCACCTGAGGTCGGGAGTTCGAGACCACCCTGACCAACATGGAGAAACCCCCATCTCTACTAAAAATACAAAAAAATTAGCCAGGCATAGTGGCGCATGCCTGTAATTCCAGCTACACTGGAGGCTGAGGTGAGGCAGGAGAATCGCTTGAACCCAGGAGGTGGAGTTTGCAGTGAGCTGAGAACATGTCATTGCATTGCAGTCTAGTCTGGGCAACAAGAGTGAAACTCCATCTTAAAGGGAGGGAAGGGGAGGGTGTGTTTCCCCGTAAGACACCTGAACCACAGATCTAAAAGAATGCCTTGCCAGTACTCTTCTGAGCACTTGGAGTATACTAAGCCCAGGCCTGAAGTCCTTGACTGCAAATAGCTGAACCCTTAGACTCCCTGGATCTCATTTTATGACTCTCCACTCTCTCTGCAGTCACTAAGGGTGGGAGCCTTTGCTTCCCGTTTTCGTCTTACAGATCAGACAGTTTATTATTTTTTTGATACAGAGTCTCGCTCTGTCGCCCAGGCCAGAGTGCAGTGGTGCCATCTCAGCTCACTGCAACCTCTGCCTCCCAGGTTCAAGCAATTCTCCTGCCTCGGCCTTCCAAGTAGCTGGGATTACAGGTATATGTTACCACGCCCAGCTAATTTTTGTATTTTTAATAGAGACAGGGTTTTGCCATGTTGGCCAGGCTGGTCTCGAACTCCTGGCCTCAAGTGATCCACCTGCCTTGGCCTCACAAAGTTCTGAGATTACAGGCATGAGCCACTGTGCCCGGCCCAGGTCAGACAGTTTAAACTAACACAGAAATGCCAAGGGAGAAATGCCAACACAGAATGCAGATGCTGTTTAGCATCTTTTTAGCACCTTTTGAGCCTGGATAATTTAATTATTTGCTGGGAGAAATCTTAAGATCAAAGCTTATTTGGAGGCTGGGTGCAGTAGCTTACACCTGTAATCCCAGCACATTGGGAAGGCGAAGCAGATGGATTGCTTGAGCCCAAGAGTTCGAGACCAGCCTGGGCCACATGGTGAGACCTCGTCTCTACAAAAAAAAAAAAAAAAAAAAAAGTACAAAAATTAGCCAGATGTCGTGGTGTGCTCTGTAGTCCCAGCAACTCAGGAGTCAGAGGTAGGAGAATCGCTTGGGTCCAGAAGGTCAAGGCTGCAGTGGGCCTGTGACTGGGCCACTGTACTCCAGCCTGGGTGACAGAGAGAGACTCTGGCCCCAAAAAACAAAAAAAGCAACACACACACACACAACCTTATTTGGCTCAGAGGCAGATTTTCCTGGCCTCGAGGAGGGCTGTGGTCACCTCTGGCATACAAAGATGCTTAGAACCCATAGCCTCCTGTGTGGGTAAATCCATGCTAAAGGAATAAACACTGAACTGAATAACTCCTGAAATGTCCTGTGTTAACATCACTGTGTTAATGGTGAGGGGTTAAGGAGCTGCTTCCCTAAGGGACTGGAACAGATGGAAGAGACCCACCTCACGGCCAGGAGGCCATGCACTATTCTAGGAGGAGCTTAAATGGTAGGGTACGTGGTAGCTTATGCATCCCAGTATTCTTCCTGGCAGGAAGGCTGGAAAGGGACAGTGAAGGTCGGTCACTTGCCTTGGGAACATCAGTACAGACGCCTGCTGGGAAACGGAGAGAATGGCGCTGGAAGGGCCAGGACAAGATGACTCTTGGGAGAGGCGCCTAGGCCCCACTGCCTGCTGGAGGAGGGAAGTTGGTAGCAGTGGGCCAGGCAGTGGTCCCAGCTTTGTATTCGAAAAGGCCCTAGAGTTTAGGCTTTGGACCTTACTGCTGTATGAGGCTGCAGCGTCACAGAGAAGACAGTGATGAGAAAAATGTCACTTGCACTCTCCCCAGCATCACTGCACAGCTTCTGAGGCACTACCAATTAGTAGACTTTTCCATGAATTCTGAAACTGTCTTATAAAAATCACAAATGCATTACATTGTATATTTAGATGTTAAAATCATTTTTATTAAATTGAATACTTTAAAAATATTTCATAATTATCATAATCTCATTTTGGCTCTTTTTTCCCCCCTTCCATTTATTAAATGTGTTTCCCAAAAAGTGGAAGCTCTGAGGTTGAATATATATGAGAAAAGCAAATAAGACTCTCTCTCATCAAGCCAAGGGTAAGATGTGGCAACTGTTAAACTTACAGGCTGATTCAAACAAAACCCAGACAGCTCCTGGTGAGCATAAAATAGAATTGGTTTCTTATTTGGGATGCCAAAGTGGGTGGATCACCTGAGGTCAGGAGTTCAAGACCAGCCCAGCCAAGATGGTGAAACCCCATCTGTAGTAAACATCACAAAAATTAGCAGGGCATGGTGTCGTGTGCCTGTAATCCCAGCTACTCATGAGGCTGAGGCAGGAGAATCACTTAAATCTTGAACTCAGGAGGCAGAATTTGAACTTGAATCTTGAACTCAGGAGTGCAGATCACGCCACTGCACTCCAGCCTGGGCGACAGAGTGAGACCTGGTTCCTTAGGAGGTCTCCTATACATTCTGCACAATCTCTGAGGGAAGATTGTGTGTGTGTGTGTGTGTGTGTGTGTGAGACAGAGAGAGAGAGAGAGTGGGGAGGTGGGTTGCTTCTGTGTTCATGGGACTCCACTGTCAGAGAATTTCCTCCCTGGACTAGAACCAAACCAGCCGTGTCATCGTGCTGTAGAGCTGCACCCACTAACCCCACTCCTCTCTGGGAAATCCAGACAGTGTGACTGTTTGCAAGTGTGCTCTGGAGCCAGACTCTCCAGGTTCAATGTCAGTGTCTGAGGTTTTTTCCCATTTGACATCAGCTTATAGTCTGACACAGAGATGTCTTCAACAGTAGAACTATTTGGTAGAAATAATCGAGCGCAGAAAGGCTGTTTTTTAAAGTACATGTGGCTTCTCTGTGACCCATATACATGGTGGAAATGCTCTACATCTGTAACGAACATTGAACATTTGCTGTATTGGTCACTGTGTTGAACACCTGAAATGTGGCTAGTGGGACTGTAGAACTGAATTTTAAATTTTGCTGAATTAAACATAAACAGCCACATATAGCTAGTAGCCACCACAGGGGACAGCACTGGTCTAACTCCCAAGTCCCAACAGCTTCTTGTGGACAAATTAATTTTATTAAAATATGTGTTCTACCCTGCACTCAGCCTTTCTGGATGTCCCTCTTCAATACAATATCTGAGTAAGGATTTGAAGAAAATACAGTATAGATATTGTTTGTTAGAATAGACGTAAGATCCTAAAATACATTTTTTTTTTATTTTTTTATTTTTATTTATTTATTTATTTTTTGAGACGGAGTCTCACTCTGTCGCCCAGGCTGGAGTGCTGTGGCCGGATCTCAGCTCACTGCAAGCTCCGCCTCCCGGGTTTATGCCATTCTCCTGCCTCAGTCTTCCTGAGTAGCTGGGACTACAGGCGCCTGCCACCTCGCCCGGCTAGTTTTTTGTATTTTTTAGTAGAGACGGGGTTTCACCGGGTTAGCCAGGATGGTCTCGATCTCCTGACCTCGTGATCCGCCCGTCTCGGCTTCCAACTAAAATACATTTTTATACAAAATTTGATAAATCCTGGCCGGGCGCAGTGGCTCCTGCTTGTAATCCTAGCACTTTGGGAGGCCGAGGCAGGTGGATTGCTTGAGGTCAGGAATTAGAAACCAGCCTTGCCAACATGGTGAAACCCCATCTCTACTAAAAATACAAAATAATTAGCCAGGCCTGGTGGTGGGCCCCTGTAATCCCAGCTAATCGGGAGGCTGAGGCAGAAAAACCACTTGAACCCAGGAGGCGGAGCTTGCAGTGAGTCAAGATTGCACCACTGCACTCCAGCTTGGATGAGAGAGCGATTCTGTTGCAAAATAAATAAAATAAATATAAAAATAAAAAAATAAAAAAATTATAAATCCTTTCTCTAAGGAAAGAAATATGGCCTTCTTATTTCTTTTTCTTTTGTTTTTTTTCCTTTCTTTTCTTTTTCTGAGACAGGACCTCACTCTGTCACCCAGGCTGGAGTGCAGTGGCACGATCTCGACTCACTGCAAACTCTGCCTCCCTGCTTCGAACGATTCTCCTACCTTAGTTTCCCGAGTTGCTGGGATTGGAGGCGCGCGCCACCACGCCTGGCTAATTTTTGTATTTTTATTAGAGAGGGGGTTTCACCATGTTGCTCAGGCTGGTCTCGAACTCCTGGGCTCAAGCGATCCGCCTGCTGCCTGCCTCAGCCTCCCGAAGTGCTGGGATTACAGGCTGCGCCACCGCGCCCGGTCTGAGCTTTCTTATCTCTGAGAGGCACAATTTCTATGAGGCAGCAACCAACAGTAGCTTTTAAGTTTCAGGGAGTTTTAGTGAAACCCTATTTCCTGCAGGAAGCTGACATTTTCCAGAAACCACAAATAACCGAACATTTTGTCTCTGTGTCAGCTTCATGCACCCTAGTCTTAAACCAGCAATGTTCTTAAAAATGTACCGTTTTTCTTCTCTTATCGCTTCTCAGTTGTTGTAATAATTTGATAGCTTCAGTACACCGTTTATGTTCATCTCACACCTCCCGGAGGAGATGGCGTGATGCACGGGACTATAAACTATTGATTCCATTCCGCGTGCTTCAGAAAGGTGGCGCTGTTTCCTGGCAGCTAATCGGGTATCTCAGAAAACAAATTTGGTGGAGACGTTTCCGCAGCCTCCAAGCAGCATCGTTCAAAGGACAGGTCAGCAGGAAACAGATTTTATTTTAAAATTCCTAGCAGTACGGGCGGGGGGAGGGGAGGGGACGGGGGAGGGACTTATTAGAGTTCCTGTCACTAAAGGAAATTCTTCCTACAGCTATGCTAAACTTAGTTATTACAGAAACAGTTTTTTCTGGCTTCATCAGAGGAAAAATATAGTTATGCATCCCAGTATTTTTGCAACAATTCCATGACCGACAGCAATAAAAACAGCTACGATTTATTGAGTACTAACTTCTGTGGCACTTCACAAGTGTTATCATCTTTGGCCTCACAATTTCTTTACTATCTTCATTTTAAGGATGAGAGGCTAAGGTTTTGGGGTGTTAAGAAATTCAACATCTGTCTAGCTGTTCTAAGAGGTGTGTAGTGATATCTCAACATGGTCTTGATTTGCATTTCCCTAGTGGCTAGTAATGTTGATCATCTTTCTATGTGTGTATTTGCCGATTGTATATTCTCTTCAGTGAAATGTTTCTTCATGTCTTTGTCCATTTTTTAAATTGAATTGCTCAATTTTTTCATGTTGAGTTTTGAGAGTTTTTTTAATTAAAAAAAATAGAAACAGGGTCTCACTATGTTGCCCAGGCTGGTCTCAAACTCCTGGGCTCAAGCAATTCTCCCACCTTGGCCTCCCAAAGTCTTAGTATTACAGGTGTGAGCCACTGTCCCTGGCTGATAATTTTTTGTATATTCTAGATATGAGTCCTTTTTCAGGTATATGGTTTGCATATCTATTCTTCCAGTGTGTACTTTGCCTTTTGATTCCATTAACAGAGTCTTTTGCAGGGCAAAACATTTTTAATTTTGATCAAGTCCACTTTATGAACTTTTTCTTTTATGAGTCATACTTTCAGTGTCATTTTGAAGAAATCTCTACCAACTCCTAGTTCTTCCACATTTTCTCCTGTACTACCTTCTAAAATTTTTATGCTTTATGTTTAAATCTATTATTCATTTTGAGTTAATTTTCATAAATGGTGTGAAGTTTAGGTCAAGGTTCTTTATTATTATTATTATTATTTTTTTTTTTTTTGAGACGGAGTCTCACTCTGTCGCCCAGGCTGGAGTGCAGTGGCCGGATCTCAGCTCACTGCAAGCTCCGCCTCCGAGGTTCACGCCATTCTCCTGCCTCAGTCTCCTGAGTAGCTGGGACTACAGGCGCCCACCACCTCGCCCTGCTAGTTTTCTGTATTTTTTAGTAGAGACGGGGTTTCACCGGGTTAGCCAGGATGGTCTCGATCTCCTGACCTCGTGATCCGCCCGTCTCGGCCTTCCAAAGTGCTGGGATTACAGGCTTGAGCCACCGCGCCCGGCCCTTTATTATTATTTTTAAATTTCTGTCCATTAACATTCAATTGCTCCAGCACCATTTTATTGGAAAAGCCTATCATCTCATTGAATTGTTTTTTAATCTTTCTTAAAAATCAGATGGACATGCTTGTGTGGCGCTATTTCTGGGTCCTCTATTCTTTCTCATTGACCTATGTATTTGTCCTTCAATAATACCAAACAATCTTGAGCTATATAATAAGATTTGAAGCTGGGTGTGGTTGCTCTCGTCTGTAATCCCAGAACTTTGGGAGCCCATGGTGGGAGGATTGCTTGAGCCCAGGAGTTCGAGACCAGCCCGGTCAACATAGCAAGACCCTGTCTCTACAAAACATACAGAAAAAATTAGCTGGGTGTGGTGGCATGCACCTGTAGTCCCAGCTACCTGGGAGGCTGAAGTGGGAGGATCACCTGAGCCTGGGAGGTTGACGCTGCAATGTGCTTTGTTTGCACCACTGCACTCCAGCGTGGACAACAAAGTAAGAACCTGTCTCAAAAAAAAAAAATAATAAAAATTGAAATCAGGTAGATGATTCTTTCCATTTTATTATTGTTTTCCAAAATTGTTTTAGCTATTCTAGTTCCTTTGCCTTTCTACATACATTAAAAAAATTTTTTCTTCTATATCTTCAAAAAATTTTGCTGACATTTTGATAGGAATTTTGTTAAACTTGTATATCAATTAAAGGAGAATTGACATCATTACTATGTTGAGTCTTCAGTCCATGAGCCTGGAATGTCTCTTTTTTCTCTCTTTTTTTTTTTTTTTGAGAAGGAGTCTCACTCTGTCTCGCAGGCTGGAGTGCAGTGGCGCAATCTCGGCTCACTGCAACCTCCTCCTCCTCCTGGGTTCACGCCATTCTCCTGCCACAGCCTCCTGAGTAGCTGGGACTACAGGGTGCCCGCCACCACGCCTGGCTAATTTTTTGTATTTTTGGTAGAGACAGGGTTTCACTGTGTTAGCCAGGATGGTCTCGGTCTCCTGACCTCATGATCCACCTGCCTTGGCCTTCCAAAGTGCTGGGATTACAGGCGTGAGCCACCATGCCCAGGCGGAATGTCTCTTTCTTTAGAGTGCAGTGGTGTGATCTGGGCTCACTACAACCTCTGCCTTCTGGACTCAAGCGATCCTCCCACCTCAGCCTCCCAAGTAGCTGGGACTACAGGTTACCACGCCCAGTTAATTTTTTGTATTTTTTTGTAGAGATGGGGTCTTGCCCAGGCCGTCTTGCACTCCTGGACTCAAGCCATCTGCCTGCCTCAGCCTCCCAAAGTACTAGGATTATAGGCATGAGCCACTGTGCCCAGCTGATCTTTGATTTCTGACAACAATTTATTGTAGTTTTCAGCTTATAAGTCCTGTACATGTTTTGTTAAGCTTCTACCTAAGTATTTTGATTTTTTGAGTGATTATAAATGGTACTGCATTTAAATTTTTGGTTTTCATGTTTGTTGCTAGTATATGGAAATACAATTGATTTTTCTTTAAAAAAATTTTTTTTTTTGAGACAGAGTCTCACTTTGTCACCCAGGCTGGAGTGCAGTGGTGCAATCATAGCTCACTGTAGCCTCAAACTCCTGGGCTCAAGTGATCCTCCTGCCTCAGCCTCTCAGGTAGCTGGGACCACAGGAACATGTCACCAAGCCCTGCTAATTTAAAAAAAAAGTGATTTGTAGAGGTGGGGTCTCACTATGTTGCCCAGGCTGGTCTTGAACTCCTGGGTTTAAGGGATCCATCCATCTTGGCCTCCCGAAGTGCTGGAGTTACAGGTATGTGCCACTGTGCTCAGCTGTGTTGGCATCTGTTGAATGTGTTTTCTCATTTAAGTTGAGATTTTCCCATTTCTTAGTATAATGAGTGGTTTTTGGTGTAAACTTGGACTTTGGGGTGTCATAAGACTCTGGAGCTGATTTAAATCTTGTGTTTTAGCAGGCTTCCTGACCCACTTTGGCAGGGGAAGGGGATGCCTCTTCATTATTGCCAAGTGGGGGTGGAAGTCCAGGTTTTCCACTTGGCCTTTGTTGACATGTGGAGGGAGGTTGTTTGGCACGAATGGGAGGTCAGGCTCTCCAGTTGGCCTCCAGGGATACCACCCTTGCTGGGATGGGGAGGGGACCTCCACTGATATGTGGGGTTGGAGGTGGCTTTGTTGCCACTGAGTGAAGTGGAAAGTTCTGACTCTCCACTTGGCTCACTATGGGCACAAGACTGACTTTATTTTAAATGCGAATCTGCTAACTCCAATTCCAGGAATGCCTCCAAAATGTCTAGTTGATGTATTACTCTTTATATAGGATCACCTACTCACTGTAACTTTTGCCTTTTTACAGAAACAACCCTTGATGCTGTTGCAGAAATCATAGGTTGTGACACCCACAGCATTCTCTCAACCATCTACACATTCCTTCCAGGGTAAGTGTATTTTTTTTCCCCCAAGATATAAGCCCTGGTTCTGGGAGGCTACTGTGTGGAGATCCACCTGCCTTGCAGACACCGAAGACCATGCTTCTGTCTGTAAGTTCCCTCTAATTAATTATCCTATACCGACAAACTGGATTTGTCTGCTTCCTGTGTTTTCTCAGCTCCTTGGGCATTTGGGGGTGGCTTTGCCTATATGCCCTTTCATGGAACACTCTCTCTGACACTACCCCAGAGAAGGGGATGGGTGCTTTCTTCTGATCAAGTTGGGTGGAAGTCCAGGTTCTCCATGTGGTTTCCACTGATACCATGCTAGGGGAGAGCCTCCTTGCTGCTCAGTGGGAATGAAAATCCAGCCCTCCACTTGGCCTTCTCTGACACCATGCCAGAGGGAGGGGACGGTGGTGCCTCTTTACAGCCTAGCATGGGTGGCAGTCTGGGCTTTCCAAGAGGCAAGCATGGGGATGGGGTTCTTTCTGTGGTTTGGGCTGGATTAGAGTCATTATTATCTAAACATTTTCTGTCTTCTGAGGCTGCCCTTTTCCTGCTCCTGTGGCTAGAGAGAGAAGGCTTTTCTTAGGGCATTGTCTTTGCCTGTCGGCATTTCCAGGTTGCTTACTTCCTAGCACCCAGTCTGGGATATATAAGGCAATACCCACCATGTTGTTCCTTGGGTCTCAGGGTGGCTAGCTGGTTTCCTTCTCTCCACCTTTCGGAGTCTTAGATTGTTTTATATATAATGCCCACAATTTTTAGTTGTACTTAGTAAAAGGAATAGGGAAAATGTGTCTAGTTCATCTTCTTGGAAACAAAAATCTTCCATCTTGTTTTCAGAGAAGGCCATGGAACTGTGCTAACCACTGAAATCTATTTGTTTTGTTTGTTTGTTTTTGAGACGGAGTCTCACTGTGTTGCCCAGGCTGGAGCGCAGTGGCGTGATCTCTGCTCACTGCAACCTCCACCTCTTGGGTTCAAGTGATTCTCCTGCCTCAGCCTCCTGAGTAGCTGGGACTACAGGTACACGACACCATGCCTGGCTGATTTTTTAAAACTTTTAGTAGATAGGGTTCCCCCATGTTGGTCAGGCTGATCTCAAACTCCTGACCTCAGGTGATCCGCCTGCCTCAGCCTCCCAAAGTGCTGGATTACAGGTGTGAGCCACTGCACCTGGCCTACTGGAATCTATTTGTATAATATCCTGGCTGTGAAGTTAGAGTTCTTACATTTGCATTTGGGAGACACAATTCAAATTGGTTACCAAAACATTGAAATGTGTTGAGTTGCTTCTAAAATAAATTCCATGCAGGATTGAAGAGTGGGTTGGCTAAGAGGGTAGCAGGCCTAGGAAATGCACCCCAGGAAACTGACTTAGTCAGGCGTTACCCAGTGGAGGGTGTCCAGGTTCTTGGCGTTTTGAACAAAGAATTGGACAAAACGCACAAACAAAGCAAGGAAAGAATGATGCAACAAAAGCACACTCCACAGCGTGGGAGCCTGCCTAGCATGTGGCTCAAGAGCCTGGTTACAGAATTTTCTGGAGTTTAAATACCCTCTAGAGGTTTCCCGTTGGTTACTTGGTGTACACCCTATGTAAAAGAGGTAGTGGCCTGTGATCAGCCTGACTGGTTGCAAGAGGGGACCAATCAGAGGTACCTTCAATTTTTCATCTGCCAGGCAGAAAAGCGGGACAGGTTGCAAAGGGAGTAGCTTCTGGTCCTTCTGTTACTTGGGCATGGAAAGTTCCGGTTTTCCTTTTGATTTAGTTCTAGGAAGTCAGCGTGAATTGGCCTTAGGTTCTCCTGCCTCCAGACCCTACTTTCCTGCCTCACAGGTTCATATTGGGTTTGTTATAAGGATATTCAAACTTTGTGAATAGGCAAGCAGGAATCTAGAGTTTCTAGAACACTGGAGAGGGACCAGGAGGGTATAAAAACTTGTGTGAAAACATCAAAAATAAGTAGTTAAAAATAAAATTTCCCATTTTCAGAGTTTGTGGATATCTGTAAGAATTTCCATGATATATTAATTCGTTAAAGTCAATAAAAGCAAGAAACAGAAGGGTGTTTCAGAATGCTATTATTTGTGTAACAAGGGGGTGTTGAATATATATATAATTGCTTGGTTATCAATAAACTGGCTCTGAAAGGTCACACATAGCTAATAGCATTATTACCTAGGGGGAGGTGAAGTGGGTTCCTGGAGAACAGAGAGGGAGATTTTCCACCTTACACATATTTGCCATCTTATGAATTTTGAACGATGAGAGTCCCCCCACCCCTTCCTTCCTCTGCCCTGCCCCTTCCTTCCTCTGCCCTTTACTCTCTCAATATCCTCTTTTCATGCCCTTTTTTTTTTTTTTTAATCACTTCAGGTCCTTCAAAAAATTTATTTGCAAGAAGTACATATATATATATTCTGAATGAAATTCATTTTCAGATATATGTATTACAAATATCTTGTCTGTTCTATTGTCTTTCTCTTTTCTCAATGGGGTCTTTTCGGTGTCTTATAGTTATTGACGCCCAATTTATCAGCCTTTTCCTTTAGGACTGACACTTTTTGTGTTCTGCTAAAACGTTATTTTCCTCTCTCATGGTCATGATATTCTGCGATTTTATTGTCTAGAGTTGTACTGTTCACATTCAGGTCTACCATCCATCCAGAATTATTTTACTTGAGATAGGAGTCAAGGTTCATTTTCTCCCAATCGACATTCAATTGACGTAGCACTATATATTGAACAAAACTTTCCTTATTGCATTACCGTGGCTACTTGTAGGAGGAAAAAGTGACTACATAGCTGCGGGTCTGTTTCTGGCCTCTCTCTTTTTCATTCATTGTTTTTACCTTTGTACCAGTTATCAGACTGTTCTGATTACTGTGACATTATAATCATCTTGATAACTATATCGTGAATTCTCCATGTTCTTCGCCGAAAGTCCACGGAACACCAACCACGACCTTCGGAATTTCCCTCCGGAAGATGAAGGCACTGTAATTATGCAGGTGGACCCTGTTCAGATCTCGGGTCTAGCGGGTCCTACGTACACCTTGAGGGACACCAGCCCAACGCGCATGCGCAGCCTCAACGCTCGGCTTGGACGGAGCCTCGCCGGCTGCGTACACGTCACTTCCGAGGCGGGAGGATGGATTGACTATGGTCTCTCCGGCAACCAGGTAGGGGCTGGGGAAGAAGGAACCTCCGAGATCCGGGGATAGGGTCTGGCCTTGAGCTGAGGCGACTCCCCGGCCTGGTTGAGGGGAAGCGGTGTAGTGGTCGAGCGAAGGCCGCGGGCCCTGGGGGAGCGCGCGGAATCCCGGGCGGCTTTCGGATCCCCGCGACGCCGAACTCTGAAGGAAGACAGCCCAGGCGCTGGGACCAGGGCTCTGGCTCGGGCGAGTGCTTGGCTGGGAACCCCGCCTGTAGCCGAGGTCTCTTGAGTCCGGTTTCCGCGGCTGGAAATGGGTGTTGCGCTGGGCGCTGTGTGTGAAAGGCCTCTTCCCAGAAGGCTCCTGGCTCGAGCCTGTTTATTCACGCATTTCTGCGCGACGTAGGGGAGCCCCTGCAGCGTGTGCCAGTGGCAGGACCGAGGGTTGAGCGCCGGGGGCTGGTGGCACCTTAGCCAGTGACGGTGAGTTAGGACTAACCAAAGGAACTCCGGTTTTTCAGAAGGCAGAAGGAGGGTGCTGACTCGAGCGTCCACGGGAATGGCTGTTTGAGATGTCTTGCTCTTCCAATACTTACTCTGTGGCTTCCTGGCTGTGCGGCTTTGGGCAAATGTTTTAAACTCGGAGTGTCTGTTTCTTCAGCTGTAACTGGGAATAACAAACCCACTCATAAGGTTGTTGTGAAGCGTAAATGAGACTGCACTTGCAAGGTGCTCAGCTGGTGTCTGGCACATAGTAGGTATTCAACAAATGGTAGCAACGTAATGCTCTTTTTTCAGTTTCCAAACCTTTGGTGTAATGATTTGAGAATCGTGAAGTTACTTTTGAAGTAATGTTTGGGTTTCATACACTCATACATTTAGTAAGCAGAATACCTGCTTACACTGTTGCCGATTGCAATGGTGTCTTTGCATAATGGAAGCTATGTTTGTGCCTTTATCAAGGGTGTGGAATATGCCTTCCCTACCATGTACATGTCCCCTTTTCTCCATTCCTTAATAATAGTTGATATTTCTTGAGTGTTTACTATGTTCCAGGCATGTACTAATCCCTTTACTGAATTACTCAATCCCGTAATAACCCTAATAATAGGAACTATAATCTTCATTTATGGAGGGAGAAGTGGGCTTAGAGATGTTGAGAAATTTATCCGAAGGCATAGAGCTATTAGCCAGGCATGGTGGCACACGCTTGTAGTCCCAGCTACTTGTTGGGACCGAGGCAAGTGGATTGCTTGAAGCTGGGAGATTGAGGCTGCAGTGAGCCGAGATTAAGCCATTGTATTCAAGTCTGGGTGACAAAGTGAGACCCTGTCTTAGCTAGGTACGGTGGCTCACACCTTTGGGGGCTGAGGTGGGGGGGAATCACCTGAGGTCAGGAGTTCAAGACCAGCCTGGCCAACATGGTGAAACCAGTCTCTACTAAAAAATACAAAAATTGGCCGGGCGCTGTGGCTCACGCCTGTAATTCCAGCACTTTCAGAGGCCGAGGTGGGCGGATCACGAGGTCAGGAGATCGAGACCATCTTGGCTAACACGGTGAAACCCTGTCTGTACTAAAAAAAATTAGCCGGGCGTAGTGGAGGGCTCCTGTAGTCCCAGCTACTCGGGAGGCTAAGGCAGGAGAATGGCGTGAACCCGGGAGATGGAGCTTGCAGTGAGCCGAGTTCCCGCCACTGCACTGGAGCCTGGGCGACAGAGCAAGACTCCGTCTCAAAACAAACAAACAAACAAAAATTAGCCGGGCGTGGTGGTGGATGCCTGTAATCCCAGCTACTCAGGAGGCTTTGGCAGGAGAATCGCTTGAACCTGGGAGGCAGAGGTTGCAGTGAACTGAGATCCCACCACTGCACTCTAGTCTGGGTGACAAGAGCGAGACTCCGTCTTGGGGGAAAAAAAAAGTGAGACCCTGTCTCAAACAACAACAACAACAACAAAGGCATAGAGCCAGTAAAGGCAGATCCAATACCACGTCACTTCAGAACCTAGCACTTAGCTACAAATCTTATTAATTCCTTCAGATACTTATTGAACGCTTACAGTGTACCAGGATTGTGCTGGGTGTTGTGGATACAGTGATGACCAAAACAGATAAAACCCCTGTCTTTAAATTGCTTATAAATCTAGCAAGGGAGATAGACAGTAAATATATACATAAAACTAAATATTAATTACGATTGTGGTGCATGCTGTTGAGAACAGTAGAGGGTGCTGTGAGAATACATAATGGAGTCACCTGCATGCTGGGGGTGGCGGGGGTGTTGGGGGGAATGAGGAGAGACAGGGAAGGCTTTCCCAAGAAAATAATATTTAGCTGAGACTTCCAGGACTGAGTTGGAGTTAAATGGACAAAGAGCTAACAGAAGGAGGGAAGGGCACGTGTGAAGTCTTGAGACTAGGAGGAGCTTGTATCTTGTTACGTAAAGACCTGTATGAGGCTGAATGTGGTGGCTCACACCTGTAATCCCAGTGCTTTGGGAGGCTGAGGTGGGAGGATCATGTGAGGCTGGGAGTTTGAGACTGGCCTGGGCAACAGACCCCATCTCTACAAAAAATAAATTATTTAGGTGTGGTGATGTGCACCTGTCGTCCCAGTTACTCTGAAGGCTGAGTCAGGAGGATCGCTTGAGCCCAGGAGTTTGAGGCTGCAGTAAACTGCATTCCAGCCTGGGCAACAGAGTAAGACCCTGACTCAAAAAAAAAGAAAAGAAAAGAAAAAGAATAATAAGCATTAAACCAGACTGAGCTGTATTATGGATAATATACTAATGCAGTTTCTTTCAGAAAAGAAATACCAAATACAAATAAATACCACCATTTATTTGTATGTAGCTGAGCAGATACAACCCATTATGTAGTCTCAAGATTAATGGTAATTTGTCCTCTTGTAAGAAGACTTGACAGCACCATTTGCTGTACATGCTTTCATAATTCATTCTAAATTATGTAGTCTCAAGATTAATGGTAATTTGTCCTCTTGTAAGAAGACTTGACAGCACCATTTGCTGTACATGCTTTCATAATTCATTCTAAATTCATCTGGTAGTTGGGTTGGTCATCTGTGCTACCTAGTTACTTTTTTCCAAAGGAAAACATAAAACAGCTCTATGATAAAACAAGTAGTTGAGGTACCTAGGTTAAACTCCCACAGTAACAGGGCTGGGTCATTTTCTTCCTAGATATTTCCATTTAAAATAGGGGGCTCAGGGGGTTTGGCTGAGCATGGTGGCTCACGCCTGTAATTCCACTACTTTGGGAGGCTGAGGAGAGCAGATCACTTGAGGTCGGGAGTTCGAGACTGGCCTAGCCAACATGTGGAACCCCGTCTCTATTAAAAATACAAAAATTAGCTGGGTGTGGTGGCACACGCCTGTAATCCCAGCTACTCGGGAGGCTGAGGCAGGAGAATCACTTGAACCGGGAGGCGGAGGTTGCAATGAGTGGAGATTGTGCCTCTGCACTCCAGCCTAGGCTAAGAGTGAGACTTCATCTAAAAAAAATTTTTTTTAAATAAATAAATACATAAATATAAAGGAGGGGGTTCCAGGCCCTTCAGAAAAACAGTCCTGGGTTTTACTGTATTCACTGGGTTTAAAAAACCTAAGATAGGGCTAGTTTATTTAGTCTTTAAAAAGATTTGCATACATATCAAAGGGAAAGAGAAATAATTTATAAATACTGGGTTTTTCAAAGAAATGCTGTAAGGAAAAGGAAGGAGAGAAAAGATCTCCTTCCCTTTAGGGAACAGGGAAAATTCAGTTTTAAAATTTTTACTATATGTTTGCATGACAACTAAAAAAAAATTTACTTACAGTACAGTAAAATATTGGACTAGAGCAACATCCATAATGTTGACTGGTGTAGGAATTATTCATTCCCACCCCATTATACACATATGAAACCTTTCTTTGGTAGCCAATGTTATTTTAATGCAGAAATTAACTCTCTTTTCTGGAAGGCCATAAGCATGAGGGTGAAAACTGGGATTGAATGGCATGTAAATTCAGTTTGAAAGCTTCTTGCCACCCACCCAGATAGGAAATACAACAAATTCCTTAGGATTTTACCTGAACTCTCCCTCCCATCTTCTAAAGTTCCCAGTAACATGAGACTTGGCCACTTAAACTGCTTAGTGGAGGGAGAGGTCTGTGATGGCCACTGAATTTGCTACCGGAAAAGAGTCTCGATCCAGACCTCAAGAGAGGGTTCTTGGATCTTGTGTAAGAAATAATTTGAGGCCAATCCATAGAGAAAAGTGAAAGCAAGTTTATTAGAGAAGTAAAGAAACAAGATAATGGCTACTCCATAGGCACAGCAGCCCTGAGGGCTGTTGGCTGGCCACTTTTATGGTCATTTCCTGATTATATGTTAAATAAGAGGTGGATTATTCATGAATTTTCCAGGAAAGGGGTGGTAATTCCCGCAACTGAGGGTTCTTTCCCTTCATAGACCATATAGGGTAATTTCTTGACCTTGCCATGGCATTTGTAAACTGGTATAGTGCTGGTGGAAGTGTTGTTTAGTGTGCTAATGCATTATAATTAGAATGTATGAGCAGTGAGGATGACCAGAGGTCACTTTCATTGCCATTTTCCATTTGGTGGGTTTTGGCTGGCTTCTTTACCTCAGCCTGCTTTATCAGCAAGTTCTTTGTGACCTGTATCTTATGCGACCTCTGTCTCATCTTGTGACTTAGAATGCCTAACCTGGGAATGCAGCCCAGTAGGTCTCAGCCTTATTTTACCCAGCCTGTATTCAAAATAGAGTTGCTCTGGTTCAGATGACTGATAAATTGATTGAATATTGCTTACCAGTGGTTTTGAGCTTCCTTGCTGTACTTAGCTAGTGTTTTATTAAGTAAGCTATGTTTGCACTAGGAACAGTGGCCTTTCTTAGGCCACCAGAGAGAGACCACCTGTGGACAGGTCAGGTGCAACCAAGGGTTCTAGGAGCTCTGGCAGGAGGTTCTAGACAATTCTGGGCTTTCTTTTGATCTAATTTCCTACTCTCAGGTTGAGAAACACTCACCTGATGTAGACATGCAGCAGTAGAGGATGCTTGTAGCAGCTGAGGACAGGTCTGAAGACAGATCAATCCAGCAGACTCCATTCAACATATAATGCTTTACGGTGAATAAGGAACTGTTACCTCTTTAGGTCTTATCTTATAGCTGCCTTGAGATGCAGGTAGAATGAGAATCTACTCATTCTGGAGGTGAGAAAACTGGGGTCCGAATGGGATAAGTTCCCAAATCAAACAGAGGAAGTAAATGGTGGCAACATTTTTATTCCAAATCAGTTGCTCTGACATGCAGGAACTATAAATCTAACAAGCATTTCATTTGTCATGCTGGACTGCCTTAGTTTAAGGAATCTAGATTTATAAAAACCCAGGTTTACTAATTCACCCAAGTTTAAATGGTGAATATTTGCATTGGAGGAGGATTTTCCAGGCTGGGCACGGTGACTCATGCTTGTAATCCCAGCACTCTGGGAGGCCAAGGTGGGTGGATCACCTGAGGTCAGGAGTTCGAGACCAGCCTGGCCAACATGGTGAAACGCTGTCTCTACTAAAATTTACAAAAATTAGCTGGGCATAGTGGTGCATGCCTGTAATCCCAGCTAGTTGGGAGGCTGAGGCAGAGGAACCACTTGAACCCAGGAGGTGGATGTTGCAGTGAGCCCAGATCATGCCACTGTACTCCAACCTGGGTGACAGAGTGAGACTCTGTCTCCAAAAAAAAAAAAAGATTTTCCAGTAAAAGTAGGTATTGTAACTTGGAGCGTACAGATGGGCTTCAAGGGTTTTGTAGGTCTCCTGAAATCATTTACACAATTTTTTATACACTTGCCTTTTAGCAGGCATAGTAAAAATCAGATTTCCAAAGGAATCTATTCAGAGAAATGATAGAGACCCCCACCATTCTAGTGGATTAAAAAAAAAAAATCAACCTGTAGGCCGGGCACGGTGGCTTATGCCTGTTATCCCAGCACTTTGGGAGGCCGAGGCAGGTGAATCACGAGGTCAGGAGATCAAGACCATCCTGGCTAACATGGTAAAACCCCATCTCTACTAAAAGTAAATACGAAAAATTAGCCAGGCATGGTGCTGGTGCTTGTAGTCCCAGCTACTCAGGAGGCTGAGGCAGGAGAATGGCATGAACCCAGGAGGCAGAGCTTGCAGTAAGCTGAGATCGCACCACTGCATTCTAGCCTGGGCGACACAGCAAGACTCCGTCTCAAAAAAAAAAAAAAAAAAAAAAATCAACCTGTCAATTTTTAAATTGTGGTACTTAATGGAATGTTTCTCAGTAACTCTTCAGAAAATGTGTTTAAAAACATTTAAATGCAGGTTTACGGGAGAATGTTACATTTCTTAGTATGTTGCATGTGGTAGAATATTGTACTTGTAGACGCATCTCAATTAATGAAAAGGGGAATTTTAAAAGGTCACTTCATTTTCCATTGCTGGATAAGGAGAGATAAGGAAATTTAAACTACAGATGGTTCCCAGCTTATGATGGTTTTACTCAACCATTTTTCAATTTTATGATGGTGCAACAGTCATATGCATGTAGAAACTATACTCAAGTACCTATACACCCATTCTGTTTTTCATTTTCAGTACAGCATTAATAAATTACATGAAATAGTCAACACTTTATTATAAAATAGGTTTATCTGAGATGATTTTGCCTAACTGTAGGCTAATGTAAGCATCCTGAGCATGTTTAAGGTAGGTTAGGCTAAGCTATGATGTTTGGTAGGTTAGGTGTATTAAATGCATTTTTATTTATGGTATTTTCAACTTATGATGGGTTTATTGAGATATAACCCTACGTAAATTGAAGAGCATCTGTAGTTAATTTTGTTGCCCATTAGTGTTGGGCACAAGGAAGAATAATAATTTATCCATTTTCTTCATTCCTTTTCTTTACTGTTTCTTTTTTTTTTTTTTTTTTTTTTGAGACGGAGTCTCGCTCTGTCGCCCGGGCTGGAGTGCAGTGGCCGGATCTCAGCTCACTGCAAGCTCCGCCTCCCGGGTTTACGCCATTCTTCTGCCTCAGCCTCCTGAGTAGCTGGGACTACAGGTGCCCGCCACCTCGCCCGGCTAGTTTTTTTGTATTTTTTAGTAGAGACGGGGTTTCACCGTGTTAGCCAGGATGGTCTCGATCTCCTGACCTCGTGATCCGCCCGTATCAGCCTCCCAAAGTGCTGGGATTACAGGCTTGAGCCACCGCACCTGGCCTTCTTTACTGTTTCTTATATTACCTAACACCCACTCCAGATAGATAATCCAGTAGTTGTCGTAATAATATCATTTAGCTAAACCAAATAAAACGCCTCCTAATCTACATATAAGCCTGGGCACTGTAGCATAGCACATGTTTGTAATCCCAGCACTTTGGGAGACTGAGGCAGGCAGATTGCCTGAACTCAGGAACTCAAGACAAACCTGGGCAACGTGGCAAAACCGGATCTGTACAAAAAATTATCTGGGCATGGTGGCGTGCACCTGTAGTCCCAGCTACTTGGGAGGCTGTGGTGGGAGGATTGTTTGAGCCCCAGAGGTCAAGGCTGCAGTGAGCTGAGATCACGCTACTGCACTCCAGCCTAGGTGACAGAGTGAGACCTTGTCTCAGAAAACAAAAACAAAAACAAAACAGAAAACAAAAAACATGCATATATGTATTTAATCCTTTCTGCAATCTTATACGGCAGATATTAGATACATTTTGCAGATGAGGAAACTGGCTAAACCATTAAGTAACTTGTTCAAAGGTACTCACTTAGTCAGTATGATGCTGGTATTTGATCCAAGATCTGCCTGGTTCCAACAATAGTTTGCTGTATCAACCATGTGAAGTGGTCATTCACACCTCAAATTTATTTATATCTCAATAGAAAAAATGGCAGCTAGCAATTTGATCTTAAGCAAAAAGCAAGTCAGACTTGAATTTAAAGAGAATTTATTTTGTGGAAAAAACAATGAATTGCAAGAAACAAAATGTGGTTTCTTACTGAATCAGAAGGAAGATGTGGTTGGACAACTATAGCAATTGACCCCAGGCCAAGGGTACTGGTTAAAGTGAGGAAACGTTAATTCTTACAACAAGAGGTAAGTTTTGCAATGATCTACTGTCTTTTTTTCTCATAAACTTGGAATTAAGGATATTGCCTTTTTCCCCAAACATTTTTTATTTAACTTGGCATATGTAATGTCTTAAAAGGCATCTCTTCTTGAAAGTTTCTAATTGACATGCATTACTATGAAGGCATTTGGATAGGATTATTTCAAAGACATAATTTCTATGTGATTAGGGTTTTTTGTCTGTTTTATCAAGATTTTAATTTCTAGCAGTGGGATAATTATATTAATAAGTCCTTGGGAAATTTGCGGTGCTTAGAGTCTGTTGAGTTGCTGAACAGAGCTGGGGGTCTTGCTGTAGCCAGTGATCTCAGGACATTTTAAATGCTGCCACTGTTGTAGACCAAAACCAGTGTGCCTTATATCAGTGAAGGCTCTGAAGCCTTGGGCTATGGCAGAACTTGGGGCCCTGAAGTACACATGGAAGTCAGCCCACTGAACATGGGGTTGACAAAAAGAGTACAGAAATGAGAATATGTATTTGGACTACTTCTGGTTCCAAAGTAGCAACATAGAAATAAGCTGACTTCACTCACTTCCACAGAAAACCAAAAACAAATGTATAGTACTGAGAGTATCACCAGAAATGTCCCAGAACTCAAACATGAAGAGGAGACAATTCTCGAGGCCATGGAGAAATGAAAAAGCTCCCAGCAGATGGTAAGGGAATTGGACTTCCACATCCATTCTGCCTGGCACCAAGTGTGAGGAAAATTTCCCTGCAAGTCACCATTTTTGTACTGGAAAAAGTAAGACTGAGATGAACAACCAACATCCTCATCATCTTAGATTCCCTAGCAGGAGACTTGTCCCTGCCCTAACCCACAGGAAGCATCTCAAGTGCCTGAAGGGGGAAATCCTGAGGACAGGCAGAGACAAAGGTGGGAGGCAGGACTGCCATCTCCAGCCCTGGAAACTCTGCTCTGTAATTCAAAGGAGATGGCAAATCATAATGGCTACTCAGCAACACAACACTGTAGGAGGTTTTTACCTACAGGTCCTCTGGGCACAGTGTGGGAGGATCAAGAATTCAAAATAGGCCAGCACAGTGGCTCAGGCATGTAATCCCAGGCATCAGGGAGGCTAAGACAGGAGGACTACACGAGCCCAGGAGTTTGAGACCAGCCTGGGCAACATGGTGAGATAGTGTGTCTATTTTAAAAAATAAAATAATTTTTGAAATTCATTTTATATTTTTTGTAGAGACAAGTTCTTACCATGTTGCTCAGACTGGTGTCAAACTCCTGGGCTCAAGCAATCCTCCCACCTAAGCCTCCCAAAACACTGGGATTACAGGGAGAAGCCACCATGCCCAGCCCTGAAAAATAATTTTTTAATAAAGAATTCAACATAGTAGTTTCAAGGAAACTCAGTGATCTCCAAGGTGACACACACACACACACACACACACATACACACACTTCAGAAATTTATCAGAGAAACTTAACAAAGATATTGAAATAAAAAACAGAAATTTCAGAACTGAGAAATACATTTGCTAAACTGAAAAATTCATTAATGGCTTTCAGCAGCAGAATGGATCAAGCAGAGGAAAGAATCAGTGAGCTGAAAGACGATTTGAAAATACACGGCTGGGCGCGGTGGCTCATGCCTGTAATCCCAGCACTTTTGGAGGCCAAGGGTGGATCACTTGAGGTACAGGAGTTGGAAACCAGTCTGGCCAATGTGGTGAAACCCCGTCTCTATCAAAAAGTACAAAAAATTAGCCGAGTGTGGTGGTGTGCACCTGAAATCCTAGCTACTTGAGAGGCTGAGGCAGGAGAATCGCTTGAACCCAGGAAGTGGAAGTTGCAGTGAGCCAGGATCATGCACTCCAGCCTGGGCAACAGAGCAAGACTGTAAAAAACAAACAAACAAACCAACAAACAAAACCAGAAAATACACAAAGGTGAAAAAAAAAATAATGAAAAGCCATGAAGATTGCCCATAAGATATAGAAAACTACCTGAAAAGGCCCAAACTAAGAATTGTTGGTGTTCAGGAGAGAGTTGAGCTAGAGCAAAAGGTAGAAACCTTAGTCTGAGAAATAACAACAGAAAACTTTACCCAACTTAAGAAAGATACAAATATTCAGGAACAGGAAAATCAGAGAACATCAAATTTGACCCAAATAAGACCCCAAGGCCTATAATAATCAGACTCTTAAAGGTCAACAAAGAGAGAATCCTAAGAGCAGTAAGAAAAAAGAAGCAAATAGGCTGGGCGCGGTGGCTCAAGCCTGTAATCCCAGCACTTTGGGAGGCCGAGACGGGTGGATCACGAGGTCAGGAGATTGAGACCATCCTGGCTAACACGGTGAAACCCCGTCTCTACTAAAAAATACAAAAAACTAGTCAGGCAAGGTGGCGGGCGCCTGTAGTCCTAGCTACTCGGGAGGCTGAGGCAGGAGAATGGCATAAACCCGGGAGGCGGAGCTTGCAGTGAGCCAAGATCGCGCCACTGCACTCCAGCCTGGGCGACAGAGCGAGACTCCGTCTCAAAAAAAAAAAGAAAAAAAAAAAAGAAGCAAATAACATAAAGGAGCTCCAATTTGTCTGGCAACAGACTTCTCGATGAAGAAGCCTCATGGGAACCATAATGCAAAAAAGCATACAGGAAACCATACAGGCCAGGGAGGTGTGGAACAACATTTTCAAAGTGCTGAAAGAAAAAAATAACTGCCATTCAAAAATACTGTATCCAGCAAAATTGTCCTTCAAATATGAAAGAGAGATAAAGTATTTCCCAGACAAAGCAAAGTTGAGAGAATTTACCACCACTAAACCCGTCTTACAAGAAATGCTAAAGGGAGTTCTTCAAACAGAAAGAAAACACTCAGTGTGCAAACAGGAAAACATTTGAAGGTATAAAACCCACTGATAAAGGTAAGTACATGGACAAACCCAGAATACTCTAATACTGTAATTGTGGTATACAATTCACTCATAACTCTAGTGTGGAGCCCAAAAGACAAATCCATCAAAACAATAATAGGTATAGCAACCTGTTAAGAGGTAGATAATATAAAATTATGTAAATTGAGACAACTAAAAGTCAAAATGTGGGGGATGAGGATAAAGTGTAGAAGGGTTTTTTTTTTAACATATTTTTCTTTGTTTCTATTTGTTTCTTTGTTATTTAAGATAAGTTGTTATCTCTTTAAAATGACTTGTTACATCTGTGAGATTTTTTTTGTAAGGTTCATGGGTACCACAATACAAAACACTTATAATAGGTTTACTAAAAATACAAAGCAACAAAACATTCTACCAGAGAAAATCACTTAACCACAAAGGAAGACCAGAAAAAGGAAGAGAGGGGTTACAAAACAACCAGAAAATAAGGAACAAAATGGCAGTATTAAGTTCTTATCAATAATAACACTGAATGTTAATGGACTCAGTTCTCCAGTTAAATAGCATAGAATTTTCTTTAGCCAGGCATGGTGGCTCATACTTGTAATTCCAGCACTTTGGGAGGCTAAGGTAGGAGGATCACTGGATCATGTGAGTCCAGGAGTTCAAGACCAGCCTGGGCAACATAACAAGACTCCATCTCTATTAAAATAAATAAATAAATAAATAAGGCATGGAGTGTCTGAATGAATAAAACGTCCTTGGCAAAGGGGCAAGGTATCTGGTATAGCAGATGAGGAGGCTGGGAAATCTCCTAGAAAACCAACCTATTAAAAAAGTATGAAACAGGACGAAATTGTCAAAAACAACCATTTCATGGGTGTGGAAATTGACCTAAGACATGCAATAAATCAAGAAGCATTTCTTTGGCCAGGCATGGTGGCTTATGCCTGTAATCCCAGCACTTTGGGAGGCTGAGGTAGGTGGATCACCTGAGGTCAGGAGTTCAAGACCAGCCTGGCCAACATGGTGAAACCGTTTCTACTACAAATACAAAAATTATCCGGGCATGGTGGTACATGCCTGTAATCCCAGCTACTTGAGAGGATGGGGCAGGAGAATCTCTTGAACCCAAGAGGCAGAGGTTGCAATGAGCCAAGATAGCACCATTGCACTCCAGCCTGGGCAAAAGAGCAAAACTCCGTTTTTTAAAAAAGAAGCATTTATTCATGAAAAAACATGGAACTTTGAGTAAGAGCAGTAGGAGTCTGTGATATACTTGCCGAGAGCTATAATAAAACTACCACAAATTTAGTGGCTTAATAAACCACATATTTATTATCTTACAGTTCTAAAAGTTGGAAGTCCTAAAATTAAGCCATGAGCAGTGCTTGTTTTCTTCTGGAGGGTCTAGAATAATCCCCCTATCTCAAGATTCTTAATTTAATCACAGCTGCAAAGTTTCTTTTTACCATATAAGTGAAGTAATATGCCCACTGATTCTAGAGATTAGGATTAGAATGTAAACATCTTTGAAAGGTATTATTTAGGCTACCACAAACATTAATATACATATCCAAGAAACTTTGTGAGCTCCAAGTAGGACAGTCCACAAAGAGATCCACCACATCTAGATACATCCTAGTCAAACTGTTGGAAGCCAAAGGCATAAGCTCAAAAACAGCAAAAGAAAAATTACTCATCACATGCAAGGGAACAACAGTTATATGATTAGTGTCTGGCTTCTCATTATAAGCAGGAGGGCTTTTAGCTTTCAGTCCAGCAGCTAGGTATCTTAGAAGTTGCCACTTGTAGGCTGGGTGTGGTGGCTCACGCCTATAATCCTAGCACTTTGGGAGGCCTAGGCAGGTGGATCATGAGGTCAGGAGTTCAAGACCAGCCTGGCCAAGATGGTGAAACCCTGTCTCTACTAAAAATAAAAATTAAAAAAAAAACAATTAGCTGGGCGTGTTGGCAGGCACCTGTAATCCCAGTTATTCGGAAGGCTGAAGCAGAGAATTGCTTGAACCTAGGAGGCGGAGTTTGCAGTGAGCCGAGATCACACCACTGCATTCCAGCCTGGGTGACAGAGTGAGACTCTGTCTCAAAAAACAAAAGTTGCCACTTGTTCCTAACAAGTAAAAAGCTTAACAAACCAACAAATCGACTCTTCATAGATACATCAGAGACATGAAATCATACCGCACACTGTTGCCCCCAAAATAAAAGACAGATAGGTGGATACATGGAATCACATTTACTGGAGCAGAAACCTATGTGGGAACCAGTCCTGTGGTAGGAAAACATGAAGTGTAATTGACAAATTGCTGGAGACTCCTGTGAACAAGTCTGAGAGTAATTTAGTTGAATGTTGTTCCCACTAAAATCCCATGTTCAATTGATTGTAATCCCCAATGTTGGAGATGGGGTCTGGTGGAAGGTGATTGGATCACGAGGAATCTTATGAAATGGTTTAATTTAATGCCATCCTCCTGGTGCTGTCCTTGCAACAGTGAGTGAGTTTTCACAAGATCTGACTGTGTAAAAGTTTGTGGCATCTTCCCTCTTGTTCTGTCTCACCCCCGCTCTCAACTGCTCCCTGTTCACCATCCACCATGATTGTAAACTTCTTGAGGCCTCCCCAGAAGCTGAGCAGATGCTGGCACGATGCTTGCTGCAAAACCTGCAGAACCGTGAGCCAATTAAACCTCTTTATAAATTACCTAGCCTCAGGTGGTGTTTTGTTACTTTTATTTTTTGAGAAGGGGTCTCACTGTGTCACCCAGGTGAGAGTACACTGCCCCAATCTCAGCTCACTGTAGCCTCAGCCTCCTGGGCTCAAGTGATCCTCCTGCCTCAGCCTCCCTGAGTACCTGAGACCACAGGCACATGCCATGACACCTGCCTTATTTTTGTACTTTTTTGAAGAGACAGTATTTCACCATGTTGCCCAGGCTAGTGTTGAACTCCTGGACTCAAGCAATATGACTGCCTCAGCTTCCAAAGTGTTGGGATTACAGGTGTGAACCACCACACCCAGCCCAGGGGTTTCTTTATAGCAGTGCAAGAACAGTGTAACACAGAGAGTTATAAACTTCAGTGGGACCCAGTCATGGGGGGTGCTCATGCTTTCGTAAGTTTTACCTCCAAGAGTTCTACCAGCCCCTCACAATGAATATTGGAGAGAAATCCCCTTGTGCTTCCAGCAGAGGGAAGGAAAAAAAAAAATCATCACTTTGAAATATGCCAGAGCATTCTGCTCATCTTAACAAGGCCTACCCTCAGGAGAAACTATTTTACCAGAGCCTAACTTACTTTGGGGAAGGATAATGCTCAACTTCAGCTCACTCTATTCTTTCATGTGGGGGAAATTAATACCCAACTCCAGCCCTCTCTAGCCATCGTGTCCCACCTAAAGGGGGAAAACTGAGAGGCACTGGTGAAATTTGTAGTTCACAGGCTCACCAAAAAACTGAGACCTAATCATAGGACTGTAGAACACTTCCCCTCCCTCCAGCACCTTACCACTACATTACTAAAGGCCTGCTTACCACAGTTCTTTTTACCCGGTGCATCCTATCCACCTTTTGATAAAAAATTACAAGGCATACTAAAAGGGAAAATACACAGAAGAGACTGAAGAAGCATCAGAACCAGAGTTTGATATGGCAGGAATGTTGGATTTATCAGACCAAGAATTTTTAAAAATCATGGTTAGTATGCTAAGGGCTTTAATGGAAAAGTAGACAACATGCAAGAATTAATGGGTAATGTAAACAGAAAGATGAAAAAGCTAAGAAGAAAAACAAAATGCTAGAAATCAAAAGTGATATAACAGAAATGAAGAATGTCTCTGATGGGCTCAGTAGACTGGACATGGCAGAGGAGAGAATCTGGGAGCTTTGAAGATATGACAATAGAAACTTCCAAAACTTAAAAGCAAAGAGAAAAAAGACTGAAAAAAACAGGAACAGAATATCCAAGAAATGTGAGATAACTACAAAAGATGCAACATACACATAACGGGAATGCCAGAAAGAGGAAAGAGAGAAAGGAATAGAAGCAATATATATATATATATATATATATTTTTTTGAGATGGAGTTTCGCTCTGTCGCCCAGGCTGGAATGCAGTGGCCAGATCTCAGCTCACTGCAAGCTCCGCCTCCCGGGTTTGTGCCATTCTCCTGCCTCAGCCTCCCGAACAGCTGGGACTACAGGCTTCCGCCACCTTGCCCGGCTAGTTTTTTGCATTTTTTTAGTAGAGACGGGGTTTCACCGTGTTAGCCAGGATGGTCTCGATCTCCTGACCTCGTGATCCGCCCGTCTCAGCCTCCCAAAGTGCTGGGATTACAGGCTTGAGCCACCGCGCCCGGCCTAGAAGCAATATTTTAAGGAATAATGATTGAGAATGTCCCCCTCAGAGAACACCAAGCAGGATGTCTTAGTCCTGTAGACTGGATAATTTATAAAAAGACAGAAATGTGTTTCTTACAGTTCCAGAGGCTAGGAAGTAGAAGATCAATGCACTGGCAGGTTCACTGTCTGGTGAGGGCCTGTTCCTTATAGAAGGTGCCATCTAAGTGTCCTCACATGGCAGAAGGGATAGAATGGGTGGAAAAAAGGGACAACGGCATGTAATCCCATTCATGAGGGCAGACCACTCATGACTCAATCACCTACAAAAGGTCACAACTCTTAATACTATTGCATTGGGGATAGAGTTTCAACATGAATTTTGAAAGGGACAAAAACATTCAAACCATAGCACAGGATAAAGGGAAAAAAGCCTATACAGACGTATCATAGTCAAACTACAAAAAAATCAACGATAAAGAAAAAAAAATCTAGAAAAAAGCCAGAGAGGGCCGGGCGCGGTGGCTCAAGCCTGTAATCCCAGCACTTTGGGAGGCCGAGACGGGTGGATCACGAGGTCAGGAGATCGAGCCCATCCTGGCCTACACAGTGAAACCCCGTCTCTACTAAAAAAATACAAAAAACTAGCCGGGTGAGGTGGCGGGAGCCTGTAGTCCCAGCTACACGGGAGGCTGAGGCAGGAGAATGGCGTAAACCTGGGAGGCGGAGCTTGCAGTGAGCCGAGATTGCACCACTGCACTCCAGCCTGGGCGACAGAGCGAGACTCCGTCTCAAAAAAAAAAAAAAAAAAAAAAAGCCAGAGAGGAAAATTACTACCTATAGAGGAGCAAAGATAAGAATTACATCTGGGCTGGGCACGGTGGCTCATGCCTCTAAATCCCAGCACTTTGGGAGGCTGAGGTGGGTGGATTACCTGAAATCAGGAATTTGAGACCAGCCTGGCCAATATGGTGAAACCCTGTCTCTACTAATAATACAAAAATTAGCTGGGTGTGGTGGCACGCGCCTGTAATCCCAGCTACTCTGGAGGCTGAGGCAGGAGAATCACTTGAATCCAGGAGGTGGAGGTTGCAGTGAACCGAGATAGTTATAAGTGAAATGAATGATAGTAACAGTACAAGGGAAGAGAGGGAAGAATCAGGATTATTTTGTTATTATAAGGCACTTGCAATACCTTATAGTATTTGCATAGTGTATATTGCATAGCACTATAGTATGGTATAGTGTTATTTGAAAGTGGACTTGGATTCATTGGAAATATATACTGTAAACTCTAGGGCAACCACTAAAAAAAGTTTTTTTTTTTTTGTTTTGTTTTTTTTTTTTTAGAAAAAGCATAATTGATAAGCTATGAAAGGAGAGGAAATGGAATCATATAAAATGCTCAATTAACCACAATGAGCAGAAGAACTGTGGAAGACAAAAAGAGGAGCAAAGAACAAGGGTAACAAAAAAAAATTAACAAATATGGTAGCTGTTAATCCAGCTATGTCAATAATCACTTTAAATGTCAGTGGTTTTGTCAGTTACATCAATTAAAAGGCAGAGATTGTGAGAGTTTATCAAAGAATAAGACCCAAATATATGTTGTCTACAAGAAACCAACTTTAAGTATAAAGACACATATAGATTAAAAGTAAAGAGATGAAGAAAGATCCACCATACTAACACTAAATAAAGTGGGAGTAGCTATATTTCTATACAGAGCAGACTACAGAGCAAGGAAAGTTATCAGGGATAAAGAGCATTACATTATGACCACAGATAATACTCCAATAAGGCAATAATCTTTAATGTATATACATGTAATACAGCATCAAAATATGTGAGGCAAAAACTGATAGAACTGCACAGAGAAAGAGATGAATCCACTATTATATTTGGAGACTTCAGTGCTCCTTTATCAGAAAGACAGATTTGGCATGCAGAAAATTAGAACATAGTTCAACTCAACAGCAGCAGTCAGGTGAATATAGTTAAAATGTAGAAACTACTTTGTCCAACAACAGCAGATTATACATTCTTCCGAAGTGAATGAAACATTCCCTTAGACCACATTCTAGGCCACAAAACACACCTTAATAAATATAAAGGAACAGAAATACATTGTCTGCTTCCAGACCACCATGGAGTTGAACTAGAAATCAGTAACAGAAAGATAACTGGAAATCCCTCAAATAGTTAGTGATTAAACAACATACTTGTAAATAACGCATGGGTTAAAGAAGAAATCTCAAGAGAAAACTGAAAATATTTTGAAGTAAAAGAAAATGAAAACACACCTTACTAAATTTGTAGAATGCAGCAAAAGCAGTGCTTAGAGGGAAATTTATAGCATTGAATGTATGTATTAGAAAAGAAGGGCCAGGCGCGGTGGCTCAAGCCTATAATCCCAGCACTTTTGGAGGCCGAGACGGGCGGATCACGAGGTCAGGAGATCGAGACCATCCTGGCTAACATGGTGAAACCCCGTCTCTACTAAAAAATACAAAAAACTAGCCGGGCGAGGTGGCGGGCGCCTGTAGTCCCAGCTACTCAGGAGGCTGAGGCAGGAGAATGGCGTGAACCTGGGAGACAGAGCTTGCAGTGAGCCAGGATCCGGCCACTGCACTCCAGCCTGGGCGACAGAGTGAGACTCTGTCTCAAAAAAAAAAAAGAAAAGAAAAGAAGAAATCTAAAATCAACAATCTAAGCTTATACTTTAGGCAACTAGAAAAAGAAGAGAAAATTAAAGCCAAAGTAACCAGAAGAAAAATAATAAAAATTAAAGCAGAATCAATGAAATTGAGAATAGGAAATCAGTAGAGAAAACCAAACAAAACTAAAAGCTGGTTCTTTGAAAAGATAATAAATAAAATCAATAAGCGTCTAGTCCGGCTAAGAAAGTTAACCAAAAAACTAAGGCACAAATGACTAATAACAGAAATGAAAGCAAGGACATCACTACAGAGCCCATGAACATCAAAAGAATAATAAATGTAGCTGGACGTGGTGGTTTACGCCTGTAATCCTTGCACTTTGGGTGGCCGAGGCAGGCGGATTACCTAAGATCAGGAGATCGAGACCAGCCTGGCCAACATGGTGAAACCACTTCTCTACAAAAATACAAAAGTTAGCCAGGCATGGTGTTGTGCATCTATAGTCCCAGCTACTCGGGAGGCTGAGGCAGGAAAATTGCTTGAACCTGGGAGGTGGAGGTTGCATTGAGCCAATATCGCACCACTGCACTCTATCCTGGGTAACAGAGCGAGATTCCATCTCAAAATAACAAACAAACAAACAAACTGGGCGTGGTAGCTCCAGCCTGTAATCCCAGCACTTTGGGAAGCTGAGGTAGGGAGATCACCTGAGGTCAGGAGTTCGAGACAAGCTTGGCCAACATGGTGAAACCATCTCTACTGAAAATACAAAAATTAGCTGGGCGTGGAGGCATGCACCTATTGTCCCAGCTACTTGGGGAGCTGAGGCAGGAGAATCGCTTGAACCTGGGAGGTGGAGGTTGCAGTGAGCTGAGATTGTGCCATTGCACCCCAGCCAGGGCGACAAGAGCAAAATTCCATCTCAAAATAAAAAAAAGAATAAAAAGAATGCTATGAATAACTCTGTACCCATTACTTGATAACCTAGATGAAACAGACCAATTCCATCAAAAGACAGTCTGCCAAAACTCACGCAATAAGAAATAGACACTCTGAATGGGCCTATATTTATTAGAGAAATGGAATCAATAATAATGACTTTCCAAACAGAAAGCACCAAGCCCAGATGGATTCACTGATGAATTCTACCAAACAATTGGAAAGAATTATACCAATTCTCTACAATCTCTCCCAGAAGATAGAAGCAGAGAGACTTTCTAACTCAACCTATGAGACCTCCATTACCCTAATACCAAAACCAAGGATATTACAAGAAAATAAAAATATATACCCATATCTCTCATGAACATAGATGCAAATATCCTCAACAAAATATTAACAAATTGAATGCAATAATGTATGAAAATGACCAAGACCATGACCAAGTGGGATTTATCCAAGATATGCAAGTCTGGTTCAATATTCAAATCAGGCTAGGCAAAGTGCTCGTGCTTGTAATCCCAGCACTTTGGGAGGGTGAGGTGGGAGAATTGATTGAGCCCAGAAATTCAAGACCAGCTTGGGCAACAGAGCAAGACCTCATCTCTACAAATAATAAAATCAGCCAGGTGAGGTAGTGTACATCTGTGGTCTCAGATACTTAGGAGGCTGAGGTGGGAGAATTGCTTGAGCTTGGGCAGTTGAGGGTTCAGTGAGTAGTGATCAGACCACTGCACTCCAGTCTGGGCAAGAAAGTGAGACCCTGTCTCAAAACAAAACCAATAACTAATGTAATCTGGCTGGGCGCAGTGGCTTATTTCTGTAATCCCAGTACTTTGGGAGGCCAAGGCCAGTGGATCACTTAAGCCTGGGAGTTCAAGACCAGCCTAGGCAAAATGGTGAAACCCTGTCTCTACAAAAATGACCCAGGTGTGGTGGCACACTCCTGTAGTGCCAGCTACTCGGGAGGCTGAGGCGGAAAAAATTAAGCCTGGGAGGTAAGGGCTGCAGTGAGCTGAGATTGCACCACTGCGCTCCAGCTTGGTTGACGGAGTGAGACCCTGTCTGAAAAAAATAATAATAATTCATCACATCAGCAAACTAAAGAGGAAAAAAAAAATCACATGATCATATCAGTAGACGCAGAGAAAGTATTTGACAGTATCTATCTCGGATTCATGATTAAAACTCTTAGCAAATAGGAGTAGAGAGGAACTCCGTCAACTTGATAAATACTTACAAGAAAACTACGGCCAACATCATACTCAATGGTGAAGAACTCAGAGCTTGCCCACTAAGATCAGGAACAAGGCAAGGATGTTCCCTCTCATCAGTGCTTTAAAAAAAAATTTTCCTCACCCAAATCTCATATTGAATCATTACTGTTTTTTAACATCATACTGGAAGTCCTATATAGTGCAGTAAGACAAGAAAATGAAATAAAAATTGTAGAGACTGGGAAGGAAGAAATAAAAATGTATTTGTTCACAGATGGCAATCATTTATGTAAAAAATCTGAAAGAACAAGAAACTCCTGGAACTAATAAGTGATTAAGCAAAGTTGCAGGATACAAGGTGAATATATAAACGTGAATCACTTTTCTGTATACCAGTGGTGAACAAGTAGAATTTGAAATTAAGATATTACAGTATGAACAAGTTTTTTAATGAGGCAGACTATAAAACTGATGAAATGTAACAGATAACTAAATAGATATTCCATGTTCACAGAACAACTCAATAATGTCAAGATATAATTTCTTCCTAATTTATCTGTAGAGTCAATGCAATCCCAATCCAAATTCCAGCAGGTTGTTTTATGGATATTGACAAACTGATTCTAAAGTTTATATGGAAAGGCAAAAGACCAAGAATAACCAACTCAATATTGTAGGAGAAACAAGTTAGAGGACTGACACTAGCTGACTCCAAGACTTAGTATAAAGCTACATTAATCAGGACAGCAATACTGGTGAAACAACAAGTAGATCAATGGAACAGAATAGAGAGCCCAGAAATAGACTCACATAAATAGAGCCAAGTGATCTTTGACAATGGAGAAAAGATAGTCTTTTCAGCAGATAGTATTGAAACACTACCTGCATGCAAAAAAAAAAAAAAAAAAAAAAAAATCTAAACACAGACTTCACAACTTTCACAAAAGTTAATTCAAAATGGATCATACACCTAAATGTAAAATGCAAAACTATGAAACTCCTAGAAGATAACACAAGAGTAAATTTGATGACCTCGGGTATGGTGGTGACTTCTGGACATGATCCATGAAAGAAATAATTGATAAACTGGACTTCATTAAAATTACAAATGAAGTAGTCTGAGAAAGACTATGTCTTGACTAGTCTGAGAAAGACTATGTCAAGAGAATGAGAAGACAAACCACAGACTAGTAGAAAATATTTTCATTCTTTCTTTTTTTTTTTTGTATTTTTAATAGAGACAGGGTTTCACTATGTTGGTCAGGCTGGTCTCAAACTCCTGTCCTCACGATCCTCCTGCCTTGGCCTCCCAAAGTGTTGGGATTACAGGCGTGAGCCACCGCACCTGGCCAGTATTTTCAAAAGACACATTTTAAAGGCCTGTTAGCTGGAATGGTGGCTCGTGTCTATAATCCCAGCACTTTGGGAGGCCAAGATGAGAGGATCACTGAGCTCAGGAGTTTGAGACCAGCCTGGGCAAGATGGCAAGACCTTGTCTCTGCAATTTTTTTTTTTTTTTTAAAGTTAGCTGGTGACAGTGTGGTGTGGCTATAGTCGTAGGTACTTGGGAAGCTGAGGCAGGAGAATCCCTTGAGACCAGGAAGTTGAGGTGGCAGTGAGCCACTGCACTCCAGCCTGGGCCACAGAGCGAGACCCTGTCTCACACACACAAAAAAAGGACTGTTATCTAAATTATACAAAAAACTGTTAAAACTCATCAGTGAAAAATAGGGCCAGGCGTGGTGGTTCATGCCTGTAATCCCAGCACTTTGCGAGGCTGATGTGGTGGATCGCTTGAGGTCAGGAGTTCAAGACCAGCCTGGCCAACATGGTGAAACCCTGTCTCTACTTAAAATACAAAAATTAGGCCAGGCATGGTGGTTCACGCCTGTAATCCCAGCACTTTGGGCAGCCGAGGTGGGTGGATCACAAGGTCATGAGTTCGAGACCAGCTGGACCAACATGGTGAAACCCCGTCTGTACTAAAATACAAAAATTAGCCAGGCATGGTGGTGTGGGCCTGTAATCCCAGCTACTCGGAAGGCTGAGGCAGGAGAATCTCTTGAACCCAGGAGACGGAGGTTGCAGTGAGCCGAAATCGTGCCACTGCACTCCAGCCTGGGCAACAGAGCAAGACTTCGCATCAAAAAAAAAAAAAAAAATTATCTGGATGGTAGTGGCAATGTGCCTATAATCCTAGCCACTCGGGAGGCTGAGGCAGGAGAATCACTTGAGCCTGGGAGGCGGAGGTTGCAATAAGCCAAGATCACGCCAGTGCACTCCAGCCTGGGCGACAAAGTGAGACTGTCTCAAAAATAAAAAAATTTTAAAAATTAAAAATGAACAGCACAATAAAAAAATGGACGAAAGATCTGAAGAGACCTGAGTGAAGAAAATATACAAGTGGCAAATAAGCATATGAAAAGTTGCTCTGCATCATATTTCATAAGGGAAATGCAAATTAAAATGACAGTGAGATACCACTGCACACCGAATAGGGTGGCCAAAATCCAGAACATTGACATCACCAAATGCTAGAACGAAAGTGGAGCAATAAAAACTCTTACTCATTACTGGTGGGAATGCAAAATGCTACAGCCACTTTGGAAGACAGTTGGTAGTTTCTTACAAACTGAAATGTACTCTTACCATACAACACAGTAATCACACTCCTTGATATTTACCCAGATAAACTGAAAACTTACATCTACTCAAAAACCTGCACACAGATGTTTATAGCAGCTTTATTCATAATTGCCGAAACTTCGAAGCCACCAAGATGTCTTTGAATGGATAAACTGTGGTACATCCAGACAACTGAGTATTACTCAGTACTAAAAAAAAATGAGCTATGAAACTATGAAAAGACATGGAGGAAACTGAAATGTATATTACTAAGTGAAAGTAGTCAATCTGGAAAGGCCACATACTATATGGTTCCAACTATATGACATTCTGGAAAAGGCAAAACTGTGGAGATTGTTAAAGGTTCATGGGTTGGGGAGGAGGGAGAGATGAATAGATGGAGCACAGAGGACTTTTAGGGCAGTGAAACTATTCTGTATGGTATTACAATGGTAGATATGTGTCAGTATACATTTGTCCAAACCAAGAGAATGCATAGCACCGAGTGGGCACTAATGTAAACTTTGCCCTCTGGGTGACAATGATGTGACAGCATAGGCACATGGGTTATAACAGTGTAACACCAGTGGGGGATGTGGATAATGGAGGAGGCTGTACTTATGTGGACGCAGGGGTATATGGGAACTCTGTACTTTCTGCTCAGTTTTGCTGTGAAGCTAAAATTCGTCTCAGAAACTTCATTAATTTAACAAATGGCAGCTATGAGGCAGTAGAACTGTATATTCAAAGAATATACATGGGCTGGGCACAGTGGCTCACACCTGTAATCCCAGCACTTTGGGAGGCCAAGGCGGGTGGATCATGAGGTCAGGAGTTCGAGATCAGCCTGATCAATATGGTGAAACCCTGTCTCTACTAAAAATACAAAAATTAGCTGAGCATGGTGGCGCGCACCTGTAATCCCAGCTACTTGGGAGACTGGGGCAGGAGAATCGCTTGAACCCAGAAGGCAGAGGTTGCAGTGAGCTGAGATCATGCCATTGCACTCCAGCCTGGGCGACAGAGTGAGACTTCATCTCGGGAAAAAAAAAAAAAAAGAATATACATGAAATTCTGTATCTAAAACTGTCCTTCAAAACTGAAGGTAAAATAAAGACATTCCCATATAAACAAAGACAGATAATTGGTAGATTGCAGATTTGTCCTTTAAGAAATGCTGTATTAAAGGAAGTCTTTAGGCTAAAAGGAAATAACTCCACATATTATCCTGAATCCCCAGGAAGAAGGCCCTGTGAGAGAAATAAGGAGAGAAAAAAACCTATCTATGAAGAAAAGTGGGAAGTCTAACAGTGGGTGAAATAGATGGATTACTTACTGTATGACTGTCCTAAAGAGACACAGCCGTGTCCTCAGGAAATATGTGCTAGGACGCTTGGTAAAAGAAAGTGATAGGGCACCTGCTTAGGCTATTTTTAAGTGAAATCATAGATGTTGGGAGTGGCACAGCCTTCTCAGCTCATGACACCTGCCTTCCCAGTCAGTCCTTCCAGCATGTGCCCTTCCTCCTGTGTGTTTGCTGGCATTAAAAGTCAGTGTACTAAACGTTTTCAGGAGAGTTGTTACAGAAACTTTCAAAACCTCCTTCAGAATAAAGGTCATTTTCTAGTTAAATTTCACAAAAATGTTTTTCACACAGCTCTAAAAATAACTTGGAATTCAGGGTGAGCCATCATCCTAGATAAATTACAGTAAGGCACATTTGTCTGAGAGAAAGAGAGCGAACAGAGACATGATGATTTATCTAACTCTGTGAGGAAACCAAGACAACAATTTGTTAGAATTCAAAATATTCTGATTTCAACGACGAGACTACATGAAATTAAGCAACATTTAATGTTTAATCCCTAGTGAATGACATACTTACTTTTGCCCCAGGATGTGATTTGGTTGCCGTAATTTGTTTTAAGTGATATTTTGCTGAGATAAAGCTGCAGGAATGTTTGCTTTTCTTATGGCAACTGGCGAGTAGTTGAAATGGACTGTGAGAACTTTTGTTATTCAGGATTCTGCATAATACTTAGTGTAGGCAAATAAAACAACACATCAGGGCTCTTGTTTTTTCTGTAATCTGAGGATATGGGATTCGATTATTTCCATAATACAATCTTATTCAACAAACATTTATGAGGTTCTCACCACATAGATGGTGTGGGAGTCAGAATGAAAGGCCAGACCCTCAGAGAACTGCCATCTAGGGAGGCACATGGCAATGAAGGGTAATCATTGTGATGCTTTGTGAGATGCCATGGAGGCTACACTGAAAAGGAAGTGATTAACGCTGTCCAGGTACAGAGGGCAGGGCTGCTGGGTGGCTTGAAAGGTTTCAGGGAGGAGATGGTACCCAAGCAGGACTTGAAGATTGGATAGAGTTATCAAAGAGGATAGCAGGCAAGAACGAACTTCTAGAGACCCAATTTTTCTTATACTTTCTACTTATCAAAAAGTATTTAGCATTGGGAGTGTTTTCTATAATGAAGGCTCTTAAAATTATTATTTAATATTTCTTGAGCATCCTTGCTACCATTTAAAATACAGGTTTAAGCCAGGCACGGTGGCCCACACCTGTAATCTCAGCACTTTGGGAGGCCGAAGTGGGTGGATCACCTGAGGTCAGGACTTCGAGACCAGCCTGGCCAGCATGGAGAAACCCCATCTCTGCTAAAGACACAAAAATTAGCTGGGTGTGGTGGCGGGCGCTTGTAATCCCAGCTACTCAGAAGACTGAGGCAGGAGAATCACTTGAACCTGGGAGGCAGAGGTTGCAGTGAACCGAGATCGCGCCACTGCTCTACAACATGGGTGACAGAGCAAGATTGTTTCAAAAAAAAAAAAAACTAGGTATAATCTAAATAATCAAGTTAAATTAGAAAGAAATGGCTTTGGTACATTGTCAGGACACTAGGAGGACATTTACTTCTGGAGTTTTTGTCAGTTCTGTGTATTTTACTTCTTGAGTCTTCATGCTGACCACTCTATTTCAGTGAATTGAGTTCACTTTAAAAAGCATATCAGAAAGTAAAACTGCTTTTGTTGTGTTTCTTTTCCTGCTACAAATCTCCCAGAGTCTGCTTGCAGTGAAGTGTTAATAATGCGGTCTCTTCTGTCCCCACTTCATTGCCCCCATGAAGAAAATCCCATGAAATGTTACAAGGCATTTTAGTGGATGGAAAAGCAATACAAATGACCAGATTACCTAGGTGCTTAAAATTGCATCAGGTGGCCTCCTTGTAGCCCTTGCCACATGGTAATTAAATGTGTGTTACTGATTGTTCTCCTCACTGCCTTAGTCCACGCACACGGTGGCATCAGGGGCTGGGTCTTGTTGATTCACTGATATCCAAGCTTCACGTCCTTAGGGCATGATCACAGCTCACTGCAGCCTCTACTTCTGGGGCTCAAGTGATCCTCCCACCTCATCCTCCCAAGTAGCTAGGACCACAGATGTGCGCCACCACCCCCTGCTAATTTTTGTATTTTTGGTAGAGACGGGGTTTTACCATGTTGCCCAGGCTGGTCTGAAGCTCCTGAGCTCAGATGATCCTCCCGTCTTGGCCTCCTAAAGGGCTGAAATTACAGGTATGAGCCACCACACCTGCCTGTGCTCAATCGTGAGTGTAGATATTGTCATTTGTTGTGCTTCATTTTGTTTTTCAGTTTTGTTTTTTAGACAGGGTCTCATTCTGTCTCCTAGGCTGGAGTGCAGTGGCATCATCATAGCGCACTATAACCTCAAACTCCTGGGCTCAGGCAATCCTCCCACCTCAGCCTCCTGAGTAGCTGGGACTACAGGTGCATGCCACCACACCTGGCTACTTTTTTCACTTTTTTTATACAGACAGGGTCTCACTGTGTTGCTCAGGCTGGTCTCAAACTCCTGGGCTCAAGCAGTCCTCCCGCCTCAGCCTCCTGAGTAGCTGGGATTACAGGCATGAGCCACTGGGCCAGCTTGCTTAATTAAGTTTCTGAAACTGGTGCCTGTATATAGTTCCTCTTAGATACTCTAGTTGACGCTCTAGCATCTCCTTTTAAACTAGATTTCTGACCTCATATTTATGTTGGCATCTTATCTGTCTTGTTGCTGTTGTTATATGTAACTTTTAAAGACAATAATCTGATTTAGGAGTCACAAACCAGCAGTGGCCTCGGCCAGGTGCCGTGTTCAGCCGGCACAGCAGTTTGAATTGTTTTGACTTTGAATGAAGTCTTCAGGCAAGGCTTGTACTTCGGACAGCCCACTACTCTGTGTTGTTTTACATTGATTGTTTCTTTCATCATCACAATTACTTAATTTTTGTGTTTCTTTGTGTATTGTCAGTCTCCCATAGGGGCTGCCTCCATGAGGTCAGACAGCTTTTTTCCTTCTTTCATTGCCCTCCACCCCAGCCCTAGACCGGTGCCTGGTACCAGAGGGCACTGGAGAAGTATAGCTGAGAGGATGAGTGCACGACATACAGGATCTGAGGTGATCCCCGGTGTGGGTGTGGAAGAATAAGGTTGGTCTTTCTACCAAACATACTCAAACATGACAAGCTCTTAAAACTGCCAGCTTGGCTGCTATTGCTTGGAACATTTCTGAAATTCTGTCTGGGGAATTGCCTTTTTTCAGTCAGTTTATGATTCAACAGCACGGTTGTTCAAGATTTTCACGTTTACAAAGTGCTTTCCCATGCATTTTCCCATTGGAGTGACCATCCCCATTCTGATGTGAGTGCGCTTAGTTTCAAGTAGTGAATGAATCTACCTGTGTAGAACAGCAAGTATGCAGCACGGTGGTCTTGTCCCCCCTCCCTCGTGCTGACTCGGTGCTTTCTCTTCTTCACCACCACAGTCAGTGCCTTGTCCAGTTTCTGTCAGAGGTGGGTGCCGGGGGCCTGGGCCTCTGGTGTGTTTTCTAGGAAAGAGAGTGACATTATTCCAACGTCTTCCAGCAACACTATATTCACTTTTTTTTTTTTTTTTTTTATGAAGCGAGACAGGGTCTCACTCTCTCACCCAGGCTGGAGTGCAATGGCACAATCTCCACCTCCTGCGTTCAAGCCGTCCTCCCACTTCAGCCTCCCAAGTAGCTGGGACTACAGGTGTGTGCCACCACGCCTGGCTAATTTTTAAATTTTTGGTAAAGACAGGGTTTCTCTATGTTGCCCAGGCTGGTCCCAAACTTGTGAGCTCAAGCAGTCCACCCACCCTGGCCTGCCAAAGTGGTGAGATTACAGGTGTGAGTCACTGCGCCTGATCTAATTCACTTTAAAAAGCACATTAAGGCCGGACATGGTGGCTCACGCCTGTAATCCCAGCACTTTGGGAGGCTGAGGTAGGCAGATCACGAGGTTAGGAGTTTGAGACCAGCCTGGCCAATATGGTGAAACCCCGTCTCTACTAAAAATACAAAAATTAGCCAGGCGTGGTGGCATGCACCTGTAGTCCCAGCTGTTCGGGAGGCTGAGGCAGAAGAATCACTTGAACCCAGGAGGTGGAGATTGCAGTGAGCCGATATCACACCACTGCTCTCCAGCCTGGGCAACAGAGTGAGACTCTGTCTCAAAAAAAAAAAAAAAAAAAAAAAAACCAAAAACAGAAAAACAATTAGAAAACAAAATTGTGTGTGTCCAAGTTCCTAGGTAGCCGTAGTAAGTGCTATAATCGATAAGCAGGGCTTTAGGCCAAAATGAACAGGCAGACTTGGCGTGGGCTCTGCCTCCTGCTCGTTGTCACCGCACTCCTGTGCCATCACATTACAGGGACCAGGCTGGGCTTTGGCACCTTTCCCCCCCCCCCCCCCCCCCATGGGATTGCTGGGAAGCAAGTGCTCGGCGTCTTACTGGAGAGCAGAGCTCACTTCAATGTGGCTGCTCTTCCCAGGATTGAACCAGGAGCCTGGTCTGAAATCTTCCTTCTGGTTTTATTTTTACTAAAGCCAGCCTGTACTCTTTTAAACCAAGGGGCTGAAGGCTGGCTTCTGAAAATACACCCCACGGGCCACTCTGCTGTGGCTTGTTCAGGCATTCCAGGGAGGGCTTGCTGACCTGAAGGTGTCCTCTGGCCCAGGTCAAAAGACCAGAGAAGACACTGGCACTAGGACCCGCCACTGGCAAAGTAGCTGCCATCTGAGGTAGGATATTGTTCTTTTTTTTTTTTTTTTCTCCAATCGAAGGCACCCTTAATGTGGCTTCTCAGACATTTGAGACCAAAAAAAAAAAAAAGCAGTTTGACCCTGCCTTTACTTTCTGAAAATGACAGAAGCTTTCAGATATATTTCAAGATATGGGTCATAAACATGACCCATAGTTTATGTCACCTTAAATAGAGCAGCTGATTAGAACTGGCCATTGATTATAAAATAAAAGAGTAGGTGTAGGTTTGTGGGAGCAGGATCCTAACTGCTTTAGTGGTACTAAGCCAATCCTTACCGTGTGATTTCAGTGTTTTGCCTTCCAATTGGAACTCCTCTCTGCCCTTTAGCCCAATTTTCTTGTGTGTAACATGGCAAATTATTTCATGGCTAATCCTTCTTACAGACCTGAAATTGTTCTTTTTGAAAAATCTTTGGTGGGTTTTGAGATCCCCTCCTTTGATTCTCAGATGTGGCTGTTAGTAGTTTAATTTCTATGTGTGGTTTCTGAATAGATTCCAAAAACCTATTTTTATTAACAGTTCTTTTAAAAAAAAAATGCTTGAGAGAAAGGAATCTTAGGAACGGACTCCGTCTGTGAAATGCAATGGAGAATTTTGGCCAAAGTAGAAGGAATGGAATGGATGACATAAAGGGTGACATTTGTGCTCAGAGTTGATTTCTTGGTGATAGTCTCATGTCTAATTTGAGGTTCCAGAAGCCCTTTAAAGGGTGGATGAGCTGCATGAACGGATGTGAGGGAGTTAGACAGTGGTGGGTTCAGCAGAAAGTAAAGGAGCAGCAGAATCACAGGGAGAAACACCGAACTCTGGCTGCC
>NC_045449.1:20255261-20275662 GCF_002776525.5 Piliocolobus tephrosceles
TTTTTGAGATGGAGTCTCACTCTATTGCCCAGGCTGGAGTGCAGTGGCGCGATCACGGCTCACTGCAAGCTCTGCCTCCCGGGTTCACGCCATTCTCCTACCTCAGCCTCCTGAGTAGCTGGGACTACAGGCGCCCGCCACCACACCCGGCTAATTTTTTGTATTTTTAATAGAGACAGGGTTTCACCGTGTTTGCCAGGATGGTCTCGATCCCCTGACCTCATGATCCACCCGCCTCGGCCTCCCAAAGTGCTGGGATTAGAGGCGTGAGCCACCGCACCCGGCCCCTTTGCACTCTTTTAACCTGGATCTAGAGCTCATGGATCTGGCAAGGGATGAAAATACAAGCAGACAGCATTAATATGTGAGCCCCTGAGCTCTCTCCCTTCCTCACGCCAGTTTGTGAGTCTCATGATCAGTGCGAGACCATGCTTCAGGTCTCTTGCCTAAGGACTAAGAGTGTGACTGTGAGTGTACACATTCCATGTGTAGGTGGTGCCGTCTGATTCCAGATGCCGTGTGCACTATGGTTTCTATTTGCGGGGCTCTCACCTTCTTCTTCTGGCCTCCCTCTCTCTCCCCATGTCTCTGTCCTGCTTTCCGCCATGGCTCACAGTGGTGCGGGACAGACTCTGCCCCTTCTTTCTATAAGCTAATCTCCAAATGCTGAAGATCGTGAGCCAGATATTGTTTCCCAGTCCCTTTTTATACCATCAGTCTTGCCTTCTCAGTCCATGATCTGACTATATATCTGAAACTAGCAGTTAATAAGGATTTTGGTATAAAATGCATGATTGATAAATATATTAAAGTTTATACATATATATAAATCCTTCTTGTATGCCCTTTTCAAAGAAAACAGGCCTCCCTTTGACCTTGTTTTATGTAGATGTATTTCCTAATCTGGAAATGTGGTCAGCTAGAACACTGTTCCTTTCTTCCACTGTGAAGCTGTCCTTTTAGCTGGTAGAAAGGCCTAGACACCACAGCAAGGTGGTGGGGCTTTCCGTGGCTAGCTCTCCTGGCCATCCCACTTCCAAAGACAAGCTAGGAAAGTGTTGGTGCAGCTGTCTCTAAGAGCCCAAGAAGGCCCAGCAGTGTGGCCACATGCCCTGCAGAGTGGAAGAACAGTTAGGAGGGCTTTCAGAATTTGAAAAACTCTGGAAAGAGTCAGGATTATCAATATGAACAACTTCATCCGGTCAGGAAAGTTACGCTGGAATTGAAGCTGATTCTCAGATAAATGGCTCGCTCTGGGGTATCTTTTCTCACCATGGTCATTCTTTGTTAGCAGAGGAGAGTTGGCACTGGATTTTGTTTTTTGTTTGTTTTTGAGACAGGGACTCACTCTGTCACCCAGACTGGAGTGCAGTGGTGCAATCTTGGCTCACTGCAGCCTCAACCTCCTAGGCTCAAGCAATCCTCCCACCTCAGCCTCCCAAGAAGCTGGGACTACAGACGTGCACTACCATACCTGGTTAGTTTTTGTATGTTTTGTAGAGATGGGATTTCACCATGTTGCCCAGGCTGGTCTTGAATTCCCGGGCTCAAGCGATCCCCCTACCTCAGCCTCCCAAAGTGCTGGAATTACAGGCGTGAGGCACTGGCTTTTAATTTACTTTGCATTCTGATTCAATAGCAGCCTACCATACTGAATGCAGACGTGCGCTCTCCCCACAGAAAGCGGCCCGGGCCAAGGATGGATCCCATTCACCCGGCGCCATGTTTGCCTCAGGCAAAGTGGTCCCCAGGGCCAGGAGACCAAGGCTGGCCTATGATGTGTCAGGTGCTCAAGGAATCCCAGAAGTGTACAAGACGGTGTGTAGTTTTCTCTTTTCTTCATGTCATAGATTGCTGGCTTGAGTTTTAATTAGGTTGCATGAAAGTACAATTCGTTGGGAGCTTTAATCATCTTCCACCTGGGAGCCTTGCTGGGCTGGTTTATTTTCATCCTACTCCTCCCTGGGTGTGAAAACGGGGTTGAGGGACATTTTGGTACCTGTCTGCTCTCTCCTGCTTTGCTGGCCTTGATAACCACATTTTCTAACACAAAACTTGGGACTGACTTCTGCCAATGTTGTGGATGGAGCTTTTTCCTATTTGTTAATTTGATTAAACTGAAGGGTTGATGAAGATATAGAAGTTAAACAACATTGGACACTTAATACATTTAATGAGCTTCCTTTAATGAGCCAGGGGTCCCTTCAGACAGCCTTGGGAGCCTGATTGCTGGGAGGTGAGGTCCTGGTCCAGGAACTTTGAGATAGTCGTGATCATGATGATGCTGGTGGCAGCTGTGTTCCCTCTGTGCACACAGATGAATTCATCCAACATCATAATAAACCCAGGAGGGAGGTCCTCTCATAACTTCAGCTCAGAGGCCCAGGGCAGTGAGGCCCCTTTGCCAAGCTGCCAAGTGACTGGGCCAGGGTGTCACCCAAGCCAGGCTGGCTTGAAGGTTCATCCTCATGACCCCTGCACTGCCACTGTTGTGCTGCAGTTAGTGTTTTTCAGGTGGCCTCTGGGTTTTGGGAAGCGACAGACTGCATACTTGGCTCTTGACCCCCATGACCTCAGTGGCGTTCTTCCTCAGCCCCAGGTCGTCGGTTTGAAGTGGGGCGGACTTCACAGGCTCTGGCCTCCAGGGGCCCATGGAGGAGTGTTCAGAGGGGTTTCCACCCCACACGCCTAGTGGGGCTCTGGGTCCCGGCCCCAGAGGCTGAAGCCTACTATCCTTCCCTGAGCTGAGGCCCCCACCCCTTTTGTACCTCAAGCTCATCCTGGGCAGTGGCTGCGCCCTGGGCCATTCTGGACAAGGCAGGGTGGTCCTACCCTGAGACCTACCTGGTACAAAGACCTGTGATTGCAGTGGGACAAAAGCTTTTACCAAATAGCCATCCAACCGAGTTAACTCTTCCTAAGTCCCCACCCCTCAACCAACTTATTATATGCAAGTTTTAAGCTACCCTTACCTCGAGCCTTCTCTTGCCTTTTGTCATTTGCTATAATTTTCTGGTAAAGCTATATCAACAAACTGGCAACCATTCCTGCCTCCCACTGTCTATCCCTCCTTCCCCTGGGAAGCCTTCCCACATTCCCTGTTTTCAGGATCTTGGTCCTGTGCAGGACTTCAGGCAGCACCCACAGAACCCTGGAGTGGCACAGGCCTCGGTGCCTACCCTACACCTTTCCTGAGCACTTCTCAGATTCCAGACAAAGGGTCCTTGGGACCCAGCATAGCCTGCAGGCAAGAACACCGGGCCAGAGCTTCCTCTTGGGGCGGGGATGCTACCAGTAGTGCCTGGGTGAAGAGCTTGGTGCTTTAGATACCACTTTAATCCCCAGTTCATCCAGCGGAGGCTTGGCATAGTGTAGGGCAAGAGGGAGCTTTATCCACACAGCAGATAGTAGCTGAGGTGTTTGCAGAAGTGGATTGAGTGGCAGTTGGTGAGAAACTGTCATTTTTACAGCCCGAGAATGGGGCTGTTTTTTACGGTGGTTAAGAATTCAGGCGTATCTGGAAAAGCAGGTGAAAAAGTAAATACTAAACTAGTTGACTTGACAGTTCCAGTTGCAGTAGAATCCTCTTGTAGGTGGCGGTTTAGTATAGATCAGGGCAGCCACCCTGAACATGAACTTCAGGATCAAAGCGACTTGGTGCATAGATGGGATGCGTGTTAGGAGTCCACAGTGTTCCTGGCCTCACTCTGGCATCCAGAGTTGATGTCCTCTTAGGAAAGGAAGCAGAATTTTTGTTTTTTAATGTGTGGGCTTGAGATGGGATATTAAGTAGGTGAGTGAGGGTTTTACATCATTGCTCCAAGCTGATGAATAATTTAGAGCTACAGGCTGATTTGCCGGAACTCTCTTCTTGGATTCCAGCCTCTTCCTTCCTGAGAAGGATTCTGTGCTTGTAAACCACAGCCCTGGAGGTGGACTGTTGGGGGCCTTTTATCTCATAGACACTGGCTCACTCATCCAGTGGCCTTCCAGGGCATTGCTTCCCAGCGACAGCACGTGGTGCTCACCACGTTCCTCACCAGCTCCTCCTTGGCCTTCCTTTAACCCTGTGTCCCCCTCTTATCTCCTGCTTTGGGCACAGGGGGACAGGTGAATGTGGAAGAATGGGGGAGGTTCAGGGGAAATAAAGGCAGATGGGGAAAAACACACATTTCCCAAGAATCAACTGCACACTGTTGCACAGACACTCATACAGCCTCTGGATTTCACGGTTCACTGGGGAATGCTGGGCAGGAACATGCCACAGGCACAGCAGGGCAACACGCTCACCAGCCGGAGCCCACGTTGGTGCCTGGGGCAGGGCCCCCTTTGGGTGTCTGTGAGGCCTGTGGTCAGCAGTCCATCTGTGGCCCTCACTGTAACAATCTAGGGGCTGCTCCACCCAGAAACGTCCATCCTCTGAGTGTCTGCTCTGAAGAGGATAAGAGTTGGTACGATTTCCTTTTTCCTTTCCTCAAAAAAACCCCTTTCTAGTTTCACAAGTATTCAGGGATTGAAAATGAAAACAGGCGTTACTTGAGGTAAGGCCAACACAGGTTTCCGAAGGAGAGGCAGGTGAGTACTGACATGCCACCTCTTCCTGTAACACTGTGGGTGACCACATCCTAGGCTGAATGGCATTCTCCGCTTGTTCCCTGAGGGGCAGCATGAGGCCTGTGGCTTTTCTGTCCGCTCATGTCAGTACTGAGTAAGAGGGAGAAAGTTCTACAATGCTTGACAGTCAGCCGAGGGTGCAGGGCCTGGGTCAATACTTTCTGGGGCTTAGAGCTGAAGTCCACAGAGGGAGATCTAGGAGTCGTATCAGATGAGAGGAAGAGCCTAGGAAAGTCCCCTGAGCTCTGCTACTTTGTCACTGGTGTGTTTGGTTTTGGTTCTTCCAGGAGGAATCTGCCAAAGGCGAGGGCCATGGACTTCATCACCTCCACAGCCATCCTGCCCCTGCTGTTCGGCTGCCTGGGCGTCTTCGGCCTCTTCCAGCTGCTGCAGTGGGTGCGTGGGAAGGCCTACCTGCGGAATGCTGTGGTGGTGATCACAGGCGCCACCTCAGGGCTGGGCAAAGGTGGGTGCTGGAGGCAGTGCTGCCAGGGGGCGGGGGGAAGTCAGCTAGCGATGGGGAGCGGCCCAGCTGCACAGGGACCACCAGCGCAAATGCCCAAAGCGGCAGCAGAAGTCCAGATAAGGGAAGTGGGCCGGATGGCACTGTCCTTGGTCCAAGTGGAAAAAGCAGGAGCCAAGGCACAGTGAGAAATGACTCAGCGTCAGGGTGGGAGGCACGCGCGAGAGAAGCAGCCTGGCCCTGGGGGTGGGGTGGGGTGGGATGGGATGGGATGCCTGCCCCTCACAGGGCAGCCCTGCTCAGCCCCAGCTGCTTGCTGAGGTAGGAATTTTATGTGAAATCTCCCAATTTCCAAATATGGACAGGTAACTTAAAACATATTTTTACCTCTGTGAGGACCAAATGAAACATGTCCTTTCCTAGATTCAGCCAGGACCTCCGGTTCACAGCTTTGGTGCAGCTTTCTCTGGGCCTTGCCTTCCCAGGCCAGGCCCCCAGCTGTCCCCTCAGCATGGTCTTGGCAAGGTCAAAGACAGGATAAATGGTGCCTCAGCTGTTCCAGGGTCTCCAGTCTAGGTCCATTCCAACCCAGTGAACACCATGAGCTTCTAAGTCTCAGGAATGGTGTACCGGGACCCTGGCCTGGAGTGTCAAAACCTGGGTTCCCCCTTCTCCCATTTCTGGAAGCCTCTGAGTTACAGGGCTCCTTTGTTTTCTTGCCACACACGTATATTGACTTGGCACGTTGCACATGCACACACCATACCATCTGCCATCCACGCTCACGCTGAGTTCCATGGAAGAAGGCTGAGGAGTTCCCTGAATTGTGGTGACCCACCCGCTGCTACATCTTCTGGTTGGTGATAGCTCAGCTGGAGCTGATGGAGCGCCTGCTAAGTGGGAGGCTCTGGGTCAGGTTCTGGAAGAAACAGATGAAAGACAGGGTCCCTTCCTTGAAGGAGGTCACAGTTGACTGCTGTAAGGAGAAAGGCAAGGACTTATCTCAGTATATTGCCATTGCAGTAGCATATGCTCCCAAACCAGCCCGGTGGCGACAAAGCACATGTATATGTGCTGGCTTGTGCTAAGCATTTTTACATGCATTATCTCACTGACTTCTCACAGCTAAGATTCAGAGAAAGAATAACTAGGACTTCCAGCTAGAAAGTACAAAACCAAGAGTCAAACCCACATCTCTCTGTCTCTAGAACTCAAGTCTCAAAGCTGCAGCAAGGGAGATGGCCAGGTAAAAGGAATAGGTGGGCTGGTAGACAGAACATTCCAGACAGGCCCAGAGGTGGGAGAAGCACGGTCCTGCAGGGACTTATAAACAGTTGGGTGTTGCATGAACACAGAGAAGCAGATGGGTCTTTGTGGTGGAAGTGGCTTGCAGTTGGCCAGGGGTGGCCTGGGAAGGCTTTAGGGAGTATGGATTCATTTATGCACCACTGTGGATGTTAGGTGAGGTCTCCAGGGGGTAGATACCGTCTCTGTCATTGGATATCCAGACCTTTGCAGGGACAGCTGTCTGCAGGCCCTTTGCCATCGTCAGTCCTCTGACCTTACTCAGTTGCTATATATAGGGTGGTCAGCAGCCACGTCTCTTGAGCTCAAAGAGAAGCATTTTGTGAAAGTCCTTGAAGAGCATTTGAGGGCTGGCAGAGGTGGAGCTCTGAGTCGCAGGTGCTCCCATCCGTGGATGTTTGAGAAACATGCTGTCATCTTCATTCTGCATCTCCTCTCCTGACACCAAGACTATGAAGGGAACAGAAAATGTCACGGAGGTTACCAGACCTGTCTGTGTATCATAAGATGTCAGGCCCTTCCTGGATTCCAGTCACTGCTTATATTCTGCCCCATTTTACTTTTTGGGAACAGGAGTTCCTCCATCCAGATAAAGTAGAGCAGATTCTTAACTGGCCATGTCAAGTACAGCCACTGTTGATGTCACCAAGGACGTGCTGCTGTTGCCTTGCTTCTGTGAGGAGGTAGAGCTATGTTGTCCTCAGTGGCTCTGCCTGCCGTGTCAGCCACCCGGAAGGTTTGGAGTTATGCAATGAGTCTTCAGTTTTTCGTATTTCTCCTATCTTGTCTCTTGTTTTGTGTATTTAAGCCTCTTAAGCTTGTCCTTGTAGAATAGTGTGGGACCACTGACTAAAGGAACAGAACATTCTGGATAGCTGCTTCCTCCAGCTTTAGCCACAGGGCTGTGCACAGCTCTCTTGATTTCCAGCTAGGCATGCCAGCAGCACTGGACAGTCATCTGCAGCCCTTCACGTATGTACCTTGGAGTTGTTTTCCTTGGACCCTCCAACCTTCCAGTATCAGCTTTTCAATAAATGAAAATGGAATCCTTCCAATCTGTTGTTTTCATTTCTGTCACTCCCTACACAAACTTTCATTTCCTCTCTTTTTAGCTTTGCTCGGAAGCAAAACTCAAACAAAATTGAGGCAGTCAATTCCCCAAAGCAGTTTAGACTCCAGCGGGACTCCCACCTTTGAAGGGTTCTGTGTCTGCACCCTTTGGTGGCACCTCACAAATGTCCTAGGTATTGGTCAGGACAAGACAAAATGGGGTGAGGCAGCCAGCAGGACCCAAGGTTCCTAGCCTTTGGGAATGATTTATAAACCGGATGAACAGTTCCAGCCTCAGGAATGCTGGCATCTGGCTGGGAGTGCAGCCACCACCCGCCTCATTCCTGTAGGGGTTTTGCTGCTCTGCTGAGAAGAGGACCAGGGCAGGCAGGGTTGGGGCGCTGGGACCAGGCCTCACTACCCACGGTGGGTGCTCTCTCTGGGCTTCCACCCTTTGTCGGGATGAGCCAAAGAACACACCAACCTCATCTCCTTCAAAGAAGTTGGTGTGTCTAGATTGAGTCTACTGAACACCTCTTTCCCAAAGACTGTTGGGTGTGTGGAGAGGCGCCTGGGGGGTGAGCAGATGCTGTGTAGGGAGCTGAACAAGAAGCTGTGGAGCACAGGGAGGCTTCACACCATGAGACAGACATCAGGGAGCCTTCCCTCAGACCTCTCAGGACCCCTGGTCCTGAAGGATGCTGGAGTTTCTTCTCCTCCCCTGTTTGGAACTCATCTAGCTTTAAGGAAATTTGATCCTTCTCTGAGGGCAGGCCTGTTCAGACCAGTACACACCGCCTGCCCCTCTGACCTTTCCCTTCCAGCAGAGGAGATGGCAGCCCTGATCCTCCAAGCCTGCGGCATTGGCCCCTCACCACATGGCTCCTAGAGATGGAACTAGCCTGCAAAGGCCATGCCCTTCCATGAACCAGGAGCTAGGGTGCCACCTAATCACATGGGCCTCTTAAGATTCCATCTAGAACCAAGTCAGTGGCTCACCGGTGTCAGGTCAGGGTCGGCCAGGGGCCACGGTGTCCTGTGCAGATCTGCTGGTGAGCACTTGAGGGAGACGCCTCAGGTGAGGACCGGAGTTCGAGGCTGCGGTAAACTATCATTGTGCCACTGCACTCCAGCCTGAGCAACAGAGTAAGACCCTGTCTCTAAAAAAAAATTTTTTTTTTTAATAAATAGAAATACAAAAATGACAATTGACACCGCAGGTGCTGTTTATCTAATACTGTGGTAAGAGATTCCTGCCTTAACTCATTCAGTCTCACAGTCACACCCCCAGTGGCTGAATGAGTTAAGGTAGGTAATCTCTTACTACTGTGCTTGATAGATAAAAAGCGTCCTAAATAAGAGGAAAGTCAGAAACAAAGAAGTTCTAACCAGAGTTGGAAGTCTAGCTCAAGTCCATTCTTTTGGCTGCTGGGCTGTCCTGCTTTTCATAAGCTGTATGGACGTTTTCGGGGCACTGAACATTTATATAGGATATGTTGCAGGGGAGGGTAAGCAAGAAGCAACGACACCACCCTCTGCCTCCTCTCCTGCCATCACTCCATTTCCTTTCTGACTCCCCACAGACTAGTCCTCCACCCCCAGTTCTGATGGTTTACCCTCCTGTGTCCAGGGGATTTTTTGTCAGGCCCTCCTGCTTAGCCACAGGAAAATTACCTGTGACCCTTGCTGGGCCCCCCCACTCAAGGCTGATCATGGCCTTCCCTGGGATTTGATCGGAGCTGGGAAGAGACAAGACAAAACCGTGCATGTGAGCTCTGGGGCCTGCCCACGTGTGAGAGCACCCGGGCAGCCAGCGCTTGGGTCCTTCCTAGGTTTCGGCCATCCGGCTTTCCTCTCCATTCTTGAACTTCCCCACAATCCCTCTGGCAAATTCTCTTTTTGCTTTGCCCCAGTGTGAGTTTAGTTTCTGTTTCTTGCCACCAAAAGAATATAGACCACGTGTCTGACTAGCTTTGGACTGTCCCTGCTGTGGTCTTAGTTGAAGTCCTCACAGGTTGTCACCTGAAATAGTGCAGTGGGCTTGGTGGAGTCTGCTTTCCTCCAGTGTCCCCACTCCCTCCTGCCCAGCAGGACTGAGCCTTTTCAAAGGCAGGCATCCTTAATAGTCCTGCGTGTGGCAGGTACTTGCGTGCACTGCCTTGACCCCTCCCCAGCCAGTGAGGCTATTAGACCCTCCACCTTCTGTCCCAGCTCCATCTGCCTGTGGCCCCTCAGGCACTCTGCTCCCTCTGCCTCAAGCACTCCCTCGGAAACAGCCCATCAGACCTGGGAAGGGCCTCGGTCCTCTGCCCCAGCTTTCCTACAGGACTGTGTGAGTAGTTCCAGGAGAGCTGTGCCTGGGTAGTGCCACCACACAGCCTTGGCAGGGCACAGCACCATAATAGCTGGCCCTGACTGTCCTTGTCAATCAGGACAAGCCTCTGCCTGAGTGACCTTGCTGAGCTCCCTCAGCTGTGAAGATAGGTGATGCTCACAGCTGATCCAGGTGAACAGGAATATCATGGGGCGTTCTGAGCACAATCCTTAACACATCTGTCCACCTTGGCCTGCCTTTCTTTTTGCCCTGTGGATGTCTGTAGTGCTGGGTATGAGCCCTGCATTGAACCCTAGCTCCCAGCTTCATGCTGGACCACAAGCAGGGGCCAACACAGACATGTCAAGGGTGTGAAGCAGCAAACAGCAACACTGGGTGAATTTAAACTGAATGGCACTGGGGAAGAATGGCTGTCAGGGCTCTTTTCTCTTCCCTTAGAATGTGCAAAAGTCTTCTATGCTGCTGGTGCTAAGCTGGTGCTCTGTGGCCGGAATGGTGGGGCCCTCGAAGAGCTCATCAGAGAACTCACCGCTTCTCATGCCACCAAGGTGAGCCACGGGCATGCTTTCCATGGGGAAGGAGTGTAGGCCATCTTCTGTAGGCACTGAGGAGATAGAGGCCCACTCCTGGACTGCTGAGTTACAGGACATCCATGTGTCACACTGTCCCAGGGAAGGCAGCACGTCTCCATAGCGAATCGGGTTCGCTGCATGGGGAGGGAGAACTGTCCCGTGGTTTACATCCTGATGCCCCTACTGGCTAGCACTATGAGTTTAGGAAGTTCTCTTTTCTCCCTTCCCTTTTACCTGGCTAAGCTCTACTCATTGGGTGGGAGTAGGGGATGGTGATAACTTTAAAAGGTTTTTTTGGAGACAGAGTCTCGCTCTGTCACCCAGGCTGGAGTGCAATGTCCCAATCTTAGCTCACTGCAGTTTCCACCCCCTGGGTTCAAGTGATTCTCTTGCCTCAGCCTCCCAAATAGCTGGGATTACAGGCGTGCACCGCCACACCCAGCTAATTTTTGTATTTTTAGTAGAGATGGGGTTTCACCATGTTGGCCAGGATGGTCTCAATCTCTTGACCTCATAATCCGCCTGCCTCACCCTCCCACAGTGCTGAGATTGCAGGCATGAGCCACCGTGCCCAGCCAAGTTTTATAGTTTTAAATCTTACATTTAGGTGACTGATCCATTTGAGTTAATTTTTATAAATGGTATTAGATAAGAGTCCAATTTCATTCTTTTGCATGTGGGTTATCTACTTTTCCCAGCACCATTTGTTGAAGACTGTCTTTCCTCATTGAATGGGCATCCTTACAAAAATCAATTGATTACATATTTGAAGTGTATGTTTCTCGGTTCCTTGTTCTATTCAGTCAGTCTGTATATCTGTCTTATGTCAGTACCATAGGGTTTTTCTCCCCCTTAGGGGGAGGGATGGAGCATGAGGGTAGGAAGGCGGAGACAAAGGGGAGGAGGAGGGGAAGGACCCATACTGTTTTAATTGCTGTAGCTTTGTACAAGTTTTGGATTGAGGAAGTGTGAGTCCTCCAACTGTCCTTTTTCAGGAGTGTTTTGGCTATTCGGGACCCATTGTAATCCCATATGAATTTTAGGATTTTTTTTTCTATTTCTGCAAAAACTGCCAGTGGGATTTTGATAGGAATAACATCGAGTCTATTGATCACTTTGGGTAGTACTCTCACATTAACAACATGGTCTTCCAATCCATGAATGTAGGATGTCTTTCTGTGAACTTATGTCTTCTTTAATTTCTGTCAGCAGTGTTTTACAGTCTTTAGTGTATAGTCTTTCACCTCCTTAGATTATTGCCAAGTGTTTATCTTAGTCTGTTTTATGTTGCTGTAACAATAGCAGAGACTGGGTGATTTTTATTTTTATTTTATTATTATTTTTAGAGACATAGTCTTGCTCTGTCATCTAGGCTAGAGTTACTAGTGCAATCATGGCTCACTGCAGCCTGAAAATCCCAGACTCAAGCAATCCTCTGCCTCAGCCTCCTGAGTAGCTGGGACTACAGGCACACGCCACTGTACAGGGTTAATTTTTTCATTTTTTGTAGGGACAGGGTCCTGCTATGTTACCCAGGCTGGTCTCAAACTCCAGGCCTCAACTGATCTGCCCACTTTGCCCTCCCAAAGTGCCAGGATTATAGGCGTGAGCCACTGTGCCTAGCTAGACTGAGTAATTTTTAAAGAAATCTAGTTTTCAAAGTCTGGAGGCAGAGAAATCCAAGTTTGAGGAGCTGGCATCTGGCAAGGGTCTGGTGTCCGGCAGGGGCCTTCTTGCCATGTCATAACATGTAGGAAGGCATCACGTGGGCGAGAAAGAGGGAAAAGGGCTGAATTTATCCTTTGAGAAGCAAGCTCCCACAATAACAGCATTAATCCATTCATGAAGTTCCCAGCTCTCAACACTGTTGCATTGGGGATTAAGTTTCTAACACACGGGTTTTGGGAGACACATTCAAACCATAGCATATTTAATTTTTTAAACTGCTATTGTAAATAGAATTGCTTTCCTGATTCCCTTTTCAGATTATTCGTTGTTTGTATATAGAAACACAGCTGATTTTTGGATGTTGCTCTTGTACCTTGCCACTTTGCTCAATTTGTTAATTAACTCTTAGTAGCTGTTTGTGGATGTATTGGAATTTCCTATATATAGAATCATGCCATCTGCAAACAGAGATAGTTTTACTTTTTCCTTTCCAAATTGGGTCGTTTTTTTCTTGTCTGTTTGTTCTGGTTAGCACTTCCAGTACAGTGTTGAGTAGCTGTTGCAAAAGCACGCATCCTGTCTTGTTCCTGATCTTAGAGGAAGGCTTTCCATTTTTTTTCCACTGAGTATGTTATCTGTGGGTTTTTCACAAACACCCTTTGCTGTATTGAGGAATTTCTGGTGTATTCCTAGTTTATTGAGTATGTTTACCATGAAAGGGTGTTAAATTTTGTCAGATCTCTTTTCTGCATCAATTGAGATGATCAGGTGGGGTTTTTTCCTTCATTCTATTAATGTGGTATAACGTTCAATTTTCTTTTTTTTCTTTCTTTTATTGAGAAGGAGTTTTTGCTCTTGTTGCCCAGGCTGGAGTGCAATGGCACGATCTCAGCTCACCACAACCTCCGCCTCCCAGGTTCAAGCGATTCTCCTGCCTCAGCCTCCCGAGTAGCTGGGATTACAGGCATATGCCTCCATGCCCAGCTAATTTTGTATTTTTAGTAGAGACGGAGTTTCTCCATGTTGGTCAGGCTGGTCTTGAACTCCCGACCTTAGGTGGTCCACCCGCCTCGGCCTCCCAAAGTGCTAGGATTATAGGCATGAGCCACCACCCCCGGCCAATTTTCTTTTTTTTAATTTAAAGAGACAGGGTCTTGCCATGTTGCCCAGGCTGGCCTGGAACTCCTGGGCTCAAGTGAGCCTCCCTCCTCAGCCATCCAAAGCGCTGGGGATTACAGGCATGAGCCACTGTACCTGGCCATGATTGATTTTCCTATGTTGAACCAATCTTGCTTGAATTCCTAGGATAAACCCCACTTGGTCGTGGTGAATAATCCTTTTAATATGCTATTAAATTCAATTTGCTGGTATTTTGTTGAAGATTTTTGCATCTATATTCATAAGAGATATTGCTCTATAATTTTCTTGTGGTATCTTTAATCTGGCTTTAGTATCAAAGTAATGTTGGCCTCAGACTGAATCAGGAAGTGTTTTCTCCTGTTCAGTTTTCTGTAAGAGTACGAGAAGAACTGGTGTTAATTCTCCTTTCAATGTTTGGCAGAATTCACCAGTGAAGCCATCCGGTCCAGGACTTTTCTTTGTTGGGAGGTTTTTGATTGCTGATCCAATCTCTTTATCTGTTATAAGTCTCCTGAGATTTTTTATTTCTTTTTGAGTCAGTTTAGGTAATTTGTGTTTTTTAAGGAATTTATCCATTTATTCTAGTTTTTCTAACTTGTCGGCAAATAATTGTTCATAATATTCTTTTATATCATTTTTTATAATCTTTATAATCTTTTTTATCATCTGTTGTCATTTCTGTAAAGTTGGTGGTCCCACTTTCATTTCTGATTTTAGTTATTTGTGTCTTCTGACTTTTCCTTGTCATTCTAGTTAATGCTTTCTGAACTTCGTTGATCTCTTCAAAGAACCAACTTTTGGTTTCATTGATTTTTATTGTTTTTCTGTATTCTGTTTGTTTGTCTCTGTTCTAATCTTTACTATAATATTTCCTTCCTCTGCTGGTTTTGGGTTTAGTTTGCTATTCTTTTTCTAGTTCCTTAAAGTATAAAGTTACAGGCCGGGCGCGGTGGCTCAAGCCTGTAATCCCAGCACTTTGGGAGGCCGAGACGGGCGGATCACAAGGTCAGGAGATCGAGACCATTCTGGCTAACACGGTGAAACCCCGTCTCTACTAAAAACTACAAAAAACTAGCCGGGCGACGTGGCGGCGCCTGTAGTCCCAGCTACTCGGGAGGCTGAGGCAGGAGAATGGCGTGAACCCGGGAGGCAGAGCTTGCAGTGAGCTGAGATCCGGCCACAGCACTCCAGCCTGGGCGACAGAGCAAGACTCCGTCTCAAAAAAAAAAGTATAACGTTACGTTATTGTTTTGAGCCTAAGTGATCTGTGGGACACATAGCTCGGATGGCCTGCCACTCAGAAAGTGAATTTGATGTCTGTTGTATTTGACCAGGTGCAGACACACAAGCCTTACTTGGTGACCTTCGACCTCACAGACACTGGGGCCATAGTTGCAGCAGCAGCTGAGATCCTGCAGTGCTTTGGCTATGTGGACATACTTGTCAACAATGCTGGGATCAGCTACCGTGGTACCATCATGGACACCATAGTGGATGTGGACAAGAGGGTCATGGAGACAAACTATTTTGGCCCAGTTGCTCTAACGAAAGGTAACAGTCTTGAGAAAAGAGCGGTGATAAGTGATATGTTGGCATGCTTTTTACTTCACTTGGATCCTTTTCAGCTAAACGTTCCCCATCTCCATCCTCTCTATTGCCCTGGAGTGGGTGTTAGGTGTTATTGTCACAGTTTGGGTATTTGCTTTATAGCTTCCAATCAAGATGTTCTCTTTAGTGACAGCCACATTTGTGCAGCATTACCTACATGTCTTTTTCATGGTATCTGCAAACCCCTACAGGGTGGGGATATTTTTATGTCCCACCATGGATTTCAGTCCAGGGGAGAGGCTCCAGCAGGAAAAGGGAACTGAGCTAACCATTTGCAGTGACCTCTGTCCCTGTTTCCTTGCCTTTCTCCTCTCTCCTGCCAGCCTGCTGGCACTCTGCTGGGCATAGGAGGCTAGGAGTTCCAACACAGTCCTCTACCCTAAGGGGTTTTCACCATTCTCCCTTACTCTGACTAAATATCAAAAGCAAGGTCGCCTTCCATCAGCATCACATGCAATGACTGGAAGTAGGGTGCTTGTCTAAGCCTCTGCCTCTGTCCTCAGCACTCCTGCCCTCCATGATCAAGAGGAGGCAAGGCCACATTGTCGCCATCAGCAGCATCCAGGGCAAGATCAGCATTCCTTTTCGATCAGCATGTGAGTACTGCTCTCTCCCAGAAAATGCTCTGCTTTATTGTTTTCTCCTGATTATAAAAATAATACATTTACTATCTAGAATTTAGACACTGTAGAAATAAACTATCCAGAATGCAAAGGCACTTTAGAATGTGTTCTCCAGAGCTACATGTCTGGGATCAAATCCCAACTCTACTTTTTGTCCCCTGTGTGACCTTGGGCAAGTATCCCCACTTCTCTGTGCCCTGCCCTCAAGTGTAAATGGAGACAGCCTCAGTCTTAGCCCAGAGGACTGCTGTGAGCACAGCGCTTGGAGCTGCCCCAGGCACTAAGCACTAGGCATGTGCTAGCCACTCCTACTGTTATGATGATTAGCTTGTCCCGCAGATATAACCATGCCATCACTTTAGGGCATATGCCTCCACAATTTTTTCTACGTGTAATTCAAACATGCAAAAATGGGATGGCATTATTCATATTGCTTTGTAGCTTGTTAATCCCACTTAGCAATGTATCTTTCTACGTCAGCATGTATGGATTTACCTCATCCTTTCAATATAGTAATCCACTGAATGCATGTGACATAATTGATTTAGCCATTTTCCTGGACAATGGAGGATTTTTTCCCCCCAGTCTTTGACCATTAGCAGCAGTGTGCTATGTAGAACACTCTCAAACATTTATATCTTGGGGCACTCAATGGGAAGGTTTCAATAAAAAGGGTTGTAAGATAATTTCACAAACTGTCCTTTCTTTGCATCACCTCCTGGAAGGAAATACTGCCTCATCTCCTCTCAGCCACCCAAAAGCTAGACCCAGCCACAGCCTGGTCAGCAAAGGCAGGGAAATCTGAGCTGCTGCAGCACTTTGCAAGGGCAGCCACAAACATCCAGTTCCATGACACTATATGGCCACCTGTGAACTGGGAGTGTAACATAATTTATTCTTTCTTCCAAGATCTGGATCCCAGCTGTACCTTTTGGCTCTGGTATGGCTCTTGGACACATTACTTAACTATTCTGATCCTGTTTCCTTACATATTAGTGAGATTTACAATCATCACATGCTTGGACATACAGGCTTTCCCTGTTCATTAATATTCTCTTTCAACTTTGGCTAGGACACCATCTAAGGCTTCTCAAATGGTGCAGGAAAAAAAATATTATATATAGAATCATAACTAATAAAGCAAATGAGTTAAAATGTTAAGAATAGGTAAATCAGGGTAAAGAGTTTGTTTGTTTTGTTTTGTTTTGTTTTGTTTTGTTTTGTTTTGTTTTGTTTTTGAGATAGAGTTTCGCTCTTGTTGCCCAGGCTGGAATGCAGTGGTGCAATCTCGGCTTACTGCAACCTCCGCCTCCCGGGTTCAAGCGATTCTCCTGCCTCAGCCTCCTGAGTAGCTGGGATTATAGGCACGTGCCACCACACCTGGCTAGCTTTTGTATTTTTGGTAGAGACAGGGTTTCACCATGTTGGCCAGGCTGATCTCAAACTCCTGACCTCAAGTGATCCACCCACCTCAGCCTCCCAAAGTGCTGGGATTACAGGCGTGAGCCACTGCACCCAGCTGGAGTTCTTTATACTAAATTATTTTCAAGTTTTACTTTGATTTATAATAATACCACTGATTTTTGTTGTCTGTTTGGCCTGCTGACTGCAGTAAGGCACACAGTGGTTGGTCTCCATATTCAGCTTTATAATGACCAGGCTGAATATGGAGTGCCTCTTGGGCAAGTTGGTTAACCCAGATAAGTAGCAGCCTTCTCACCTATAAAATGGGGAGAACGGCATTCTGTCTCTCACACTGCTACAGTGAAGACCAAGTCACGTGATCCACGCAGTGTGCTTAGTACTGGGCCGCACACTGGCAGGGTAAGTGATGTGGACAGTGGCGAGGTCAGCACAGCCTGGCTGAGAACTCACAGCCTGAGAGCTCTGGGGAGAACCAGCCGTCAGAGTGTAGCCTTCTATTCTGGGGACTTACAGGATAACCCACTCTCCCCTGTCCCCAAGCCTGGGCTGTACTCTTGGAATCATGGCTGATAGGAGCAGTCCTCTCCATCCACCCACAGCCAACCCATCCAGCCCCCAGCAACTGTGCCCCAAACCAATGGAGCAGGCCCAGCCAGGCACTGCAGCAAGCTCAGACGCTACTGAACTGCCTCATGTGACTTGCTGCCACACTTCCTTGCTTTCTCCCTTCCTGTTTCCTTAGCTGACGGATGCCCCTTCTTTCCTAAGGCTAAAACATTTACAATTCTGAATTGGAGGAAACTGATTTACTGTGGAGACACTGGTATGTTTCCCAGGAATGTCATTATAGGGTCACTGTGCTCCCATTCAGAGCACCTTTTACTGGGTTGTGAAGCCCTTGCTCGAGAGCAGACACAGCTGTTTCTTGCAGGTGGAGTAAGCTCTGTAGCTCTTCTAGATGAAAAGCCACTGCCTGGATATTTGTCAAAATGAGATACATAAGAAGGCAGGCCTGAATTTTTTGCACCCATGAAGGCCCACTGATGGGACCAATTCTGTCACCTGGTAACTCATTGGGGAGGACTAGGCAGCCAGAGCTACGTGGCAGGTCTGCGGGGCCAGCATGGGAGCTGTCCAGCCTGCCACCAGGTGAAGATAGCTACTTGCAGGAACAGTAGAATAGGTAAGAGTTCATTTCTGTATTAAAAGATATATATATATTTTTTATGTAAAATGTATAAAATCACATGGCTGTATGTAGGCTATATTAAAAAAACAAATCACTGGGCATGGCTGCTTACTCCTATAATCCCACCGCTTTGGGAGGGTGAGGTGGGAGGATTGCTTGAGGCCAGGAGGTCGAGGCTGCAAAGAGCTATAATCCTATGACCATAGCTCTTCTCCAGCCTGGGTGACAGATGTCTTCTCTAAAAAAACAAAACAGAATTAGACAAAAATCCTGGGAAACTGTTAGCACTGATTATCTCTAGGAATGGAATTTGGAAGACAGGAGGACTGTCTTTTTTTTTTTTTTTTTTTTTTTTTTTTTTTCCTGTCCTTTTATGTACTATTTGAATGTTTTACCCAGTAGGCATTCAGTTTTGTTTTTTTTTTTTTAACTTGGAATAACTTCAGGCTTAAAGTTGCAGAAACAGTACAAATCACTCCCATGCAGATTCCCTAATAACCTTTTTACCTTATTTCCTTTATCATACTCCCTCTCTGTGTATGTGCATATATACCGTTTATAATATATATAAAACTATATGTATATATAGCTTATAATTTTTTTCCTGAACCATTTGAAAGGAAACTGGAGACATGATGCTCATTTATTCCTATGTCAGTGTGCTTCCTAAGAACAAGGGCACAGTACACTTCTCAAAGTCAGGAAATGAACATTGGTATAATACTGTAATCTTAAATTATAAAACCAGGTTTTAAAGCTGCAGTCCCAGCTGAGGCGGGAGGATCACATGAGCTCAGGAGTTGGAGTCCAGCCTAGGCAACATAGCAAGACCTGATCACAAGTAAAACCAGGTTTTGAAAACAGAGAGCGTGAATGGTGGTGAATAGTTGGGTACCAGGCCATGCCCACCCCGGAGCACTCACTCCCCTGCCTCTCCGTCCACACGTGTAGACGCAGCCTCCAAGCACGCAACCCAGGCTTTCTTTGACTGTCTGCGTGCCGAGATGGAACAGTATGAAATTGAGGTGACCGTCATCAGCCCCGGCTACATCCACACCAACCTCTCCGTCAATGCCATCACCGCGGATGGATCTAGGTATGGAGGTGAGGCCCGGTTTCTCTTTTCTCCTATGAAAATCTGTCGGTCAGCCACAGTGAGACATGCGGCTCTTACCTCAGGGATTCTTTGGTCATTTTCATTTGGAATAGAACTTCTAAAGTGAAAAAACTGAGGTGCTGGTTCTAGATATGGACTATTGAATAATCTTCATTTACCCCACCATGGCCTACCCTTAGTGTGAACGCCACCACTGCAGCGTTCAGAACAGGACCTCTGTGGGCAGGACTCAAGGGCTAAAAGGAAGTTGCCAAGCTGGGATGCCACCAGACTCCCAACTAACCCGTTCGCAGATCCTGAGTCCACGGAGTATTATCAGCATCAGGATTGAGTGAATTGACCTCATGGCAAGTGTAGGGTGTTTGATGGTCTGTCTCTGTCCCGTAGGCTTGAGAAGTGACTGATTCCAGGCCAGTCTTCAGGGTGAGGCTGAGTGCAGCAGTCTCAGCACCTTCATCTTGTCTCATTTGGAGACAGTGCAGAGCTGACCTGCAGTCACCACTCAGGGGCAGAGCAGCCGGCCCCAGCATGCAGGCTCAGGCCAAGCAGAGACCAGTGTGCCCGTGATCACTGGAGCCCTTGGACCTGGGGCTGCCTCCCCTTGCTTGGAACAGGGCCTGCTCACCCCTCCAGTGCTGTCCTGCCATTTCCTCCTCCCTGAAGTGATCTCTTGGGGTTCGTGCTGTGATGTCTGCCAGGGGCCTCATGGTCCTGCACTCAGCCCAGCCAGGCCTGAACCAAGACTGCCCATGTCCTGGCAGAGCTGCTGTCACACACAGCGAGTCTTGTTTTCCCACAGTAGACGCTATACAGAGGCATGGGGCTTCATACAGCTTTACACCTGTTTAAACCTAGAAGATGCCACTTAAAAAATTCTCTCTGTGGCATTTAAAAATAAGCTGTAATCCAAAACTTCCTACTTTTCTGCATTAACAAAAACACAATGAGAAGAGACATTGGTGAGGGAGCTCAGGCAATCTGGACAACTTACCAGTGGTTTCATATGGCTATAGGCACCGCGGCCCACACACACCTGTACTCTCAACACTTTGGGAGGTCAAGTCAAGAGGACCACTTCAGCCTAGGAGTCTGAGACCAGTCTGGGCAATAGTGCAAGACCTTGCCTCCACAAAAAATATGAAAATTAGCCAACCATGGTGGCACTGCCTGTAGTCCAGCTACTCAGGAGGCTGAGTCAGGCAGGAGGACTGCTTGAGCCCAGGAGGTCAAGGCTGCAGTAAGCCATGATTGTGCCACTGCACTCGAGCCTGGGCAACAGAGCGAAACCCTTT
>NC_045449.1:20275762-20293438 GCF_002776525.5 Piliocolobus tephrosceles
TAATCCCAGCACTTTGGGAGGCTGAGACGGGCGGATCACGAGGTCAGCAGATCGAGACCATCCTGGCTAACACGGTGAAACCCCATCTCTACTAAAAAATAAAAAAAAAACTAGCCGGGCAAGGTGGCAGGCGCCTGTAGTCCCAGCTACTCGGGAGGCTGAGGCAGGAGAATGGTGTAAACCCGGGAGGCGGAGCTTGCAGTGAGCTGAGATCTAGCCAGTGCACTCCAGCCTGGGCGACAGAGCAAGACTCCGTCTCAAAAAAAAAAAAAAAAAAGTGGTTTCACATGGTCTGTGCTAGCGGCCTCTCCTGTGTGCCTGCCAGCTGGTCCTACTTTGCTGGCAAAATTGTCAAATTACTAGGGTAGAAGGAACATCAGTTGCTGTTAACCTAACACCTCCTTCTAATCTCTTCCAGCTGTCCCTTCTAACGCCTAAAACAAACTAAGGATTTCTTCCTGTTCCTCATCCAGTTAATACTTGACATCGAGAACAGGGACATGTGTCTGCTTCTGACTCAGTGAGCTTGTGCATATGGGCGTCAGTAGTCCCCAGCCACCTCTGTCTGGCCACCCTGAAGCCAGACTACCCAAGACAAATGAGGTGGCACAACATCCCTTAGTCTTTAGTTGTTCTAACAGGCACATGTTTCCCAGGTCAGGAAGCTGCTTTTCAGATGCAGTATGAGGGGCTCACTCTGTGCCTTTGCTGTGTACCACCATGCAGACAGACTCACTTTGGTTCCAAGCCCTAACTGGGATCCTCAGTCTACCTTGTTTCCACATCCCACCCCATTCTTGCTTCCCCCACTGACCCACATCCAGCTGCAAAATGGTTCCTCCTTTCCTTGGAGCATGGAATCATTAGGGGTGGTGGCACACCACCGGCTTCCTGGTCCGGGGAAGAGCTTCGCGGTGGGAAAGGCAGCAGGCTGACCTGACGGCTCACATCAGCTCCACTCCTCAAGAGGGACCTCTGCTTCCAAGTTAGTTCATGTGTTTCTTTTGTTTTATTTATTTTAGTTATGGACACCACCACAGCCCAGGGCCGAAGCCCTGTGGAGGTGGCCCACGATGTTCTTGCTGCTGTGGGGAAGAAGAAGAAAGATGTGATCCTGGCTGACTTACTGCCTTCCTTGGCCATTTATCTTCGAACTCTGGCTCCTGGGCTCTTCTTCAGCCTCATGGCCTCCAGGGCCAGAAAAGAGCGGAAATCCAAGAACTCCTAGTACTCCGACCAGCCAGAGGCAGGGCAGAGAGGCAGCACTCTTACGCTTGGTTACTCTACAAGGGACAGTTGTATTTGTTGAGACTGTAATGGAGATTTGTCTCACAAATGGGAAAGACTGAAGAAACACATCTCATGCAGATCTGCTGGCAGAGGAAGAGAACCAAAAACAGCAACCAGCTTCTTCCCGGGGTGAGGGGAAACACTTCAGGAATAAACATGGAGCTGGGGTTTAACCCTAAAAATAAGAAATAAACATCTCAAACAGTAAGAGTTGTAGTCTTCAAGGACTAGAACCTTGTGTCCTTTGAATTCTGGCCCTGCTAGCTCCTAGAAATTGTTTCAACTTTGGAATCAGAAGATGTTATGTCACCTGACCCCGCTGTTTTTGTATTTGACTTAAACCCTAATTGTTTCGGCAGAAAGACCACCTCCAGTACTCAAGGGAGAAAGCTGTAGTTTCAAGAAGTCAGTAGTCACACCCATTTCCAGGGCCCTGTGATATCTCATCCAACATAAAAACTGGGCCAGTATGTAATGGCTTATTGGCGTATCCCAAGGGATGCCGGCTTTAGCACCTCGTAGGAATTCCTGTTTCTCTCTTAACTCTCACTGCATCCCTGTAGGATGCCAGGCACCACTCCAAGCAGAAGGTGAACTTACTAAAGAGAGAGCAGCCAAAAGGGAGAGGAGGATGCTGCATGGCCCCGTGCATCCCTCTAGAAGTGAAACCATCAAATTGGCCAGCTGGGCAGATTCTACAGCAGCCCCTGGTCTGGTGGAAGTGAGCCTTTGTTAGCTGTGACTAGTTGGATCATAGCCAGAAAGAATGCCTGTTTCTGCCTTTCTGATTTAGTAAAAATACATGGTTGAGGCTCACTGAGTAGGTCAAGTTCATTTCTAGTGTTTAGGAAGAAACTTTTCCTATTATTGAAACAGAAAAATTGAAATGTAGGTCCACTGTAGACTTCCCCAAATTGGATTACAAATCTCCTATCATATCATACTGACATCTTGCACCATGTCCCAACTCTGGCCTTGTTGAGCCTGTATTTTATGACCATTATATAACATTGAGCGCAACATTTGTTTTTTTTTTTTTGAGACGGAGTCTCGCTCAGTTGCCCAGGCTGGAGTGCAGTGGCGCAATCTCGGCTCACTGCAACCTCCGCCTCCCGGGTTCAAGCAATTCTCCTGCCTCGGCCTCCCAAGTAGCTGGGACTACAGGCACACGCCACCACACCCAGCTAATTTTTGTATTTTTAGTAGAGGCGGGGTTTCACCACGTTGGCCAGGCTGGTCTCGATCTCTTGACCTCATGATCCGCCTGCCTCGGCCTCCAAAAGCGCTGGGATGACAGGCGTGAGCCACCGCGCCTGGCCTGAGTTTGTATTTTAAACAGCTGCCCTCGACAGATGATAAAAATGGCCACAGCCAGCCTTTGGTTAGGGTGTCAGAAGGTTTCAGGTTTCCTGGGAGTAGGAGAACAAATGGGTGATTAGATCTGGTGACTTGTCCCAGCTCCTAACGCTTCCTGGACGTTCCAGGAGCCTCTGGGTAAAATGTGGACACAGACATGATGGGTCTTTCTTCATTTTCCAGGTAAATTGTCAACCTCCCTCCTGACATGGAAGAGAAGGGTCTCCTTAGTGTTCACACTGGCTAGGCAAGAGCTGGAACTGAGACAGCAGCAGAACCTGTCTAAAGCTCAGCCCGAGTCTAAGGTTGAATGAAAGTGCCGAGCACACAGCAGGTTTCCAGGAAATGGCAGCAATGAAGGGCGCTGTCCCTCTAGATGGAGACGAGAGGACGTTTCTCCTTGGACGCTGTTGGCTGCCACACTCAGAGGCACCTGGTGTCCAGGTGCTGTCCTTTCCTCTCCGTTATATAACATGGTCAGCAACTGGAGGTTGTGATAGGCTGCCCTCAAAGAAATGCAAGTTTAGCAACCGTGTACTCCATCATCAGAAGACAGGAACGTCACATACGTTGTTGAGGTTGTTGGTTTTGGGGCCATTGTGACCTGACTCACAGCTGGGGTGCATGGAGCTTGGGCTGGCATTAAATATTTCTTAACCTACATACCACCTGTTAGTTGTAAGTGGTTGGATTGCAGCCAGAACGAACACCTGCTTTCATGTTGTTTTTTTTTTTTTTTTTTTTTTTTTGAGATGGCCTCGGCCTCCCAAAGTGTTGGGATTACAGGCGTGAGCCACCATGCCTGGCCTCTTTTTCTTTTTTTTTTTTTTTTGAGACAGAGTCTCGCTCTGTTGCCCAGGCTGGAGTGCAGTGGCATGATCTCTGCTCACTGCAAGCTCCACCTCCCGGGTTCATGCCATTCTCCCGCCTCAGCCTCCTGAGTAGCTGGGACTACAGGCGCCCGCCACCACGCCCAGCTAATTTTTTTGTATTTTTAGTAGAGACAGGGTCTCACCATATTAGCCAGGATGGTCTCAATCTCCTGACCTCGTGATCCACCCACCTCGGCCTCCCAAAGTGCTGGGATTACAGGCGTGAGCCACCGTGCCCGGCCTCTTTTCTGAAATGGAGTTTTGCTCTTGTCGCCCAGGCTGGAGTACAATGGCACGATCTCAGCTCACTGCAACCGCCACCTCCTGTGACTCACCTTCAAGTGATTCTCCTGCCTCAACCTCCCGAGTAGCTGGGATTATAGGTGTGTGCCACCATGCCCAGCTACCACCTTTCTAATTTATTAAAAATACACGGTTGAGGCTTACTGAGTAGGTCCAGTTCATTTCTAAAGTTCATTTCCTCCCAATTAAAGTGGTTAGCAACTGGAGATTGACGTGCTAGACCAGCCAGATCTCAATATTATTGATTGTTTACTTATCCAACATGCTAAAAAGCTCAAATCACTTTCTAAAACTTAACTTTATAAAGTTTATATTTTGCCATATAAACTATAACACAAACTGAAGAATTGTGAAAATCTAGCTAGATAAAGCTGTTTGCCAAAGGCGGAGTCTGAGGCCCACTGTTCTTGAGGAGGAGGTTGGCGAGTCCCAGAGGGGACCTGTTAAAGTCGCACCAACACCAGAGAGACGCTCTTCTTGGCCTCAGAGGCTGAGGACTAAAAGGGCCTGCAGCTGTGCTCTTTCATGTCCATGTTGTCTTGGGTCGCTGGAGTTCAGTGTCCCTTCCTGGAGACAGCAGTGGTTTGGATAATGTGGGACTTACTGAGCCTTTAGAATTCTCCCAACTTAGCAGCTGAAGCACCTTCCTGTGGGTGGGCCCCACGTGCACTGCTCCAAAGCAAGAAGCCCAGCCACAGCCTGGGTTCAGCTGATGGCCTTTGAGCAACCTTCATTGCTCTTGGATTTTCGAATCAGTGTTTGAACATGGACGTTGCCAGCAGGGTTAGTGATGCTGCCGTTCCACTTTCTCTTTTCTGTCTTTAGAGGGTTTTTGCCCCCTTCTCTTTCATCCTTAAATTCTGCTGGGGAGGTCTGAAAAGCATGATTTTTAATTGGTTCTGCCTTCAGATATCTGATGAAGTTCAAAGACACTTGCCACTTTGCTCTTTAAGCCCCTTGGTGTTTCACATCATGCCAAAACCAGAGACGGAAAAATAAAACCAATTAGCTTTTCCAAACAGCAGCACCTCCATGCAGTGCAGAGGGGCCGTAGCTGATTAGTGAATCGAAAAAATAGTGTACAGCCCTGGGCTCCCTGCCCACCTCCCAGCAAGTCTCCCTTCCTTCCCTCAGGGCCCAGCAGCTGCTGCACCAGATGTGAAAACTCTGGAGGGAGCTAACAGACCAGAACGAGGAGATGCAGTTTGATCAGTTGTCCTTTTACATAACGGCTCTTCACTCTTCTCTGAAATTGGGTGGGGATGGGTAGCTAAAACTAATTCACTAGATTAATGACACAATCTGTTCCCTAAAGTGGTCCATGTAGGACTCAAATTTAAGTGGATTTTGCAGAGGGCCCCGGTAACTTGGCCTTTGCCTTCCTCAGCAGTTACTGAATGCTGTTTAAAAAAAAGAAAAAAAAAAAAAAATGGCCAGGCACGGCAGCTCATGTCTGTAATCCCAGCACTTTGGGAGGCCGAGGCAGATGGATCACCTGAGGCCAGGTGTTCAAGACCAGCCTGGCCAGCATGGTGAAACCCTGTCTCTACTAAAAAGACAAAAAATTAGCCAGTCGTGGCAACCTGTAATCTCAGCTCACTCGGGAGGCTGAGACAGGAGAATTGCTTGAACCCAGGAGACAGAGGCTGCAGTGAGCCGAGATCGCGCCATTGCACTCTGGCCTGGGCGACAGAGAGACTCCATCTCAAGAAAAAAAAAAAATTATTTTTTGGAGAAAGGGTCACACTCTGTCGCCCAGGCTGGAGTGCAGTGGCAAGATCACAGCTCACTGCATCCTCAACCTCTGAGGCTTGAGCGATTCTCCCTCCTCAGACTCCTGAGTAGCTGGGACCACATTTGCGTAGCACCACATCTGGCTAATTTTCGTCTTTTTTTTTTTATAGAGACAGGTCTTGCTATGTTGCCCAGACTGGTCTTGAACTCCTGGACTCAAGTATTTAATGGTCCTCCTCCCTCAGCCTCCCAATGTGCTGGGATTATAGGCATGAGCTACTGCACTCAGCCTTCGAATGCTATTTCTTCAGAAGTACCGTCGCATATCACAGATGACCATAAGCGACTTGTCAGCAGCTCTGCCATGACTGATCCTCTAGGCAGGACCATGGCAGGAACAGAGAAGTCAGCACTGACAGTGGGGAGGGAGGCGCACTTCTGCTTCTCCTCGCTGCCAGCCTCAGGCACATGAAACCACTGCCTGCTGTCCACACCAGCACCTCATCCCCATCTCCCTGGTCAGGGGTCATGTAACTAAGATGGCATTTCAGAACCTGGGTTAATACATCCAACAAGAATCACTTGGCTCAGTGCAGCTTGGGAAACGGTGGAAGAGCTACCCGTTTGCACCTGGTTTCTACTTCGGGCGAGGGCTTCTGCTCAGCTGACTTGAGGTTGCCTCAACTTGTCTGGCTTGTCCAGCTTGTGCCTTCCAGTCAACTCCCCCATGAAATCTAACTTGTTGGCAGAGCACTTCCAGGCCAGGCATGGGGCTCCCTTTCCAAATCTGGGCATTATTTTAAAAAAAAAAAAAACCTGCCCAGCAGGCTCAGATGCCAGCACTGACACCTGAGGGGTCATGGGCAGCTGCATTTCAACTCACCCTGCCGTCGAGATGAGGCATGTTTTTCCGGGATCAGTTGTGTGGCTAAGGCAGTTCCCTCTTCACCATTATTCCAGGTGCCTAGAGACTGCCACGTAAACAATGGTGCACACTCAACACCGTCATGCCCCCAGCACTCAACTGAGTGATAAGTATTTCTAAATCTCTTGGAATTAAATCAAAGTTTCTTAAACTTTGTGTGGGCCACGGGTCCCTTTTAAAATCTTTAAAAGCTCTGAATCTCCCCTACAAAAAATGGCCCAATCACCCCTTGTGAAGCCTTCCCATGCACCCCTCCATGACTCTGTCACATTAGGTCTTCCTGATGGAGCTTTTAAAACTAGGTGAGAAACCACTTTGGCTATCTCTTAAAGATTGGCCTGGCTGGGCAAGGCAGCTCACGCCTGTAATCCCGACACTTTGGGAGGCCGAGGCGGGCAGATCACTTGAGGCCAGGAGTTAGAGACCAGCCTGGCCAGCACGGCGAAATCCCGTCTATACTAAAAATACAAAAATTATCCGGGCATGGTAGCACACACCTGTAGTCTCAGCTACTCGGGCCTGAGGCAGGAGAATCACTTGAACTCAGGAGGTAGAGGTTGCAGTGAGCCGAGAGAGATCACGCCACTTCACTCCATCCTGGGTGACAGAGCAAGACTCTGTCTCAAAAAAAAAAAAAGAAAAAAGAAAAAAATGATTGGCTTTCAGAAGGAGGTGCCACGTGGCTCTTCAGGAATGAATGGGCTTTAGGAAGGCAGGTGAAGACAGGGGCCCTAGCCTTTTTGTGGAAGTGATAATTTCCCATTTACCCAAGGCCTTAGAGCAAGCTTGTCCAATCACCAACCAGCAGCCCACGGGCCTCATGCAGCCCAGGACGGCTTTGAATGTGGCCCAACACAAATTTGTAAACTTTCTTAAAACATTATTTTTTCGCAATTTTGTTTTTGTTTTTAGCTCATCAGCTATCATTAGTGTTAGTGTGTTTTATGTGTGGTCCAAGACAATTCTCTTTCCAATGTGGCGCAGGGAAGTCAAGATTGGCCAACCCTGCCTTAGAGGAAACGTGGCAGGTGATGCAGTCTATCTTTCGGTGTGAGGGAGGAGCACTGAGGCCAGGGGGTGTTTCCAAGATCGCTCTGAGGGCTTTTCTGTCAGCCAAAGGCAATGGGTTCATAAACTCAGGGTCCACAGCAGGAAGAGTGTCGGTGCTTCAAAGAAAACATAGTGTTCAGATCTCTGAAGAGGGATCCTAGAGCCCAGAGTTCCCCACGTGAACCCAAATGGAGACCCAAAGGCCTCCAAGCCTCATCACCTTATCCTACCATGTTCCTGAACGGCATGGTAGCAATGCTGGCCTTTGGAATGATGAGGCCAATGTGAGCCAGGAGACTGCTCCTGGGCGGGGGTTGGCCCCAGGACTACCTCGGATCTAGGCTTGTCGTTGCTGTAACTGGTAACACTGGGCCACAGCTAAGAGCAGGGCAGGGTGGCTACCACAGCACCTGCTGCTTCCACGTACAAGCCGCCACCCAGAGCGGATGTGCAGCAGCAGCTGCAGGCAGACATGGAAAGAGAGAAGAGCAGGAGTTGAAATTCTCATAATTTTAATGGTCAATAGCTTCTGGTGGGCTCTGGATGGTATAGTTAAACAATAGACTTAAAGACCCCCCCCCAAAGCACGTCCACACCCCCTCAGCAGCGTCTGCCTCCATCAGCGTTCCACTGCCCAATTGGACTTCCACAGCCTCAGACCCCCCTCTTGGGTTATGGAAATCCACATCTTAGTGTAATGAGCTGAAAAACCCTGGGTACACCCGTGATCTGTTATTTTTTAAAAATAACAAATATTAAGCCAAACACCTTCCCAGGCTCTGCTGCCTCACAGAGTAAGAAACGTGACTGTGGCGATCTGAATACTCTGTTGTCTCTTGTGGGCCAGGTGGTTTTGCTTCGCTCCCTGTTCTACTGAAATCATACGGCATAGAGTTCGTAAATCTTCTTTACACAGTACACCAGGGCGGCCAGTGCTATCGTGTTGTGCAGTCTCTTTCTGTGCAGGTCGTCCTTCCGGACCAGCACCACTGGGGTGGAGGAGGTGAGCGTGTGCAGAGGCAGGCGCGACAGTTTATAGGCGTCGTACTCCACTTGGTACTTGCAGCAAGGGTCAAACTGCCAGGAGATCCCATAGAGGGTGCAGCAGGCCAGGCTCAGCACACCAGCGGGCAGGGAGATGTAGTGGGAATAATCTAAGGGCAGCGCCAACGGGGTGAAGAGACAGGCGGTGCCCGCCAGCACAGCCGTCTTGTGCAGACAGTTGCCCACAGTGATCCAGCGGGCCGTCTCGTCGCCGATGCGCGTGGGCTCAATCACAATGTACTTGTACTGGGCTTCCAGGGCCTGCTCCAGCTCGTACTCAAACTGGTCTTGGGCATTCTCCCCATTGTAGATCTCGTGCACAATGTAGCAGTCTGTGGCCGACAAGCTCACCCTTTTGATGGAGGGGGCAGGAGAGGGAGAGAGAGAGACAGGATGATTAGGCTGAGGAGCACTTAACTGTGTTTCAGTGCTGGGGGAGGTCTGAGCCTGCACTGCGGAGAGCACACCTCACTTACGTCCTCATCTCCTTTAGATCCCAACACAAGACAATAAGTAAAAAGTATTTTTCCTGAAATAGTGAAATAAGCCTGGGCGCAGTGGCTCACACCTGTAATCCTAGCACTTTGGGAGGCTGGGGTGGGTGAAACATGAGGTCAGGAGTTCAAGAACAGCCTGGCCAACATGGTGAAACCCTGTGTCTACTAAAGATACAAAAAATTAGCCAGGTGTGGTGGCGCATGCCTATAATCCCGTTATCTACTCGGGATGCTGAGGCAGGGGAATCACTTGAACCTGGGAGGCAGAGGTTGCAGTGAGCCGAGATCGCGCCATTGCACTGCAGCCTGGGTGACAGAACGAGACTCTGTCTCAAAAAAAAAAAAAAAAAAAAATTCAGATATAAAAAGGCAGAAAAAGGAGTACCTTGATGTTTAAAAGAACAAACACAGGCCTGGTGGTTAGCCTAAGGCTGTGGACCAACTGATCTGAGTCAGCAAAGGAGCCTAAAGGAGAAAGAACGATTGGCACAGTCACATGAGCACACACGGCAGCACGAGGCCAACAGCCTGAGAGCCGTTCTTAATCAGGGCAACTGCAGGAGGATTCTTACTGGAAACCACAGGCCTCAGGACAGATCATGCAAAGCCCTTGCCCTCCACATGGTTCCTAAGTGGTCATCCTGGGCCCGCAGAACAGAGGCACAATGGAAGAGCTCTGCCTTGGGCGAAATCCAAACTCCTTTGGCTCTCCTGGGAGGCCGGGCTGCACAAGCCCTGGGTGCCCTTCCCGGATGGCAGCAGCCTCCCGCTGCTCCCCACCGCGGACGGGAGAACAGGAGACCCAGGACACTAGCCCACTGCATGGGAAAAGCGACCCTTTCCCTGAATGAGGAAAAGACGGCACTTCAAGGACAGTAGTGGCCCCCAAATGTAGTGGGCAGGAGGGTCAATTGAGGGGCTTCAAAACATCCAGCCAGCAATGCCACCGATTCCGGCCCTGTAGGCCCAGGCCCCTGCCCCACCGGCAAATGCCACTCATTTGCATCAGAAACACAGCCACGGAGACCACACAAGGGGCTTTCCCCCTGGGACTGGGGTGCATGCCATGACCCCAACCAGCAGGAGATCCACCACATGGAAGGCTCAGCTCTGCAAGGCAAGGCCAGACAGCAGCCCCAGCAGTGACTGTGGGCCAAGCTGCATTTTAGGCAGTCTGGCTTTTCTTGCTGGTTTCAGGCCTTGCAGTCCAAATTTCCCACCCAAAGCAGAATCTTCTTCACCTGTGGCGGGCAGGCCTGAATACAGGGCTACCCACGCCTTGTCATTTTTCCTTGGTTGGTTTCAGCTGAGACAGATCTTGCTGCATCTCCACAACGCCACTCCGCATCCTACTTTTCCCTTATCTGCTCATCTGCGAAAAGTCTTTTAACTGAGCCCTGACACAGCTCTTGAGGCTGGATCAAGTTTTCCAACCCATGGCTCCCACGGCTGTGCAGAGCCATGTTCTGTCACATGCCTCAGTGCAAAGCTGCCCCTTCCCTCAGCACACCCTGGTCCCCGGGATGGTCAAACTCATCTGACTAAAGGACACGAGGCTCTAGGGACCTGCTGGTCACTGCTCCCCTGCCGGAGTCCATGCCCCTCCAACTGGGAGGCTCTGGCACAGTGTACTACGCCACACAAGGGTCAATGTGGCCCATCTACCTGAGGCTCTGACAGGAACTAGCTTCCTTTAGGGGCCAACAAGCAGCACAGCCCTCAGTGTGCGCAGACGCGAAGGTCCCGTCCGCCCGGCCTGTCCTGGCATGCACACCTGGCTGCTGTGCAGAGGAAAGTCGTGGGGAGCTGAGCCACCTGGCCGCTTGCCATAACATAGGAGCGCCAAGTGAAGACATTCATAACAAGCCACCCCAGAACCTCAGCCCAGCATGAAGGTAACTCCCTCCAGCCTCCTTCAAAGATGGGAGCAATTCCAAGTGCAGGATGGTGGAAATCGGACTGTCAGGGCAAACTTTAAGGAAAAAGAACAGGCAATCACAGTCCTTCCTACTACGGAGACTCCTCCCAGCTCAAAGCTTTCAGCAAACAAATAAGCAAGCCTAACAGGCAGGGTTTCATGCCGGCTGGATAAACAACTGCTTAACGATCTTATGTGGCCACATTAAAGATGAAAGTCATTAGTAATGGGCTGACTGTGCCCCCAAACATGGGGGCCCTACCCCCTGGGTGGGAACCACTTTCATAAAAGGCACTGGCTTGGACCTGGGCAAAGGGAACTCTTTATCCTGAAAAAGTCACTGTAACGAAGCTGGGCTAAGGCAAAGCCTCCTAATTCAATCATAGGCCCTAATTAAACTGCATGCACTGGGGAGAAATCAGTTCGCTGAGGGTGGGACAAGAGCCTCCTGAACTTGGGTTGCTGCCAAGCCGCCTGTGACTGTGTGCCAATGTCGTGGCCGCCTTGCCAGGGGTGAATTGATGAGCTGTTACTGTAAGACTGCATGAGCAGCTTCTGTGGGGAAAGGAGGGGTTTCCTTCTAAAGTCCTCGGTGGAGTTTTTCCATTTGGTCTTAGAGGAGAGGTGAGGGAGAGGCCAGCTGTTACTCCCAGGCAGGATTCAACAGTTTTTATTTTTGAGACAGGTTCCTGCTCTGTCACCCAGGTAGGAGTGCAGTGGCGGGATCTCTGCTCATTGCAGCCTCCACCTCCCGGGTTCAAGCGATCTTCCCACTTCTGCCTCCCGAGTAGCTGGGACTACAGGTGTGTGCCACCATGCCTGGCTGCATGGCTCATTTTAAAAAATTGTCTTGTACAGATGGGGTTTTGCCATGTTGCTCCGGCTGGTCTCGATCTTCTGGGCTCAAGTGTTCCGCTTGCCTTGGCCTCCCAAAGTCCTGGGATTAACAGGCATGAGCTACCGCATCCAGCCAGATTCAGCATTTTAAAAGCACCTACAGCAAACAAGCACACCTGAGGCAGGGTCTTCACTGGCGTTGGGGGGCTGAAGGCCGAGCAGTGCCCCCACATGCTCATATGAGAAATGAGTGGCAGCGGCGCAATGGGCTGGCTGTGGCCCTGGGTGTAGGGGGAGGGGCGGGGCCTCCACTCTCAGGTGGGAGCACTCCTGGCCAAGAGAACTCCCTTCTGGTCTCAAGGCCATCAGCCAAGAGGAGCAGAGAGGCCAGATAACAAGGTCGGGGTGGAGGGCCAAATCGTGTCCCCATCTTGAGACTGAAATGGAGTTGCTTCCAAGTCAGTTGTGCATCCTACTGACTGTCAAAGCCAGGCCAGGGACACCTGGGGCGGGCCCCAGAGGCAGGCTTCCTCCCTCAGGAACACTCAAAGCAAAAGGGAGGTGTTAAGCTGGGCTTACACAATGCTCTGGCCAACACCCAAATGCACCCTAGTCTGGTGCCCTTCTCTGCCCAGCAGGTCAGCGCCATCCTGAATGTACTGAAAACCACTGTTGGGCCCACAGAGGAAATTCCAGAAACCCCAGCCCCGGAACAGACTGCCCCATCTGGAAACACAGCAGCGGGCAGATGCCACCCCCTCATCCCCTCCGGCCCCCCTGCAAGCCCAGCTGGCACCCACATCTACCCAGACCCCTCTGCAGGCTCCATCGCTTGCTGGGACGGATGGGTGGGTGCATCCACGTATCCCAACCAGCCTAGAAGCAGCGAGAAGCCAAGGCCCTCCCGGCTGTCTCCCACCTCACTGCCACTGCCAGGTGCGGCCCGCCCCCCAGCACAGGGAGTGAGGAGACTGGGCATCCTCTGCCCTCGGCTGTGGGCAGTCCTATGAATGACACAGCCGTGAGCAAGCACGTGGACATGGGGGCACTCACCAGCACACATCCTGAGATGGTGGCATGGGTCTGCCCCCACCCGCCTGTCAAACCACGGCCCTGGCCTCCTGCAGCCTCGGCATCTTCATGTGGACCGGGCACTGTTGCTGCCCACTGTCTAAGACACCTATCCACAGCAGAAACACAAAGAGCATAAGCCATACTGCCTCCAAACAAAGGCAGGGTCCTGCACAAGTGTGCCGCCGCCAGAGGCTCGCCAATTCTGCTTTTAAAGTCAGTTAGGCAAAGGGAATCTCTGTTTCCACTGGGAAAGGGCAACACGTGAAGTCTAGGGAAATGGATTTCTAGGATTCCATAAGGCAACAGACCCTATACAGAGATGGCAAGGTTCAAACCAAAACACACACAGAAGCACACAAAGCTGCAGGATCCCTCTGTTGGAGATCACACGACCACGACCAGGCCATCAGCACCCCAACTTCCCGGTACACTGGTGGGAGCGGGGTGCTGTCAGTGCAGACACAGGTTTTTAAGCTGTCGCTGCTGGGTCCCTGGGTTCAGGTCTGCACTGCTGACACGGACTGCTGGACTTCTCTTACTTCAGAAACTCGTGGCCGTGACCAGGTGCGGTGGCTCACGCCTATAATCCCAGCACTTTGGGAGGCCAAGGTGTTCAGATCACTTGATGTCAGGAGTTTGAGACCAGCCTGGCCAACACAGTGCAACCGTCTTTACCAAAAATTAGCCGGGCATGGTGGTGCGCGCCTGTAATTCTAGCTACTCAGGAGGCTGAGGCACAAGAATCACTTGAACCCGGGAGGCAGAGGTTGCAGTGAGCCAAGAGTGTGCCACTGCACTCCAGCCTGGGTGACGGAAAGAAAAAAAAAAAAGAAACTGCCGAGTACTCCCAGGAGACAGCCACGTCCAGCCAGCACCTGAGCACCCAGCAGCCACCCATATATGGCTTGCTTCTGCTTGCGGGTCAAACGAAACCTAATGAAGGAAAGAACCCAGTCGGAAGGTTGTCTCAAACCACTGCAGATCATCACCAGCTGCCCTCCAACTCGTAAGGCCATGGGCCTAAAGACCTGGGCGACCTGAACCCTGGTGCATGGGAGATTTTTTTTTTTCCTTTTTTTTATTATTATATGGAGATTTTTTTTTTTTTAAAGTAAGAGCTAGTTGGAATCTTTTGAGCCCTGGGCTTCCTAAGGGACTGTATTTTTGCTTTTCATTGCAGGTGTGAGATGACCAATACGAGAGCAATTAATAGAGTCTATGTTTAAAAAAACAAAAAACAAAAAACAGAAAGACAGAAAGAAAAAGAAAAAGCAGCCAGGCGCAGTGGTTCATGCCTGTAATCCCAGCACTTTAGGAGGGCAAGGCGGGTGGATCACCTGAGGTCAGGAGTTTGACACCAGCCTGGCTAACATGGTGAAACACCGTCTCTACTAAAAACACAAGAATTAGCCAGGTTTGGTGGCACGTGCTTGTAATCCCAGCTACTTGGGAGCCTGAGGCAGAAGAATTGCTTGATCCCAGGAGGCGGAGGTTGCAGTGAGCTGAGATCACGCCACTGCACTCCAGCCTGGGCAACGAGTAAAACTCTGTCTCAAAAAAAAAAAAAAAAAAAAAGAAAGAAAAAGGTAGCAGCAGTAACAGCAAAGTCTCCAAGCGAAAGCAAGTTCAGGGGAAAAGGCAGGGTTCAGAAGAGTGTGTACAGTATGCTATCTGTAGTGATTTTTAAAAGTCGATTTGCTTTTATATACACAGAACATTTCTGAAAGGATACACAAAGATGATTTTTATGACTGGTAACTAGGGAGGGAACTAAGGGGTTCAGGAAAGAAAAGGGAGGGAGGGCTCTTTCTAGTAAATGACTTTTGATCCTTTTGAATCTGGCGTGATCTCTGGTACTTAAAGATCACCGACGGAAGTGGGTCTTAACATATGGAAGAAGAAAAGTAAAAGGATCAGTGTCGCTATCCTAAACACACCATGCCAGCACTGAGGTAGCTTTGGATTCTCTGAGCCTTTAGCGCTGGAAGCAGGGGTCAGCCAGTTCCAGCACCTCAGGGGGACTGCTGCAGACACTGAAGGGGACCGCCGTCTGCGGCCTCAGGACAGCTTGCAGGCACTTGTAAAGTGGGCGTCTTGAACTTCCCTCCCTCAGCCTTCAACCAGAGTCAGGCTTCAGGCCCTCATCTCTCCACTTTAGAGCCCAACTCAATCAGCTCTCGCAGTCAGCAAAGGAATCCCCTGGGAACACTAGCATTCCAGTTAAAAGGCGGCCACAGTGAAAGCTCGGCAGGGCAACTCCACGACCCCTCTGGGATGTGGCCAGCCTGTGCCAGCAGCCATAATCTGGAGGCATCTCCCCAAAAGGCAAGAGCTGCGCAAGAAAGTTAGAGCAGGACTGTTCGGTGAGAGCAAAAGATGACCAACAGGAGAGGGGAGAGCAGAATCGCGCCTCCTCCATGAGTGACATGAACGAGTTCCAGTGGCCTGAGCCAGGGATACAATTCTCACACACTCTAAGGTGGCAGAAGTCAGGGACGTGCCACTGAGAGCCAACTATAAAGACAGCGAGGGTGCTGTGGCGTACCTGGGCCACAGCGTCTCTGCTGCAGGAGGAGGCGGGCCAGGGTAACACTAGTTCTCTATCACACTGGGCGGGGAGCACACACGTCTGTCACTTTGTCTTTTTTAAAGTGTGGTAAAATACACATAAAATATTCCACCGTAGGCACTTTTAAGCGTACAGTTCAGTGGCACTAAGCACATGCACACTGATGTACAACCATCACCACCATCCACTTCCAGGATTCCTTTATCTTCCCAAACTGAAACTCTACCCATGAAACGACCCGCCCACTCCCCACCAACGCCAAGCCCCTGCAAACCACCATTCTACTCTCTACCCCCAGTGAATCTGACTACACAAGTACTTCATACAAGTGGGAGCATATATAGTATTTGCCCTTTTGTGTCTGGCTTATTCCACTGAGCATAATTAGTTTTCAAGGTTCATCCATACTGTAGCATGTATCGAATTTTCTTCCTTTTTAAGGCTGAATAATGTTCCACTGTATGCATAAACCACATTTTGTTAATCCATTCATCTATGATGGATACTTTGGTTTCCACCACTGGCTATTGTGAATAAAGCTGCTACGAACACGGGTGCACAAACATCTCTTTGATTCCTTGCTTTTTTTGGTGGGTATATATACCCAGAAGTGGAACTGCTGGATCATATAGTAATTCAACTTCTTAGTTTTTTTGAGGAAACTCCATACCGTTTTCCAGAGCAGCTGCACCACTGTACATTTCCACCAGCAGTGCACGGCACTTCCCATTTCTCCATATCCTCACCAACACTTGTTCTTTTCCGCTTTCTTTCTTTTGAGACAGAGTCTCGCTCCATCGCCCAGGCTGGAGTACAATGGCACCATCTCGACTCACTGCAACCTCTGCATCCCGGGCTTAAGCGAGTCTCCTGCCTCAGCCTCCCAAACAGCTGGGACTACAGGCATGCGCCACCATGCCCAGCTAATTTTTGTATTTTTAGTAGAGACGGGGTTTCACCATGTTGGCCAGGCTGGTCTCGAACTCCTAAGTGATCTGCCTGCCTCGGCTTCCCAAAGCATTGGCATTACAGGCAAGAGCCACTGTACCTGGCCTCATTTTATTTTTATTTATTTATTTGTTTGTTTATTTATTTTGTGGAGACAGAGTTTCACTCTTGTCACCCAGACTGGGGTGCAGTGGCATGATCTTGGTGCACTGCAACCTCCGCCTCCTGGGTTCAAGCGATTCTCTTGCCTCAGCCTCCTGAGTAGCTGAGATTATAGGCAAGTGCCACAACGCCCGGCTTATTTTGTATTTTTAGTAGAGACGGAGTTTCTCCATGTTGGCCAGGCTAGTCTCAAATTCCTAATCTCAGGTGATCCACCCGCCTGGCCTCCCAAAGTGCTGGAATTACAGACATGAGCCACCACGCCTGGCCTGATTTGTATTTTTTAATGGCAGCTTTACTGAGATAGAATTCACAGAGCATCTCCCCCATCTGAGGTGAACGATGAGGTGGTTCAGCACTTTCCCACAGTTGTGCAACCAATAGCACAACTGATCCTGGTGCATTTTCATCATCTCAGAAAGAAAACCTGTACCAATTAGCGGTCCCCTCACATCTCCCCAGCCCTCCACAACCACCAGTCTGCTTCCCGACTCTCTGGGTATGCCAATTCTGGGCACTTCATTTAAATGGAATCCTGTAATATGTGGTCTTCAGCAACTGGCTTCTTTCATTTTGCGTTATGTTTTTAAGGGCCATCATGCTGGGGCATGTTTATTACTTTTCACATTATTGTAAACATAACTTTTGATGTGTTTAACATATAACTTTAAAAAACCTAAGATAAGGCTGGGCATGGTGGCTCACGCCTGTAATCCCAGCACTTTGGGAGGATGAGGCAGGCAGATCATGAGGTCAGGACTTCAAGACCAGCCCGGCAAACATGGTAAAACCATGTCCTTACTAAAAATACAAAAATTAGCTGGGCGTATTGGTGCATATCTGTGGTCCCAGCTACTTGGGAGACTGAGGCAGAAGAATCACTTGAACCCGGAAGGCAGAGGCTGCAGTAAGCTAAGACTGCGCCACTGCACTCCAGACTGGGTAACAAAGCGAGATTCTGCCTCAATAATAATAATTTTAAAAACCCCTAAGACAAGATACATAAGACAAAGTACCAAAGGTGCTATACATGAAAATAGATCAGGCCCGGCGCGGTGGCTCACGCCTGTAATCCCAGCGCTTTGGGAGGCCGAGGC
>NC_045449.1:20293838-20343413 GCF_002776525.5 Piliocolobus tephrosceles
CTTCATGCTTTTCTGTATTAAAAAAAAAAAAAAAAGTGTTGTTTTTTTTTTTGCTTTTTTTCGAGACGGAGTCTTGCTCTGTCTCCCAGGCTTGAATACAGTGGCGCGATCTTGGCTCACCGCAAGCTCCACCTCCTGGGTTCATGCCATTCTCCTGCCTCAGCCTCCTGAGTAGCTGGGACTACAGGCGCCCACCACCTCGCCCAGCTAATTTTTTTGTATTTTTAGTAGAGATGGGGTTTCACTGTGTTAGCCAGGATGGTCTCGATCTCCTGACCTCCTGATCCGCCCGCCTCAGCCTCCCAAAGTGTTGGGATTACAGGCGTGAGCCACCACGCCCAGTCAAAGTATTTCTTTTATAATGGGAAAAATCATTATAAACTTATTCTTAAAAAGAAAAATTCTGTTCAATCCTATATCCTTTGAGGTTAAGGGACCAGACAGGAGCCCTCCTTCCACTGCCAAGAAGAGCAGGAGGTGGCTCACTTCCTGCTCCAGAACCTTCTCGGTGTCCACGAAAGGCAGAAGTCTGGACGGGCAGCTTCTCATGGCTGAAGCATCATGCTGGTGTCTACCCACAGTCCTGCCCAAAAAGAGAAGGACGGTTCCAGCTCCCTGTTTCCCTTGAGCAAACACTGGCCAGGCTGCCAGGCCAGCCACCATCACCCTCCCGATTCTGAGAGACCCAGCAGAGGCAGATCTGAGTGGAAGCACCCACATTACGCCCCTTCCTGGAGTGGGCCGGGCTCACAGGCAGGCCTGAAGCTCCGCCAGGGCAGAGGCTGCATTTCCATCATAGTTTCCCCAGCACTGGGCCTGAACGTAACAGGTTCCCAAAAGACACAGGTTGGAGGGACATTTCTAATGATTACAGGGATGAGCCACAGGAGTAACAGGAGGGGAAAAACAATGATGGTTATTAAGAGAACTGGTACTGGAAAGAAGTCAACCCATCCGTCAGGTTGCTTTTCGCTTAGTGAACAGGGTCACCTGATCACCTATGACACGGGAGGGGCTGGGCTGGACCTCCATCCGCTTCTGCCTAATTAAGCCCTGCTTCTTCCCAACCCACAGAAAGCAGAGAAATGAAGCAGCGAAAGCCCGTGCCTCAGACTCAAAGGCACAGGCACGCGGCCCCATGGCCTGAGGAAGACTCTCACAGGCCAAGGAACTTTCACAGGGTACCCAGCCCTTTCGTCTGCTTCAGAGGACGCTTTCCTATTCTGCGCACTGGTAACTGAGCAGCGCTTCTATCTGGGGGGCAGGAACAAGGTGCACCGAGTGTGGGAGCCGAGAGGGTGGATTCAAGTTCTCTCTCAGCTGCCTACTGGCTTTGTGTCCTAGGGCAAAACACCCGGCCCCTCTGAGCCAGTTTCCCATGTTGTCAGATGGGGCCAGAGGCCCTGGCTCTCCCAGAGGACTGCAGTGAAGAGGGAACAGTTGCCAAGCACTGCCCCTCTGCCTAAGGCACATGTGGCTGTTGAAATTTAAATTAATTGCCGGGCGCGGCGGCTCAAGCCTGTAATCCCAGCACTTTGGGAGGCCCGAGACGGGCGGATCACGAGGTCAGGAGATGGAGACCATCCTGGCTAACACGGTGAAACCCCGTCTCTACTAAAAATACAAAAAACTAGCCGGGCGAGGTGGTGGGCGCCTGTAGTCCCAGCTACTCGGGAGGCTGAGGCAGGAGAATGGCGTAAACCCGGGAGGCGGAGCTTGCAGTGAGCTGAGATCCGGCCACTGCACTCCAGCCTGGGCGACAAAGCGAGACTCCGTCTCAAAAAAAAAAAAAAAAAGAAAAAAAGAAATTTTAATGAATTAATTGATTTTAATTAATTAAATTAATTAAATAATTAATTAAATTAATTAAATTAATGAATTTTTAATTAATTAAAAAATTCAGTTCCTGGCCAGGCACAGTGGCTCACACCTGTAATTCCAGCACTTTGAGGGGCCAGGGCAGGTGGATTCCTTGAGCCCACAAATTTAAGACCAGCCCGGACAACATGGTGAAAGCCCACCTCTACAAAAAATACAAAAATGAGCTGGGCGTGGTGGTGCATGGTTGTGGCCCCAGCTACTCGAGAGGCTGGGGTGGGAGAATGCTTTGAGCCAGGGAGACGCAGGTTGCAGAGAGCTGAGATCACACCACTGCACTCCAGCCTGGGTGACAGAGCCAGACCTGTCTCATAAAACGAATAAATAAATAAAACCTCAGTTTCTCAGACACTACAAATGCTGACAGCCATACGTGGCTAATGGCTGCCCTAATGGATTGCAGGGACACACCAGAAGGAGTCTGTCATGCCAGAAACTCCTACTGGACAGCCCTGCTCTGAAGAACTGTTATGACTACTACATGGTCGTCAGCTTTTCCTGAGAACTGTGCCCATAAAGCGGCTGCTGGCACCAGGGCGGAACACAGTGGCGGCTGGGAGGTTCCCGGGTGCACTCGCTCATGGAGGACTGCCCAACTCTACTCCCCGCACCTCGCTCATTGAAAAACAGGTATACACCCACAAGCTGGAGCACAGGAGCCACCTCCCCACCTCCGTGGACCCAGGCGCAGCCCTCCCCTCTTCAGAAAGGGGGGTCTTCCCTGGAACATGACCTAAAGGACTGAACCACTGAGGCACAAATTCATGCACTTGGAATCCAGGCTGCTTGAGTGAACCAAGGAAAACAGAAATTCTTGAAAACTTGAAGGCACATCAATGCTGAAGAGGATGAACCCCATCCTTACCTACGAATCCAACTTCTGTGGCCAGAACATGTGGCTCTGCCTTTGTTAAGCAGCTGAGCAGAACCCCACAACCAGTGGCTAAACCCCCACACACTTGGGTGCAGATCCCATATCTGCTCATCTCATCCCAACCAGAAGGAAACAAAAACTCCCACCACACACAAAAACGAGCATGGGAGTCTTTCAAGAGAGATTAAATACTCCCAAACCCTGAGAGTGTAAAAGGGAAGGATCAGATCAGAAAGGGAAGCTGTCACCCCGGGACCATGGCCCGACCTGCCCCCGGGGCTTGTGCTCCGTCTGCTCGCTGGATGAACCTGCAAGGGCCACCTGGGACCAGGCACACCTGAGTTCACAAAGAAGAGGACAGGTCCTGGGGAATAAAGCGTGGCATGGAACGCTATGGAAGTCAGCCCAGGGAACTGGCTGCTTATAAAATGCTGGAGCAGATGGCCACGCAAGCCAGGGGAGGGGCAGGCCGCAACAAATAACTTCACCCTAGGCCGGGCGCGGTGGCTCAAGCCTGTAATCCCAGCACTTTGGGAGGCCGAGACGGGCGGATCACGAGGTCAGGAGATCGAGACCATCCTGGCTAACACAGTGAAACCCCGTCTCTACTAAAAATACAAAAAAACTAGCCGGGCAAGGCGGCGGGCGCCTGTAGTCCCAGCTACTCTGGAGGCTGAGGCAGGAGAATGGCGTAAACCCGGGAGGTGGAGCTTGCAGTGAGCTGAGATCCGGCCACTGCACTCTAGCCCGGGCGACAGAGCAAGACTCCGTCTCAAAAAAAAAAAAAAAAAAAAAAAAAACTTCACCCTAAACCTGAACCATTAGCCCAGTGCATCTGGCCCTCTGCACACCCCAGGTTGCCTCATATCATGCTCAGAAGCAGATCAAGTACATCTTCACATGATTATAAAAACAGGAACTCAGAGCACACAGCTATACTCACATTCCAACAATCACGGAGGGCTCAGGGAGGTTCAGGGGCCCTGAGAGAGTGAAGTCAAGCAACCCAAGTAAGACAGGCGGGGCTGTCTGTGAGCTGGTCCGGGCTGGCACACGGTGGCAGAACACAGATACCTGCACTGTGCTTTCCTAGATGGGCAAGTGTGTCTCAAAGACGCCGACAGGACAAGTGGCAATCTGTTTGATGTGCTCGTTGCCAGTGTGCTGAATTTTGGACAAGAATTCAGGTTACAGCTCAGAGTCTGATGTTCTTCATTACAAACACTGTTGGTTCCCTAGATTTAATGGAGTGGAGAGAAAAATCAACATGCAAGCACTACCATTTTGCTATTTCCACCCCTCCTATTTTAGTCGAAACCAGCACTGTCCATATCGTAACTTTCTGCAGTGATGGAAATGTCCTCCACCTATGCTGTCCAATATGGTAGCCACGAGCCAGAAGTGGCTATTGAGCCTTTGAAATGTGGCTAGTGAAACTGAGGAGCTGAATTCTTCATTTTATTTAATTTTAATGAATTTAAATGTAGTTGCCACATGTGGCTGATGACTACTGAACTGCTGTGTTAATTCAGCACTAATTCTAGAGCTGTGGTTCTAGACTCAACAAGGTAAAGCAAGAACCCACACGCTACACGTGCTAAGCTGGACCATCTAACACACAGTGCTGGCAGTAATACTGTGGGCAATCTGGCACTGGGTGAGGCCTTTAAGTACAGTGCATGCTTCAGAGTTGGTAGTCGCTGGCAAATCTGGCAAGTTTGCCCAAAGTGTCGCTCTGTTCTAGCCCCTTGTCCAAACCAGACACTGTTTCCCTCAGCTTCAGCAAAAGCAGATGCTAACCAGGTGTGAGCAGCAACGGGAGAGAGCACTCGTATAATATGGAGCTGAGATTTGAGTCAGCACAAATGTGACATGGAACAAAGTCATTTAAGAGAGCCATAAACAGCCTACTTCAGTCATAAGAGCCAATAATACACTCAGATCTCACAATCTAGGGTGCTGGGCCATCAGCTAATCCGCCCTGCCCCACCTGAACAGTCATCACCAACTAAGCAGGAATGGAGGGATGCCCAGAAGTCAGCTCGCTAGCCCCACAGCGGGTTATGTTTCCATCCGCTGCTCAGCATGGAAAGAGCTTAGGGAAGCTGGGCTCGGGCAAATGACTTTTCCAACAGAACCTGGCTAGGGGTTTACAGCAAAAGCCAACAGAGAGGTAGTCTCCACCCACACCACGTTATCTAGGAGAGTTGATGGTGACATCCAAACTACAAAACCAAATGCCACATTCCTGCTGACACACAACATCTGCGTGTATGAGTGGAGCCTTCAATTCCAGGCCAAAGGTGCAACCTGAACACCTACAGAGACCAAGCAGGTAAATGCACTGAGTCAAGCTGTCAGGTGACTGAGTCAAGCTGTAGGTGAGGAACCAAGAACTGGAGAGCACTGTCCTAACCAAAAAGAGTCAGCCACTACCCAGCTTTTCAGGGAGCGTTTTATGTGAAATCTGTTGGCAACTAATTTAAATTCTCTTGAAAACTGTTAAGGTTCAACAGTCAAGCACTGGCTCCAGCGGATGCACTGCTAATTTGTCGACTCCATTTTGAATAAATACTTGTCTCAAGCCAAAGCAAAAACAATTCTCAGGATCTATTTTCTTAGATCAATAAAAGCTTAACCTGTGCTGGCAAGGCTCCTGTTCCCTGCCTGAGGCATCCCTATTCGGCTCTTTTCAGTTGCTTTTAGTCCAACAAGAGGGTGTACGTTTCTAAAACTTTGTTTTCTAAACAGGTTATTTCCTATTACTGTTTGCATTGAATATCTTGACAATGTTTGCTAGTTTTTAAGGGCATCTGAAAACCATTGAGGTAACTTATTTAAATGGTCCAATCTAAGAAATACCAGGCGGGAGTTAGAAAAACAAAAGTGTGTTTACCACTGCTTTTCCAAGGAAGAGCAAATGCAGAACGGGCAACGTTGGATAACTGGGCTCAAGAATAAAGTGCAAGCAAGCTAAAGGACTCTATCACAACTGCCAAACAGGAAGAATCTTCCCAGCTGGGAAAGCCATCTGCAAGCAATAGCAATGAACACGGGATGGAATCAGTCATAGAAAAAGAATAATGCAGAGTAGTTGAGAGGCAGAGAAATTTTCTGGTTAGACAATCCTCACCAAAGAGACGGGCAAAAAAACAACAGCAAAACCAAAACTTTCCTTTTTTGCTGACCGCTGCTGTAACAATCAAGCTTTAGCGGATAGTTAATCCAGGTGGCTCCACCAATATACATCCTCTCCCAAACTTCTAGTGGCTGAACAGCTTCTAGTGGCTTCGACTAGGTGAAACTGCTTTCCCAGAAGCAAAAAGTGCAACTTGAACATGTAACACGGACACTACTCCAATCTCATCTTCTAGAAACCAGTTATTCAAATGGAGGTCCCTGTTGGAAGAAACGCTCCTAGCTCCCTACCCACACACCATTCATTAGGAAAGGTCACTTTAATTGACTTCCACGGCAGGAGCGCTTGCACAGAACCATCCAAGTCTCCAGAATCGCCCCTCGAGGAAGTGGCCGCTCTGGGCCCGGAAGAGACACATGTGGCGGGAGCTAAAGCTCCCTGGTAAACGTGCAGATCAAACTACCCCTGCCGCGGCCGGCCTGCTCTGTGAAGGCTTCACCTTCTTTCTCTCTCCGGGGGCCCTGCCTTTCTCGCCACGTCGGGGGCCGCGGCCGAGATGGGAAGGGTGCTTCGGCCGCCGATCAGCCCGCGGCTAAGCGGGTCCCTGAGGCCTGCGCTGGGCGCCAGTTCCTCTCCGCACGGCCCGGCCTCGGGCCCAGCCCCGCATGGCCGCTGCCCACCTTACCCGGTCCGGCTAACGCCCCTTCCCCTAAGCTCTCCGCCGAAGCCTTCGACCTCGCTCCTACCCGGATCCCGGATCCTCCAGAACTGGAACCCCGTATGCCAGGCGGGGGTCGGGGGAGCCCGGGGATACCAGGGCAGGAAGGCTGTTGCAGCCCCCGGAGGCCGCGCTGGGCTCTCCGGCCCCTGAGCCGCCTGCACCGTGGGCAACAAGCCCTTGGATCTCACCTCTCTCGGGCGCTGCCGCCGCTGCTGCCCGGGCCAAGACGCCTCCTTCCCCAAGCGGCCATCTTGGAGACACTCCGCTTGCCAACGTCTCGCGCCAAGGCGGCATCGGGAGAGCAGGCGTGCCGACGGGAAGTGTAGTCCGGCCCGCTGTCCCGGGACGCTCGGCAGGCGGAAGCCGGGCCTGGCGGAACTACCACGCCCACAAGGCAGCGCGCCGGAAGCCCCGCCCCCGGGGTCGCCGGGGCCCGTAGTCCTCCTGCAAGGGCGCGAGGACCCTTAGGAGCAGTCGTGGTTCAGACATTTTTGAAGAAACTTGAGTTCCCGGCGTTCGCAGCCTGGGAGTCACAGGCGCCCACCCACCGGTAGGTCCTTGGGTTTCGAGAGCCAGCAGCTGAAGGAGAGAGAAGATGAAAGTGCCTACAACTCCCAGAGCACCGCGCGTAGGCGCTCGGCCCTGCCGTCCCGGCCAGCCAGGCCGCGTCTCCTGCCGGGGGCAGCCGCGCTGTTTGCGGGCCTCTAGCGCCCGGCCCTTCCGCGTCGCCCCGCCTGCCCTTCACAGCCTTGGCCCATAAGGTCACCGAGGGGCGGGAGATGCCGCCCGGGCCCTCCTCGGAGTCAGGCGCTGCTCCCGCACCATCCCCCGCCCAATTCAGACTCCGGGGTACTTTGGAGGCCGAGACAGACACGCTGTCCCGGCTGCCACGGAGGTCCCTGCTTGCAGGTGCAGGCTGTTAGAGGAGAGGGTCTGAACGCCAGGAAGGGGAATAGCTGTATGACAACTGCTTGGAGAGATCGCCCTGCGACAGCGACAGCCCTGTTTCAGACAGGGCCTCCAGGCCTCTTAGACTCAGTCCTTGCCACGCACCCACTCTTGTTCTGTCCGCTGCGACGGCATAATCTCGGGATCTTTGAAGGCAGATGCGGGGCTAAACCGTCCCAACTGACGGGAACCCTGCCCCAGGACCTGACATCTCCTTGTCTGGACTGCTGTAACGAGTCAGTCAGGAAGGACTAACTGGAACCCAGAGATTCCCAGGTGCTGCTGCCTCAGACCTGTGGACTCTGGGGGATCTCTTACAGTTTGTAAACTTCTCAGTTCCTCTACTGCTCCCACACACAACAGTTGCTAAACATATTAGTTGGCCGCATAAATTCTTGAGCAAAAGAAATGTGAAAATCTGCCCCAAATTCAGCCTAGAAGAAGTCCAGCCCGGCGCGTCACACTTTCGTGTAGTGGAACCCCCGTCCCCACCCACCGCAGGCCACAGCAGGCCGGCCAGCAGAAGGAAAGGCGACCCTCTCATTGTTGAGGATTCCTTTCGATTTCCTTCCAGCTCACATTCTACCACAGTTTTAGCTGCTTACAATCCTCTCACCGTCCCTCATCACTTATAGTGTGTGATTCAAACTCCTTAGCACAATCGAGAAGCACCCCCGTAGTTTGGAAGTTGCCTAGCTCTCCAAATTCAACTGCCTACCTTTCCTGTCTGGAACTTAACCAGCTAGTAAATTCAGAGGGTTTGCAGGTACGCAGATGTTCTATGCTTTGCCTAAATGCTTTTGCCACCCAGCTAACTTTGTCTGTTTGTTTGTTTGTTTTTTCAAGACAGAGTCTCGTTCTGTCTCCCAGGCTTGAATGCAGTGGCGCGATCTTGGCTCACTGCACCCTCCCCCTCCCAGGTTCAAGCGATTCTCCTGCCTCAGCCTCCTGAGTAGCTGAGATTACAGGCGCGTGCCACCACACCTGGCTAATTTTTGTGTTTTTAGTAGAGACGGGGTTTCACCATGTTAGTCAGGCTGCTTTCTAACTCCTGAGCTCTTAATCCGTCCGCCTCGGCCTCCCAAAGTGCTGGGATTTACAGGTGTGAGCCACCGTGCCCAGCCCTCCCAGCCAACTTTTATCCTTCAAGACCTTGTACCTGTCTGGTCTCTAAAAAGTACCTGGTCTTTCAGTTGGGTCATACGGCCCTGCCTCTAAGTGACAGCGTAGCCTATGCTGGAGACCTCTGAACAATTCCGTGGTATGACACTGTCTGCGGATATGGCTGTCTTTTCTTTGGATCAGTGTGGTGGTTCAGAGGGTATACTAGGGATTCTAGAACACACTTCTGGCTCGGGCTGCTTGTGTAACTTCTCTTTCTCAGCTGCCTGGTTTGTATCATGGATGATAGTACTTCCCCTCAGAGGATTGCTGTGTTTCATGAGGTGATACATGTATGGAACTTAGAAAAACAGCACAAGGTAACAGTAACAAGTGATTATTATGTAATGCCAAGTGCTGTTCCGTATTTTAAGTGATCTACATCTTGATCTTCACAGCAACCCTATAAAAGTGATACTGTTGGCCAGGCGCAGTAGTTCATGCCTATAATCCCAGCACTTTGGGAGGCTGAGGCGCGTGGATCACCTGAGGTCAGGAGTTCAAGACCAGCCTGGCCAGCATGGTAAAACCTCGTCTCTACTAAAAATACAAAAATTAACCAGGCATGGTGGCGTCCGCCTGTAATCCAGGCTACTCAGGAGGCTGAGGCAGGAGAATCACTTGAACCCAGGAGGTGGAGGTTACAGTGATCCGAGATATGCCACTGTACTCCAGACCGGACCACAGAGCAAGACTCTTGTCTTTAAAAAAAAAAGTGATATTATCAACAATCTCATTTTGCAAATGAAGAAATCAACTTACAGAGGACCTGAGTGACTTGCTCACACTGCCAGGCAGGAAAGTGCTAGGCTCTGAGCCCAGACTGTCCAGAGATTACACCCTGCCATTGTGCCTCTCCAGAAGCACTGGAGGTAGGTCTAGTACACAGAGTAAATGTAAACGCTCAAAACAACTGTGGCCCCAATGACCTTCCCGTTTCTCCGGCTTTTACTCTCCCCTTAACTTCTGAATGGCCGTCTGCTTCCAATCTGCCAACTTGGGCTAAGATCCTCACAACGTTGCCTCTTGATTACTGTTAATGCATGGAGGTTGTCTAGAAGGTTCATAGGCAGCCCGATTGACTCAGTATATATTAGCTGAGCACCTACGGAGGGCACAGCCTGAGTGTTGGGAATTAGATCCTGTGGGCTATCATGCAGTGGAGACTCCTGTGAGCCTCTGTCCTGTAGGAAAGCAGCCAGTGGAAGGGCGTGTCCTCGCTGGTGCTCAAAGTAATCTGCTACTCACACTTTTTTTTTCTTCCCCCCCCCGAGACGGAGTCTCGCTCTGTCGCCTGGGCTGGAGTGCAGTGGCCGGATCTCAGCTCACTGCAAGCTCCGCCTCCTGGGTTTACGCCATTCTCCTGCCTCAGCCTCCCGAGTAGCTGGGACTACAGGCGCCCGCCACCTCACCTGGCTAGTTTTTTTATTTTTTTTAGTAGAGACGGGGTTTCACTCCGTTAGCCAGGATGGTCTTGATCTGCTGACCTCTTGATCCGCCTGTCTCGGCCTCCCAAAGTGCTGGGATTACAGGCTTGAGCCACTGTGCCGGGCTCTTACTACACTTTTCATTCATTGATTCTTTTTTTTTTTTTTTTTTTGAGACGGAGTTTCGCTCTGTCGCCCAGGCTGGAGTGCAGTGGCCTGATCTCAGCTCACTGCAAGCTCCGCCTCCCGGGTTCACGCCATTCTCCTGCCTCAGCCTCCCGAGTTGCTGGGACTACAGGCGCCGCCACGTCGCCCGGCTAGTTTTTTGTAGTTTTTAGTAGAGACGGGGTTTCACCGTGTTAGCCAGGATGGTCTCGATCTCCTGACCTCGTGATCCGCCCGTCTCGGCCTCCCAAAGTGCTGGGATTACAGGCTTGAGCCACCGCGCCCAGCCCATTCATTGATTCTTAAATCGTTGTTGAAGGCATACTCTGCAGGTACTCTTTTGGGCACAGAGATACAGTGTTAGTAAGACAAACCCTGTTCCTGGGTCTTACGGGCTTTACGTTCCAATGGGATAAGCAACTAAGTAAATATTCTCAGAGAGTAGTACCAGGAAGAAAAGGAACAGGATGATCAAATGCAGTGGCTTGGAGATCTCAGGTGGTAAGAGAAGGTTGCTCTAAAAAGATAACATTTGGAGGCTGAGCACAATGGCTCACACCTGTAACCACAGTACTTTAGGAGGCTGAGGAAGGAGGACAGTTTGAGGCCAGGAGTTGGAGGCCAGCCTAGGCAACATAGGGAGACCTTGACTCTACAAAAAATGTAAACATTAAGTATGGTGGCACGTGTCTGTAGTCCTAGCTACTGGAGAGGCTGAGGTGAGAGGATCTCTTGAGCCCAGGAGTTTGAGACTGCAGGGAGCTATGATTGCATTACCACACTCCAGCCTGAGGGACAGAGTGAGACCCTGTCTCTTAAAAAAAAAAAAAGACTGCATCAAAAGGTAACATTTGAGTGGGACTTGAAAGAGCATGCATGTGAAGGACTGAAGACAGAATGTTCTGGCTGGGCGCGGTGGCTCACACCTGTAATCCCAGCACTTTGGGAGGCCAAGGTGGGTGGATCATGAGGTCAGGAGATTGATACCATCCTGGCTAACACAGTGAAACCCCGTCTCCACTAAAAATACAAAAAATTAGCCAGGTGTGGTGGCGGGCGCCTGTAGTCCCAGCTACTCAGGAGGCTGAGGCAGGAGAATGGCGTGAACTTGGGAGGCAGAGGTTGCAGTGAGCCGAGATCGTGGTACTGCTCTCTAACCTAGGTGACAGAGCAAGAATCTGTCTCAAAAAAAAAAAAAAAAAAGAAGACAGAATGTTCTGTGCAAAGTGAATTAATGCAATGGCTTTGCAGTGCAGATGGGCTTGGGGTGTTCCAATAAAGTTAGGACCAAGGTGGCTGGAGCATGATGAGACAAGGGTGATACTTAGCTTGCCTTTGGTTAAGTCACTTTCTCTATTTGAATTTCAGTTTCTCACCTGTAAAATATGAGTAATTTTATCTATATTAGCCAGTGTGTAATTAGAGGAAAAACCATTTAAAACCGAGCATTGTTTACAAAGGTGTTGGAAGGGCATGAGAACCAAGGGGAGGACAGAGGGCACCCAAAGCCTAGTAACTGGAGGTAGCTACTATGACCCCCACAAGGCTGGAGGAGCAAAAGGAAAAAAGGAAAATTCGTTTCCAGAAACTGATTCCTCAGCTGCTGAGCAGGAGCCTGGAGCTGCACTTGCTGCCTGGTGCTACTGACACACAACTGGAACCACCAGTGTGGCCTGGGGTGCAACCAGAAGCCAGAGATTGGAATCACTTTCCCCATCTCATAACTTCCAAACTCCCACCAGTGCCTCCCACTGGCTGAGTCAGATGACAAGGGAGTCTGGGAAATGTAGTTCTCTGGCTTCCAGCCCTGACCATGGAGCATATAGAAAGGCAGGTGTAGGGGAGAAAACAGATGCCGTTCACACAGCATCTGTCTTGCAGGGCTGTTTTGAGGAGTAAAAACTCAGCGTGTTTTTATTCCTTATAGCATGTAGTAGCATTCAGGGAAAGGCAAATCTTCCAAAACAATGTCTTAGGTATAATAGTTCCACGTAAAGGTTTGAATTTACCACTAAAAGCATCAAAATGAGCATTTTAAAAGTAGAATTTTAAGTCTGAATGGGCAGTATATTCACATGGTATAAAATTCAAATTACAAAACAATATACAGTGAAAAATAAGGGGTTTTTTTGCCCATCTTCTTGTGACCTAGCTCTTTCCATCTCTGTCCAAAACCCTCTGCAGGCTATCTCTGGTACCTTTGTTATGGATCCTCTGCGGATATAAAGTAGACATATATTAACAAATGTTTTCTTTGGCCCAGAGGATGCATATTATACACATTGCTCCACTTCTTGTTTGTTTGTTTGTTTTTGCACTTAATTGTATCTTGAAGATGACTCTGCATCAGTGCATATCTGATTTGTTTTAGCAGTACATGATAATGCATTGTTTGGATATGCCATAATTGTATCAGCCAGTCTCTGGACAGTCTTTTACTCTTTCAAAGAGTGCTGCAATAAACATGTTTGCGCCATTTCCTGGTACCCATTGCAAATAAAACTGGGATAATTTCCTGACGAGAACTTGCTGGGTCAAAGAGTGTAGGCACTTGTTATTTTGATAAATGTTGCCAGACTGCTCTCCACTCCCTCCAGTAGTACATGACACCGCCTATATTCCCACAGCTGTGCCAGCATGGTCTGTTAGCAAATGTTTTCTTTTTGTAAACCTGATAAATTTAAAAGTGGTATCTCGCTAAGTGCAATATGCTAGCAGAGGACATTTGTGGAAAAACAGGTGAAATCTGGGCCGGGTGTGGTGGCTCACGCCTGTAATCCCAGCATTTTGGGAGGCTGAGGCGGGTGGATCACAAGGTCTCGAGTTCGAGACCAGCCTGGCCAATATGGTGAAACCCCATCTCTACTAAAAATACTGAAAAAAGTTAGCTGGGCGTGGAGGTGCACACCTGTAATCTCAGTTGCTCGGGAAGCTGAGGCAGGAGAATCGCCTGGACATGGGAGGTGGAGGTTGCAGTGAGCCAAGATCATGCCACTACACTCCAGCCTGAGTGATGGAGTGAAACTCTGTCTCAAAAAAGAAAAAAGAAAAGAAAAAAACACACACACATAAAAAAAAGGAAAAAAAAGGTGAAATCTGAATGGGGTCTTGAGTTCAGTTAATAGTAACTGCCAATGTTGGTTCTTAGTTTTGACATGTACTATGACTATGTGATGTTAATGTCAAGGGAACCAGGGTGAAAGCTATACAGAACCTATTTTTACGAGTTGCCTGTACATCTAAAATTATCCTTGGCAAGGTTTCTTTAAAAAATGACATCTTGTTTTATGCAAAATTTGAATTTCTCATGAGTGAAATGGAACATTTTGAATATGATGCTCTTTTTTAAAGGTGGCCTTAATAACGTGTATTTACTAAGGAAAAAAGTCACAGTTTATTTGCTTATAAAAAATTCATTAACAGTGCATTTAAAATTTCTGTTACTGGAGACTGTAGTTCTCATCCCACCCATTAATGTGCAACTTAAATGTTTCTCCCCAGATAAGCAGTTTCGCTCTACGGGATCTTGTTCTTCAGTGACATGTCATAAGAGTTAATAATTCCACAAGCCGCCCTGCACTGCTGTGATCCTTACAATATTGAAAGGTTGATGTGTATCCTTTCCTACCTTTCCTCATTCTAAAATGTTTCCTCGTTCTAAATGCCAAGCTGGTTTTGAACAACTGACCTCAGGTGATCCACCTGCCTTGGCCCCCCACGGTGCTGGGATTATAGACATGAGCTAACATGCCCAGCCCTAATCTGTTCTTCTTACATGGATACGTGTCAAATCGGGTTAGGACCCACTCTCATGGCCTCATTTTAACTTAATTTTCTCTTTTAAAGTCCAAATGTAGTCTCATTCTGAGGTACTGGGAGGTTAAGATAGTGACATTTAAATTGGGGTCAGGGTAAGGGGTAGGGGCACACAACTCAGCCCATAACATGTAGGACTTAAAAAATTCTTCGGGCCGGGCGCGGTGGCTCAAGCCTGTAATCCCAGCACTTTGGGAGGTGGAGACAGGCGGATCGCGAGGTCAGCAGATCGAGACCATCCTGGCTAACATAGTGAAACCCCGTCTCTACTAAAAATACAAAAAACTAGCCGGGCAAGGTGGCGGGCGCCTGTAGTCCCAGCTACTCGGGAGGCTGAGGCAGGAGAATGGCGTGAACCCGGGAGGCGGAGCTTGCAGTGAGCTGAGATCCGGCCACTGCACTCCAGCCCGGGAGACAGAGCAAGACTCCGTCTCAAAAAAAAAAAGAAAAAAAAAAATTCTTCGGGCCTGGGGAGCTGGCTCACACCTATAATCCCAGCACTTTGGGAGGCCAAGGTGAGAGGATCACTTGAGCCCAGGAACTGGAGGATGCAGTGAGCTATGACTGCACCACTGCACTCCAGCCTGGGTGGCAGAGTGAGACCCTGTCTCAAAAAATAAAGTGAAGCCTCAGCCTCAGCATACAGTGAGGCAAGTGTGTGTGCAGTGAATCGAAGTTCCAGTCGTTATTCCTTCATTTCAGGGCTCCACACTGCCATCTGGGCATCCCCAGGCCTCTCTGGGCTGGCCCTGCCCCACCCTCATGGAGGTAGTCTTTACCTGGCAGGCACCTTGGAGGTTGGTCCTATATATTGAGATATATAGGTCCATCATTGAGATAAAAAGAAATCCAAGGCTGGAAGCAATGACAAATGGTGTGGACTTGGTGGAAGTTGCCCAGGGAGATGGATGAGGATGGTGACATCACAGCACGGCTTTTTCTCCAAAATCCCAGAACTTACCACGGTGGCCACCCTCTGTTTCTCACCTGTTCACTTTCTTCTCCTCTCTCTCTCAGCCTCCCGTGTCCCACCTTTTTCACACACGAAGACTCTTTTCTCCCCCAGTACTCCTGTTGTGGTTTAAAAGCATGGCAGCAAACTCTTCAGCATTCCTTCCTTCAGGATGGTGCCTAAGTCCCCTCCCAGGGAATTTGAGTGGGCCTATGACTGCTTCAGTCAGCAGGGTATAGAGAAAGTGATGCTGAATGACTTTTAAGGTTGGCTCCTGAAAGGCCACAGAGGCTCTGTCACTGGAGCTCCCTGTGCTCTGATGGAGGTCTGAAGTCTTGTGCTGGAGAAGCCCAAGCCATGTGGAGAGGCCAGGTGTCGAGGCTCTAGTGAGCATCACAGCTGAGCAGAGACAGGGCCCTCTGCTTCTTGTGGTGCCCTCTCTAGATTCCCCACACAGACTCCACAGGCAGAATGAAATGGCTGTGGTTTGATGCCCCTGGTTTCCAAGTGACTTGTTATGCAACAGTAGATTGCTGAAACAACCCTCTTCTAAAGGACTCTCTGCAGACATTCTCCACTTGGCGAGACCAAAGCTAGCCGAACAGGGCTCAGCAGCAGAGAAGCCCAGCTGTTGGCCAAAAATGCCACTGGCTACCGTGCAGCCAGGATGTCCTTGGGGAGCCTTGATCTATCCCACCACATCAACATCTCCACCTCAGACATGGGAAAGGCACCAAGGTGCAAGCATGGGCAGTACTCCTAGGGAACCCCAAGCACGGCCCACTGCCCCAAGATGCGAATGGAACTCCTCACTGGTCCCGTAGTTTTATAGTGTGAGTCTGGGAAAGCACAGATGGGCCCTATTTTATGTTAGTGTCCGCCTTGGTGGAGAATGGAAACAGCAAGAGTGCTGAGCTTGTGGTGCAGACTTGGAGATGCATTTGTTACTAGAACCGTAGAGGGTGCTTGTGCAAACCTGGTGTTGGAGGGATGAATGGACGAGGCCTCTCCTTTCCATAACCCATGTGGCCAGCCCCTCATCTAAGGCAGGGGCCAAAACAGAGCAGGCGTGTGTAAGGGTGACCAGCCGTCCTGGCTTGCCCGGGCCTGAGGGGAATCCCAGGGCATGGGATTTTTAGTTTTAATATTGGGAGAGTTTTGGGCAAACTGGGCCCAGGTGGTCACATGAGGGTGTGGCAAGCAAGGCAAAGATGGTTTGATCATTGCAGCCCCTCACTTCCTATAGCTCACTGCAGAGCCTATGTCATCCTGACAACAACGATGCAGAACGTGAGACATCTGGCAGCATTTTGACTTCATGAACTGGGAAACGTGCATGGGTGGAGGCACCTCCCCACGCTGCCCAGTGTCTCATGGTGGCCACAAGAGGCTATGGCTCCTATTGCTCAAACAGGGCCCTGTTCTTGTCCAGCATTTCCACAGCGAGGCCCCTGCTCACACAGACACTTCCAGGGAACCCTTGGCCAGATGACAGCAGTTGATCTGGTAGTTAACAGATTCTGTGTGTTATGTGAAACAGATTCTAGAAGGCGCCCATGCATCCCATGACACTTTTTCATCTCTCCTTCTGTCCATCCTTCTGCCCACTCCTAGTTACGGCATGTGTGCTCCAGGCTGGGAGCCAGGGCAGCCTCATGGGCCAGCCCCATCTGCAAGGAACCCATGTCTGGGGAGACAGGCAGTCACGAATGAGATATTTTCAGATGAGTGCTAGGCAGGTGATACCACTGAACATACTTAGGAGTGAGTGGGGAAAGTGTCTACCTAGGTAAGGAGGTGTGTGAGCCTGCCCTAGCCAAATACCACAGACTGGGTGATTAAAACAACACAATTCCTGCTCAGTTCTGCAGGCTGAAGTGCAAAATCAAGGTGCTGGCAGATCCCGTTCCTGCTGAAGGCAGATGTCTGCCTTGTGTCCCCACATGGCAGAGAGAGACAGACACAGAGAGTTCTCGCGTACCCTTTCTGTCAGATTAAGATGCCATCCCATGGCCTCATTGCACCTTCGTTGCCTCCTAAAAGCCCCATTTCCAAATACAGTCCCATTCTGAGGTCCTGGGAGTTAGGTCCTTAACATAGGAATTCTAAGGGGACACAATTCAGCCCCTAGCACGCCTGTTCCCAGTTGGATCAAGTCCTCAAAATGAAGACAGGCTTGTCTCACTTCACCCGTGCCTCTTCTGAGAAGCTGCAAGACTGAGAGGGAGCTGGAGATAATAGGTTGATTTGGGACAAGGACAGTGCAGGGCGAGGACATGGCTCTGTGTCCCCGGGTTGGGGAGCAGCAGGCTGGTGGAGGACCACGCTCACGGGTTCTGAAGGGGAGCAGCTTCCCTGGCAACCTGAGGCCCAAGACACAGAGGGCAGGACACACAGATCCGAGCTGGGGCCAGATACATTGCTGACTCTGAGTGGAAGGCGATGGAAATGAAGGTCTGACGCTATGTTCAATCCTGTCCCGCCCTAGATGATGGCTGGAGGGACAAGGGAACCCCAGTAGGATGATGGATTCCTAGAGGTTGCAAAAGGAATGGGCAGGGCCAGCCATCACTGAGAGCACCCAGGTGGTCTCGTAGGTTTTGCTCAGAGGTTGTGCACCCCACTCACCATTGCCAGGAGGGGCATCCACCCAGGTGTCCGTGAATACATGGATATACACAAGGAGGTGAAGCCACATGATGCAGTGTGATTCAGCTAAAGGGGAGTGGAGCTCCGGTCCATGGACTTTGCGGAGGCACCTTGAGAGCATTTTTCCAAGTGAAAGAAGCCAGACACAAAAGAAAATATTGTATGAGTGTAACTATGTGGAAATGTCCAGAACAAGCACATCCACAGAGACAGAAACCAGATGTGTGACTGCCAGGGGCTGGGGGTGGGAGGGAAAATGGGGATGGGTTCTGGGGGGAATGAGGTTTCTTTTGGAGGATGAGAATGTTTTGGAAGTAGATAGAGGCAATGGCTGTGCAACATTGTGGAGGCACCAAATGCCACTGAATTGTAGTCTAAAATGGTTAATTGTGCATTGTGTGAATTTCATCTAAATTTTAAAAAGTGACCATGAGAGCAAAATCCATCACAGCCATGGGAACCCCCAGGCTCACCTGGGTATCACTTAAGCCGAACTCTGTGGCCCCTTGCTGGTCTCCCTCCCCAGCCCGGACTGACAAATAGCAGGTCCTGGAGATATCTGGGCAGCATCCACACATCATTCCATAGAGCACATGCCAGGGGCCCCGGCATGACTGGGACAGAGATGAGGGAGACCGCTGCAGAGAGCCACAGGATAGATACTGTGCCACTCACAAAGGTCCTTTAAAATTTTCCAGTAGTGGCTGGGCATGGTGGCTTACACCTGTAATCCCAGCACATTGGGAGGCTGAGGCGGGTGGATCACTTTAGGTCAGGAGTTCGAGACCCTCCTGGGCAACACGGTGAAACCCTGTCTCTACTAAAATACAAAAAAATTAGCCGGGAGTGGCAGCGTGTGCCTGTAATCCCAGCTACTCGGGAGGCTGAGGCAGGAAAATCACTTGAACCCAGGAGGCGGAGGTTGCAGTAAGCTGAGATCGTGCCGCTGCACTCCAGCCTGGGCGACAGAGCAAGACTCTGTCTTCAAAACAAACAAACAATTTTCCAGTAGCAACACTTTAAAAGGAGGTGAAATTATTATTTTTTCTTTTTAAGACAGTCTTGCTCTGTCGCCCAGGCTGGAGTGCAGTGGCGCAATCTCAGCTCACTGCAACCTCTGCCTCCTGGGTTTAAGCGATTCTTGGGCCTCAGCCTTGCAGGTAGCTGGGATTACGTGCATGCGCCACCAAACCTGGCTAATTTTTGTATTTTTAGTAAAGATGGGGTTTTGCCATGTTTGCCAGGCTTGTCTCAAACTCCTGACCTCAAGTGATCCACCTGCCTCGGCCTCCCAAAATTCTGGGATTACAGGCATAAGGCACCACGCCTGGCCTGAAGTTAATTTTAATAATATATTTTACTTAATCCTATATATATCCAAAAAGTGTCATTTCATGTAGTCAATTAGAATTTATGAGTGAGACATAGGTGGGAGTTGAATAATGAGAACACAGGGACACAGGACGGGGAACATGACACACCAGGGCTGGTCGGGGGGGTGGGGGGCTGGGGGAGGGATAGCATTAGAAGAAATACCTAATGTAAATGACGAGTTGAAGGGTGCAGCAAACCAACATGGCACATGTATACCTGTGTCACAAACCTGCATGTTGTGTACATGTACCCTAGAACTTAAAGTATAATAATAATGAAAAAAGGAATTTGAGTGAGATATTTTAACATTCTTTTTCTCTTTTTTTTTTTTTTTTGAGACGGAGTCTTGCTCTGTCGCCCAGGCTAGAATGCAGCAGTGTGATCTCAGCTCACTGCAACCTCTGCCTCCCGGGTTCAAGTGATTCTATTGCCTCAGCCTCCCGAATACCTGGGACTACAGGCGCATGCCACCACACCTGGCTAGTTTTTGTGATTTTAGTAGAGGCAGGGTTTCACCATATTGGTCAGGCTGGTGTCAAACTCCTGACCTCGGGTAATCCACCTGCCTTGGCCTCCCAAAGTGCTGGGATTATAGGCGTGAGCCACCGCACCCAGCCAACATCCCTCCCCTCCCCTCAGCTCCCCATCCCCTCCCCTCTGCTGCCCCTTCCCTTCTCTCCCCTCCCCTCCCCTCTCCTCTCCTCCCTTCCCCTTCCCTTCTCCTTTGAGACAGACTCTTGCTCTGTCCCCCAGGCTGGAGTGCAGTGGCGCGATCTCAGCTCACTGCAACCTCTGCCTCCCGGTTTCAAGCGATTCCCCTGCCTCAGCCTCCTGAGTAGCTGGGACTACAAGCACGCGCCACCATGCCTGGCTAATTTTTTGTATTTTAGTAGAGACGGGGTTTCACCGTGTTGACCAGGATGGTCTCAATCTCCTGACCTCGTGATCCGCCCGCCTTGGCCTCCCAAAGTGCCAGGATTACAGGCATGAGCCACTGTGCCCAGCCAACATTCTTTTTCTTCATACTAACTCTTTCAAATTATCTGTGGGGTTTTGCACTTGGAGCATATCTCACAGATCCTGAAACCCATGGACTCCTAGAAACTTCTTCCAATTCTTTAGAGAGAACACTGCAGCTCAGAGGGGTCTCAGGGGGATCTGATGCGACTCTTCCCATTTCCACAGAGGAAACCCAGCGAAGCCCAGGGAGGTCCTAAGATGACCCCGGGGCCCCACTGCAAGCTCGCAGCAGAGCCGGGAACAAATGCCTGTCCCACCAGCCCTTGCCTCCCTGCCAGCGCCCAAGGCGTCTCTGCTCTTCTGGATGGAGTAAGAAGCTGTCTTTTGAGGCTGCATCTCATCTGGTTGGTTTGGGGTTGGAGTTGGGAGAAAATGCCTGAGAAGAGGTCGGGTGTTGTGGCTCACGCCTGTAATCCCAGCACTTTGGGAGGCCGAGGCGGGCAGATCATGAGGTCAGGAGTTCGAGACCAGCATGGCCAACATGGTGAAACTCCGTCTCTACTAAAAATACAAAAACTAGCCGGGCGTGGTGGCAGGCGCCTGTAGTCCCAGCTACTCGGGAGGCTGAGGCAGAAGAATCGCTTGAACCCGGGAAGCCGAGGTTGCAGTGAGCCAAGATCATGCCACTGCACTCCAGCCTGGCTGACAGAGCAAGACTCCATCTCGGGAAAAGAAAAAAAAAAAAAAAAAACAGAAAAGAAAATGCCTGAGAAGATAGGAATTGGTGGAGATGAGGGGACACAGGTCCCCAGGCCTCCTGGACTTGCGTGGCCTGAGAAGGCGGAGTCAGAAGAAGTAGGATGGTATGCAGGAAGAGAGAGGCAAGAAAGATGTCAGGGAGGGAGAACAGCTTGGGGCATGGGAATGATTGGGGATTTGCTTCCATGGATTGGGGGCTGACAGGTCTTAGCTTCTGTGGCCACTGTCAAATGACCACAAATGGGGTGACTTCAGACAGCAAGCATGTGTTCAGAAGAATGAAATCAGGGTGCTGGGCAGGCCATGTTCCCCAAGAGGCTCTGGAGATGTTCCCTCCCTCTCCCACTTCCGGTTGCGGCCTGCCTGGATCTGTGGCCTCGTCACACCAAGCTCTGCCTCATGGTCGCACATCAGACTTCTTGGTCTCAACTCTCCCTCTGCCTCCCTCGTATAGACACTTGTTGGATTTAGGGGCCACCTGGATAATCCAGGATGATCTCCTCATCTCAAGATCCTTAACCTGACCAGGTGTGCTGGCTCACACCTGTAATCCCAGCACTTTGGGAGGCTGAGGTGGGAGGATCTCGAGCCCAGGAGGTCGAGGCTGCAGTGAGCTGAGATCACACCACTGCACTCCAGCCTGGGCGACAGAGTGAGATCTCATCTCAAAATAATCAACATCATCATGAAAGATTCTTAGCCTAAGTATGTTTACAAAGATATTTTTCCAAATATAGTGGCACTCATGGGTTCTAGGAATTAGGATTTGGGCATGTCACTTTGACGGTCACCATTCAACCCACTGCAAAGTGACAGAGTGAGAACATCAGCCCAAAAGTAAGGAGAAACCCCGTGGCCATCAGAGGCGGTGTATCGTGTGGAGACATTCAGGCAGGTGACTTGGAGCAAGGAGTTTCAGTGTAGCGAGCCCTTGGGTCCAGGGCCTGCATGCCTGGCTTGGGAGTGGATGAGATTAGGAGGTTACAAAGGCCCTCCTAACAGGCCCCAAGAGTCTTCCAGACCTCAGCACCCCCATCTTGAGGGGAGCAGTGGGGCCCTGTCACCCTCACACCTGCGTCTCTATTGTCTGAAAGTTCAGTAGAAGGGAGTAGATTCGTCACCTCTGTCAGCTCCTGCCTGGAGCCACTTTCTCCTCACCCAGACACAGGCTCCAAGCCAGATCACTCTGGAACTTTCCCTGGCAGCTCAGAGTGGTGGGAGTCAGAGCTGTGTTGACATTGCACATTTTTGAACTGGTCTACAGCAGCCTGGGTTGGGCACAACCTGGAGTTGCTGTCAGGCACCCCCTTGGGCCTGTGCATTAGTGAGGCCAGGGCGGCTGCCTCTGTACTGCCCTGCCAGGCTGCTGGCTCTTCCTGCTTCCTTCCTGCTGCTAGAGGCCTCCCAGGTCTAGCACACATGCATTCATTGCAGCCAGGAGTCCTGCATTGAGGCTCAGAACACCGGGGTCTCTGTCCCACCTCCCCCTAACTAACCTGTCACCCCACCTTGGGGCCTCAGTTTCTCTCCTTTAAAAAGGAGTTGAATTGCCAGGCGTGGTGGCTCACGCCTGTAATCCCAGCACTTTGGGAGGCCGAAGCTAGCGGATCACGAGGTCAGGAGATGGAGACTATCCTGGCTAACACGGTGAAACCCCGTCTCTACTAAAATAATAATAATAATAATAAATTAGCCAGGCATGGTGGCAGGAGCCTGTAGTCCCAGCTACTCGGGAGGCTGAGGCAGGAGAATGGCATGACCTGGGAGGCGGAGCTTGCAGTGAGCCAAGATCGTGCCACTGCACTCTAGCCTGGGCGACAGAGCAAGACTCCGTCTCAAAAAAAAAAAAAAAAGTTGAATTATGAAGGTTTCCTCCAGCTTGGTCCTCTGTACGGGGGATTGTGCCAGGCACTGGTGGTGGGTGAGAGTTAAGGAGGAAGGTGGCTGGGTAAGGTAGTGACTCACGCCTGTAATCCCAACACTTTCTGAGGCCAAGGCGGGCAGATCACTTGAGGTCAGGAGTTCGAGACCAGCCGGCCAATATGGTGAAACTCTACTAGAAATACAAAAATTACCCGGACGTGGTGACATGCGCCTGTAATCCCAGCTACTCAGGAGGCTGAGACATGGGAATGGCTTGAACCCAGGAGGCAGAGATTCGCAGTGGGCTGAGATTGTACCACTGTACTCCAGCCTGACTTTTTCATACTCTGTCTCAAAAAAAAAAAAAAAAAGAAAAAAAGAAAAGAAAAAGGAAGGTGATGGCGGGTAGGGGTTTCCTGAGAGACTGTGAGGGGAGCCCAGGGTTCCCCAGAGAGAACAGGGGAGGCCCAGTCAGAGACTGCTATCTATAGAGTGGGCCAGTGCCTGTCAGGTCAGTGTATCCTCCCAGCAAACTCCCATCCTTATCTGTTCTGGAATGTTCTCGGTGTTTCTGGTGGAATTGCTCTCCTAGGTATAAGCTCAGATTGGGTTTCTGCCCATCCTGGGGTCAGCTGAGACAGGGTAGTATGTGTTGTAGGGAGAAGCACTGAGCTGTCCTCTGACATCCTTCGGCTACAGGGACCAAAATGAGTTTAGGAGGGGAGTGATGTGATACATTTATTATTTTTATTTTTTAATTTTCATTTTTCATTTTTCTTTTTTTTTCCCCCTCTTTTTTTTAGAGATGGGGTCTCGTTGTGTTGCTCAGGCTAGAGTTCAGTGGCTCTTCACAGGCACGATCCTACTACTAATCAGCACGGGAGTTTTGACCTCCGTTTCCAGCAGAGGCCGGTTCACCCCTCCTTAGTCAACCTGGTGGTCCCCTGCTCCCAGGAGGCCACCATGTTGATGCTGAACTTAGTGTGAACACCTGATTGGCATAGCACACTACAGCCCAGAACTCCTGGGCTGAAGCGATCCTCCTGCCTCAGCCTCCCGAGTGGCTGGACTACAGGTGTGCCCCACCACACCCAGCTAACCATTTTTTAATGAAAAAAAAAGGTGTAATTTTCTCCATTTTTTTCATTCAAAAGTCTTTCTTTCAGCTAACACTTATAAGCACTGCTTTATGCTAGGCTTACTTGTGCAGTAAATTCTTTTTTTTGTATTAAGTGTCATGTGATGGAGTCTTGTTCTGTCAACCAGGATGGAGTGAGGAAGCTCTAATATGTAATCTTCAGTGATCTATCAATCTGGAAACCTCACCACATTGCTTTTGGGATTAGCAGAATACCTTCCTGGGGAATCCCAGCAGAAAGGAGCACTGTCAGTCTTACTGGTCACCCCTGGCCAAGGCCCAGTCATGACCCTTCCTTCCATCTCCATTTGATGCCATCATAAACCTCAAGAAAAATAGAAAGCGTCATCATCTTAGGAAAAAGTGGCAGGGGGCCTCGATATGTTGATCATGCTATGGCAAGACTCCAGATTATCTCTTTTTTTTTTTTTTTTCCTTTTTTTTGAGATGGAGTCTTGCTCTGTGGCCCAGGCTGGAGTGCAGTGGTGCGATCTCGGCTCACTGTAAGCTCCGCCTCCCGGGTTCACACCCTTCTCCTGCCTCAGCCTCCCAAGTAGCTGGGACTACAGGTGCCCGCCACCGCGCCCGGCTAATTTTTTGTATTTTTTTTTTTTAGTAGAGACAGAGTTTCACTGTGTTAGCCAGGATGGTCTCGATCTCCTGACCTCATGATCCACCCACCTCGGCCTCCCAAAGTGCTGGGATTATAGGTGTGAGCCACCGCGCCCGGCCGTTGTGCAGTAAACTCTAAAAGCAATGCTCATATGGAAACGCAGGCATTTTGTGAGCAGCGCCTGGTTCCCTCCTGGCTGTGCAGCTGTGGGGCCTGGCTGTCCTTACTCTCCAGTGCAGGTGGAGCTCCTGTGGAAAGCACAGAGGGTCTTGTTTCCAGGGCTATGAGTGCTGCCCCTTGTCACTTGTATGCTTGTGCCAGGGCACCCAGGGGGGCAGGCGTGGAAACTTGTTGCAGCACCACCCTCCTCCCTGCCCCTGGAAACTAACACGACCTCAGCAGGACAGGCCATTTCTGGAAGGCAGCCTGTCCACGTGGAACATGTTGCCATGGATGGTGTGATGGTGGTCAGCTGCACGGGTCATCTGGCCCAAGACTGACCCAGGCATCTCTGATCTTAGGGCTGACAGGCACTGGACGAGGAGTAAGTGGTTTGGGCTCTGGCCCCAGTGACATCGTGAGGTTGCAGTGGTCCTGAATAGCCGCCCCTGCTTCTGCACCTCCTCTCTCTGCTTAGAAATGAGCCCTGCCATCATGCTGGACCCTTCACCTACTCCTAATATTGTTCTTAAGTGGGTTCACTCTTTGAACACTGAAACATATTATTTAAAAGGGAAACTGGCTGGGCATGGTGGCTCACGCCTGTAATCCCAGCACTTGGGGAGGCTGAGGCAGGTGGATTGCTTGAGTCCAGGAGTTGAAGACAAACCCAGGCACCATAGGGAGACCCTGTCTCTACAAAATATCAAAAAAATTAGCCAGGAGTGGTAGTGCATGCCTGTAGTCCCAGCTACTCAGGAGGCTGAGGCAGGAGGATTGTGTGAGCCCTAAAAGTTGAGGCGGTAGTGAGCTGTGATTGTGCCACTGTACTCCAGCCTGGGAGACAGAGTGAAACTCCATCTCAAAAAATAAATAGTTAATTTTAAGAAGGAAGTTCTATGCAGCCACCTAAATGGAACACCTGTATCATGTGCAGGTAACTGCAAAAGTAAATACAATGAAGACCAAAACCAAAGCAGATAATAAAATTCTAGATAGACTTGGCTGCCGCCCTACATCTCGGCGCCTGGGCTCTGCATTTGTTGGAGTTAGGTGCGTGCTGGCCTGGAGCTGAGCCCTACTTCACCTACACAGGTGACTGGAAGATCCTTGAAGAGGGAGGGTCTTTCCCAGCAGGCAAGGGCTGCCATTAAACCTGGGGCTTTGCACTACACACGCCTGCCAGCCGGCGCGCCTCTGAGGACATGCTCACCTGTGAGCAGGAAGCGCTCCCTCAACCCTGGTGGTGGGATTCTCCCTCTCTCCACAGGACCTCAAAACACAAGCTCCGTGTTCGTGTGGCTGGAGACTGCCGAGGGTTTGGCTGCTGCTCAGGACTGCCTGGATTCCTCACAGAGAGTTGGCAAGGAGGCGCCAGGATACACTAGGAAATGCCCAGGCCCATGAGATGGGAGGCTGGGGTTTGAGTCCTGCTTCTGGCACCATGCCAGCTGGGGGACTTTATTATTCATGCAGTCTACAAATATTTATTGAGCATTTCTTATGTGCCAGATACTGTGCCAGGGCTGGGCTTTGGCAGTAAACAAGATGGAAATGAAATTGCTATGGCAATTTGGCAATCTGGCAATTTGGCAATGAACAAGATGGAAAACAAGATGGAAATCAAAGCCCCTGCCCTAGGGGGGCTTTTACTGAAGTGATAGGAGGTTGTCAGCAAGCAAGGAAACAAGTAAGAAACTTCCAAGTAGTCATATGGGATCAAAATAAGAGGGGGTAATGGGATAGAGTGCCTAGGGAGCCAGCGTTAGATGGGGAGGCCAGGGAAGGCAGTGTCTGGAATATGGATGTGATGCCTGGAGGCATAGCAGCCATTTTGTGACCATGAGGCAAGAAGCATGAGGACAAAAAACAACACGGCAAGGATGCTGCAGAGGGAAGATGAGAAGAGCCTAGGTCTTTGGTGACATCATTGCACCATTGCACAAACTCTGGACCTTCATCCTCCAGGCTTCATGATACATGAGGTAAATGAAATGCCTTGTGAGTTAGGTTTTTCTAGCAACTAAACATGTCTTTAACTAAAACAGACATGAATGATAAGGAAGGTCAAACTAGGAGAATATGTAGAAGAACATTTCAGGTAGAGGGAACACATGTGCAAAGGCCCTGAGGCAGGAATAAGCTTGAAAGAGTAGACGAACGTAAACAAAGTCAGTGCAGCTGAAGTGTGATGAAGGGACTTGGGTAAGCAGAAGCAGCACTGGGGCCCTTGGGTTTTATCCTTCATGTAGTAAATAAGAGGGCATTGGGAACTTTTGAGCAGGAGAGAGACATGATGTGATTGAGGTTTTAGAAAGATCTTTCTGGCTGCTGCGTGGAGCCTACAGGGGGCAAGATAGCAGTCAGGCCAAAAGGTCAAGTGAGGAGTGCTGGACTCTGGACTGACTTGGCCACAGCAGAGATGGAGTCTGGGGGCCATGCATATAATACACCACACACACCTCAACACGCTCCCTTCTGCCCAGGCAGACCCAGGTTCGAGTCCTGACCCTGCCACTTGTCAGCTCTCAAACCTACCCATTTTCTCTCTCCTTACTGCCCCAACTGTAGTGCAAGAGAGAGTCATCCTATCTCACCTAGCATCTGCCATGGCCTCGTAATCTGCCTTTGTACCTCTAGCCTTCATCCCTCCCATCCTTTCTCCACATCCCAGCCACAGTTATAAATTTTTTCTTTTCTTTTTTTCAGAGAGAGGTTCACTGTGTCACCCAGGCTGGTCTCCAATTTCTGGGCTCAAGTAATCCTCCCACCTCAGCCTCCCAAAGTGTTGGCATTACAGGCGTGAGCCACTGTGCCTGGCCCAGCCACAATAATTCTTTTAAAACAAGAAATATAACCATACTGCTTCTCTGCTTAGAATCTTCTAGTGGAGCCTCAGCATCAACTCTAGATCCCTGGCCATGGCCTGTGTGTTTGTCAGGGCGTTGTCAGCTGCTGGAACAAACGGGCTGAGAAATGCTTCATAGTTGAGATGCAGTTCAGTCTGGTTCTTCCTCACTGTGGTGTGAAGCAGGTGTCTCTTGCCAGTGGACAGCTGTCCTCCATGCAGTGACTCAGGGACCCAAGCTCCAACTGTCTTGTTCCCCTTCTGTATCCAGCCAGTTAAGGGGAAGCAGAGGTCAGGGAGGGGCCCTCCCACTCTTAGAAGCCTCAGTCCACCTCTGCTCACGACTGACTGCAGGGGGAGACTATGAAATAGTCTGTGTATCCAGGGAGGTCAGAAAATTGATTTTTAATGACTCACTATGAGTCTCAGCAACAGTCTGTCTTTCTGGCAACGAGATAGCAGTGTGCTCTTTCTTCTATCACACCCTCCCCCGGAGGGATGACCCAAACCCCATCTGTCTCTGCCTGTGGCCCTGCACCTCCTGGAACATGCCATGCTCTCTGCTATGACCATCCTGGGATCTCCAAGTAAAATCCAGTTCCTGCTCCCTCTGAACTGGCTGGGGGCAGTTAAAGCTGTCATTAGGAAAGTGGGAACAGGGACACACAGCAGCCCCCACCCCACAATTGCAGAATCTGACTGGCGATGTTGTAAAGCTCGCTGTCCTACTCATGGAGGGATTTCCCAACTCTGCTTTCTGGGAGGCCTCTCCTCATCCAGTTTTCTCCATGGCGACATCTGAGGTGGGGACCACATGGTTTTTGCAGTTCTTTTCCTGCCTGTACAAGGGTGGAGACCCAAGGCTTGTTCTACAATGACAGGCTTGTGGTGGCTTTGGCAATACAATTCCCTCCAGATTTTAGGGAGTTTTCCTTCCAATAAGTTCCATGTGACCACACCCGTGATACTTTTCTACTATCATCTTCCAGCAGCTTTATTTCTTAGCTTCCTCATCTCCCATGTCTCTGTCTCTGCTGCCTGTCTCTCTATTTACTGACACTGACCTTGAGAACATCTCAACAATTAGTGGGGCAAGACCACCCACTTCATTTGGTCCTTGCTGCAGGATTAAGGCCTTTGTCTGTAGACCTGAGAGTTTTAATAAGCCGTTGCTACTTAAAACCTTTTCATTTTTATTTCCTGCTATTTGAGATCCATTCGCAGTTCACTTTTCCAACACCGCAAGGCCTCAAACTCTTCGTATTTCCTTTTCTTCTGTTTCCACACTGTTTACATCTTGCTTGAGTGCGTCTCTATCTCACAATACCTTACCGTACATCAAAGGAATGACTAACATATTTTTCTTTTCGTTTTTTTTTGAGATGGAGTCTCGCTCTGTCTTCAGGCTGGAGTGTAGTGGCACGATCTCGGCTCACTGCAACCTCCGCCTCTCGGTTTCAAGCGATTCTCCTGCCTCAGCCTCCTGAGTATCTGGGACTACAGGCATGCGCCACCATGCCCAGCTAATTTTTGTATTTTTGGTAGAGACGGGGTTTCACCATGTTGGCCAGGATGGTTTCGATCTCTTGACCTCATTACCTGCCCGCCTCGGCCTCCCAAAGTGCTGGGATTACAGACATGAGCCACTGTGCCCCGCCTAACATGTATTTTTATTGTGCTCACTCGGCCTCCTTTCTCTGGAGCTACAGGGTTACTTCTCCCAGTCTGCCCTTCAAGCTATTGTAGGCTACAGCTCTAACAAACATTTTACCTCTGCATGACATGAGTCTCCCACTTTCCATTCTGCAACATCGATTTCCATGTTCCCTGCTGCCTGGCCACTAAGCCAATGGTACATATTTGAGGTTTCAAGTTACGGCAGCACTCTATTTTGAGGTGTTCATTAGTGCACACTATCTGCTGTAACAAATAGACCCCAAAATGCAGAATGATGAAAAAACCACAGAGATGTATTTCTCACATAACAAGCCAGAGTGAGAGCTCATTAGTGGCCTGTGGCTTTTCTCCTGAAAAGCTGAATGCAGTAATTTGGAAACCTGTGTTCTTTATAGTTAGTAGATTCACCCTTCCCAAGGCCTAGTAACCAATGGTATTCAACAGTGGAACGGGAAAGAGAGAGCCTGGAGAGAGCCCATATCCATGCTCCTTGCAGAATGCAGACCTCAGGCCCCACCTGCTGTGTGGGTGGCAGGAGGTGCAGCTGTGTGCCCATGAGTGAAAACCCATTGAACTGCTAACAATCTCTACCACACTTCAGGGCCCTCCATCATCCAGCCATTCCACCTCTCCAGTCTCATCCCTTGACCTTCCCCCGCCAGCCTCACTCATCTTCATTCGATTCCTCAAGGATGGCATGACTCTCTCATCTCTAGACCTTTGCTCATGCTGGTTAGCCCACCTGGAGCCCTCTCCCTCTCACTGTTCTAGCGATTCACTCAGCCATCCATCCATCCACTCATCCACCAAACCACCCACCCACCCACCTACTCATCCAACCATCCACCCAGCCATCCATCCACCCATTCATCCACCCACCCATCCATCCATCCACCCACTCATCCACCCAGCCATTCACCCACACCCATCCATCCATCCATCCACCCACTCATCTACCCATCCATCCACCCAATCATCTATCCACCCACCCATCCACCCAGTCATCCACCCAGCCAGTCATCCACCCAGCCGTTCACTCACCCATCCATCCATCCATCCACCCAGCCAGTCATCCACCCAGCCGTTCACCCACCCATCCATCCATCCATCCGCCCACCCACCATCCACCCACCTATCCACTAATTCACTCATCCATTCATTCATCCATTTACCTATCCATCCATCCACCCACCCATCCACACACCCATCCACCAATTCACCCACCCACCCATCCAACAAATGTTTTGAGCACTAAATGTGTGCCAGGCACTGATACACATGCTGGGATTCTGCAATGAACAAAATAAACTCCTGCCCTCATGCAGCTTGTATTCTAGCTGGGAGAGACAATTAATAATAAACCAGATAAAATAAATAAATCATACATCGTGTAAGAAGAAATCAATGGCTGGAAAAAATAGGGCAGGTAAGGGGATCAGAAGTGGAGGAGGTAGTAATTTAAATGTTGGGCAGGGGAGAACTGGGAAGGAAGGCCTCATCCAGAAGGGGATCACTGGGCACTGACCTGAAGGAGGTGAGGGAGGGAGCCATGAACATATCTGGGGGAAGAGTGTTCTGGGCAGAGGGCATAGCCTCTGAGGTGGGAGCAGCTTTGCAGATACAAGGACCAGCAGGAGGCCCATGTGGCTGGAGTGGAGTGAGAAAGGGGAGGAGTAGTGGGAGCTGAGGTCAGAGACCATGAGGCCCCGATCCCTTGGGGCCTGCAGGCTGTGCCCCTTGCAAAGCTCCTCATCTTTCAGGCCCCAGTCCACATCTCCTTCTTCAAGAGAGCCTTGCAGGTTCTCCGCATTGGGGCTGGGTGCGTCGCCTGTGTGTGCACCAATAGTCTGGTCACAGAGTTTCTTGTTACGTGTGCACTTTCTCATCCCCCTCCTCTGAACTCGGGTCCTGTGAAGATAGTGGCCCGTCTGCCTGGGTCACCCTCATTGAGCACGGTGTGGATGACATCATATCTCCAAAGGGCAGTGGCTCCACGTGAACAGGATGCAGGTTCTCTCCTCATGGCTTGCTGGGAAGTTTAAATGAGACGACCTAGTCCAGGGCACCTAGTTGGACTTTTTATCTTAGTTGGCAGATGAAACACCAATACATTTGTATGCCCTGGCTCTCCTTTCCTAGATTCCAGAGTGGCCATGCAGAGGCTTATTCCTGCAGTCTCAGCATCTCCACACACAATGTGCGACCCCATCATCAAGTTTCCTCCTGAATCAGGACAACTTTCAGGAACAAACCTCTCAAGGGGCCCCCTCTTTCAACTCCTGGGTTCCACCTTCTCCCTAATTCAGAAAATGATAGAATCTCACCCAGCCAGATCTCCCACCTGACTCCATGTGTAATGGTCTACAAGTATCTCCCTCAACCCTCAGACAAGCTCTTTCCAAGACAAAGGAGCTTTTAATTTTAGCATGATGTGCTGGTATTAGTGATGGCAGATGAGCTGGTATTGCTAATAACCATTCTCTCACCCATCCACACATCCATCCACCCACTTACCCACCCACCCATTCATCTACCCCTCCATCTATCACCCAACCATCTACTCACTGTCCATCCATTCTTGGTCTGCCTGGCTCTGGGGCCCGTCATCCTCTAGATGCTTTGCCTCAGCCTTGGTACCAATGGACTGGCATTATGTCATATGCCACACCCCCTGCAGGCAAGAATATTTCTGCTTGCCCTGATTGTCTGTTGGTTGCCAGATCCCTTCCCTCCTCTGATCACAGAGAGGCTGGAAGCCTGCAAACTACATTTGCTAGAGCTCTTACCAGTGGGCTTCCAATTTGTTCCCACTGGTAGGAAGCACTGATCAATCAGAAGGCAGTAAAGTTCCTGGATCTGGAGGTGTTTTTAGTGCTGGCAACAGCAGCAGTCATCAGCAGGCATGCACACCTCGGTCTTGTTCAGTCAGCAAGGTTCTACCAGGAGCACCCTCAGCAGCCCTGTGATCCCCAGGCACTTCCTGTGTGACACCTGTTCCTCCAGCCACCATGTAAAAGCAGCTTCCTGCACTTTTCCTGCACTTACCAATATTTGGGCAATCTCACCTTTTCACTCTTACTCCTTTCATTTTTCCAACAGTTTTCATAACCAGTCCCCTGCATTAAATCCACTCTGAAGCGCCTGGGCAATTTCCATTTTCCTGACTCTTCACTGACTGATAATGTCCTTGGTAGCAGAAATGACTTCCTAGAAATAGACCCTTAATGCTGGAAATCGGGGATTGGTTAGCTGCCTGGATTGGGCTGGAACACAGTAATGACCTCACTGTCAGAGGGGATGTGGTACCCTAGAAAGTCACAGCATTCAGTGACAAAACTAGTCCTTACAACATCACCTATTTTAAGTGCCTGGGGTGAAGTGTCTCTTGAAGGCAAAGCTTGAGAGACCAAATGGCTGAAGCCCTTCATGTCACAGGGACAGCTGGAGAGACTGTTGGCTTCTGACTACACTGGAGTCAGCAGAAGTGATAAACCCAACTCAAGACTTGGATAGAAAAACAGACGGCATCTTTGATAACCAGAAAAGAATCTCTTTAATATCTTGTAGCCATAAGACTGATACAACTGAAAACATAACCCTAAATTCGATCCTGCAGGTTGCAGTTACAACACAAGTTGAATTCACAGCCTTGCCGGAACTCTTATGTAAAATTTAGGGCACTGGATCTGGAAGGAGTGGGACCCTGAGAATCATAAAGGGATATTTGGGTGGACTTGAGCAAATCCAAGAACCCTGAACTGAGGAAGAGCAGTGTGAGTGTATGGTCAGGGGCTCCATGAATATTCCTGCCTACAACCCCAGCCTCACAGGCGATTCAGCCTTCTCCATACCAGCCCAACACTGGTTAGCCGCTCACCTTACGGCTCGAGGCAGGACCCACCGCAGGCTTGCAGCTGAGTGGGAAGTTGCTGGAAGTTTTACGTTTATTGCTTTCAAGGCCATCTGTCACCACAAGCAGACGTAAGATCTCCTATCACACAAGCTGGGTGCCACCAAGAGGACGGGAGCTGGGCTGAATCCTGAGCCCTTCAAGTGGCATGGGCTTTGGCTTGTGACCCCTGAGTCTCAGTCTCATCTATCAAATAGGCCTAATAATGGGCATGTCACGGGACTGCTGTGAAAACAAAGTGGAATAAGATTGCAACGGGGCCGTGTGAGGTGGCTCACACCTGTAATCCCAACACTTTGGGAGGCCAAGGCGGGTGGATCATTTGAGGTCAGGGGTTCAAGACCAGCCTGGCCAACATGGTGAAACCCTGTCTCTACTAAAAATACAAAAATTAGCCGGGCGTGATGGCACGCACCTATAATCCCGGCTACTTGGGAAGCTGACGCAAGAGAATTGCTTGAACCCGGGAGGTGGAGGTTGCAGTGAGCTGAGATCACACCACTGCACTTCAGCCTGGGCAACAGAGCGAGACTCCATCTCCAAAAAAAAAAAAAAGGAAAAAAAGATTGCAACGGACCTGACACTTTCTCTTTCATTCTGAGTAGCCATGTAACCCTGAGTGGGAACTAGGAGAAACTGTCCTGCAGTCTGTTCCCTCCCTCAGTAGCTGGCATGGAATGAGATGTGGCCCTGGGCCTGGTGCAATATTTTCACTTGTTTTGTAAGCATTAGCCACAGCTTTCTTTGATGGACATGTGTTGACATGAGGCTGGGCCTCACCTCCCTGCAGTGGACCAGAAATCCCAAAGGAGCGACTTCTTATGGCACAGTGGATCTCACGCATGGCATCGCTGCCCCTTCCTAGGAAACCCCACAAAGTCACTCTGCTGCATAGCTGGGCTGTGGCGTCAGGGGCTTTTGCACCTGGAGATGGCAGGGAACTGTGATGTGGGGGCTGGGCCAGTTGGAAAGGCAGAGCTGCCCAGACTGGGATCTGGGGTCCTGAAGTCACTGTTATCCTGCGGGGAGACCTCAGCCAAGCCCCAGTGCCACTCAGGGTCTCGCTCTCCACACTGAAGGCTGGGCTGAGGACTGAGAAGAGTGGCCAGACACCAGGGAGGGAAGCCCGCCTCCCCCTTCCCACCTCAACCTCCCCACCAGTTAAGGACAGGGCTGACCAGCAGGTTGCTGTGGGAGAGGCGACCGTGTGGGGACAGCACTGCAAGTCAGGCCACGCCTTTTATGGAAACGTTCCTCTGAGACCTGTTGAGGAGCTTGGAGAATGAGGAAGGGGGCGGTCCTGGGGCCAGCTGGGTCCACACCCTGCCATGGGCCCTGAGGAAGGAAGGCACGAGTCACTGCCTATTTTGACCGGGCAAGAAATAGAAACACACAGGGTGAGGCGGGCAGGAAAGCAGCTCTGTGGGAGACCTGCAGGCCCCCGAGCATCCCCTGCCTCACTCTGGCTCTCGCCCAGATGCATAAACCGTCCCCATGTGGTGGCATCCTTACCAAGGACTCCCAGGTGACCCGATGGGAGGGGTGAGGTTGGGCTGCCAGGCAGACAGGGTAGCACCAGACGGGATGGGCTGGGGGCTCCAGGGCAGGGTGTCTGTGACGACCCGACCTAGGGAGATGTGGTTATTGCTCTGCTGGAGACCTTGGGCCAGGTCCCACGAAGCCCTGCCTAGCCCCCTGGCGTGGGTTAGCGGTGATGTAAGGCAGCCCGAGGCGAGGCCAGGTCATACCAGTGGGAGCTTCGATCAGGCCTCCTGAGAAAGCCCTAGCCTCAGTTCCTGGGCCCAGGGCCTCTGCAGGCCTCCACCACCCCAAGCCTCCTGGTTCAAGTACTGGTTGTGGGCTGGCCGGATGGAGAGTCACCTGCTAGAACACAGGGGGAGGAATCTTAGGTGAGAGTGGGAACAGGGTGGGGCCAGGCCCAGTCCCTCCTGGCTCTCAAGGGCTTCCTGTGGGGGGCTCCTTGTACTGCCACTGCAAGGGACCCTCCTGCGGGTGGGCTGGAGGCCACAGGGACACAGCCTCAGCTCACTGAGCTCCTGGGTGGTCATGATGGACTATGTGCTTGAACGTGGGGAGGGACGTGTGCATGGGAAGGGGGTGACTTAGGGAGGGGAAAGGAGGCCTCCAGGACTGCTGCCCCGGGACAGTAAGGGGAAGGCCAGGCCTGGCTGCCCATCCTCTGTGCCTACAACCTCCTCTTTCCTTAAATTCTGCCAGCAGTGGGCCACCCCAGCCCTGGAGAGGACCCGGAGCAGCTCGGCCCACCTCCTGCCAGCTGCATCTCCCTGGAGGCCCAGGGCCTTCTCCGAACTCTCACACAAGCCCTCTGCAAAAGAGCCGAATTCCTGGAGGCCAGGGCAAGGGGCAGGGATGTGGGGGGTGCTCAGGATGGTGACCCCTGCTGGTCCATGCTGTGACCCACAGCAGGGGTTTCGAGGAGACTCTGGGGCTCCAGGACCCCCATCGGCAGGATGCCAGGCCTCCCTGCACATGCAGGTCTCCATGGTCCTGTGTCCAGGCAGGACGACCCCTGAGCTGCTGTGGCTGAAGAAGGAATGCGGGGGGTCTCGGTGCCAAGACTGGGGATAGCAAGGAGGTGAGTGGAAAAATGCAACCACAGGCCAGCCAGCGCCTGCGCATGGAGTCAAAGGGAGGAGTCACCACGGCAACCACTGCTGCTGCACCGGGGGAGTCGACCTCTCCCTGTACTGCCCAGAGCCCAGCCTGACACCCCTCGAAGCCTGGTGGGAATGCATCACTCCCAAGGGATGTGGTGTTGACTAACAAATGTCTCAGCCCTAAAGGGCCCCTGGCTCCAGGGTCACCCTCCAGCTCTACAGAGGAGCAGGGACGAATCTGACCCTTGTTAGAGCTGACACAAGAGGGCAGGGCCTGAGCCAGCCCCAGAGGAAGCCAGCATGCCCGGGAAAGGCTGGTCCCACCAAAGTGTGCTGGTGTGTCTCCCAGACTGCACCCAGGAAGGCTGGGTTGGGGAGGAGCCCAGGGCCGGATGGGCAGCAGAGTGTATCTAGCTTAGCCAGCCCAAAAGAGGACACTGATGTCTGGCAGCAGCACAGAAACCCCTGTGCCTGATGTTTCTTCCTCTTGGATGCTGACGCCAGTTTTTGGAGAACAGTCAGTCTCTCTCCCACCCCAGCTCCAAGACATCTTTTCAGAGAACGCTCAGGCAGGTGGTCAAGGCCAGCAAGGGACGGGCCTGCAGCTGCTCAGGCGCCCTTGGAGCTGCTCCCAGCAGACAGGGGTATAGGGGACAGCAGCCCAGGGGGATGGGGCCTTGGTTTCCTGCAGAACCTACACATGAGAGACCAAAAAAAAGATAGGGATACCAAGGAGAGGGAAACACCCACGGCACCCACCACCAGCCCGCCTGTCGACCACATCCTGTGTGTTCACGTGTGAACCGCACGTGCAATTGAGCCTGGCCAGTGCTCAGTCCTTCACTCTCCTGGTTTCTGTCAGCGAGAGCTGCTCCCTTCCAGGGCCCTGCCTGTACTGGGCATGGGGGTCTGAGAAAGGGGCAGCACTGGTGGCAGGTGGGGTCTGGCGCTGCCACCCTCAGAAGCTGGCACATGAGGTTTCTTATTGCTCCTCTTGGCTCTGGGGCACACCTTCCTAATTTCCAGAAAGGACACAGGCCCAGGAGAGGTGGCAGCAGGGGTCCCGCACTGGCCCTCCTGCTGATGTCCAAGTGGAAGCCGGCGGGGGGGATGCTGGCTGGCTCTAGCCCCTAGTGCGGCCCACAGGCCTCCCACGAAGCTGCTGGTCTCTGCAGAGTGGGAGGTGCCGGGACTACCTGGCCTCCTTGCCACCTCAGTTACCGGGTCACCGCCCATCATTGGTCAGTGGCCTCCAGGGATCTGGACGCGGAGCACAGATAAGTGTCCTTACAAAAATAACTCTGAGTCTGTTCCCAGTGGGACCAGGTTCCTGAGAGCACGTAGGGCCGGGCAAAGGCCACGTGGAAGAGTCTGGCAGGGAGCGCTCCCGCCTGCAGGCCAGGGTTACGGCTGCAGGCGCTCCAGGTACTGCGGCAGGGGGTTCTCCTTGACGTACTTCTGGATGTACCAGCAGGTGAGATGGGCCTTCAGGTCCTCCTCCACCACGAAGTCCAGGGCGGCCTGGGAGCCGGGCAGAGAGGAGAGTGGTCAGGGCCTGCAGCTGGCACCAGAAAGGTGGCATCGTCTGCTCCCTCCCAGGCCCCGGCTCCCTGGCCACCCACTTTGCCCTGCTCAGCAGTTCTCTTGTTTCAGCATCACCTGGGATGATCCCCACAGACTGGTCCAGTACACAAGGAAAAAACACATCACCTCTCCCCAGGGAGGTACAAGCCCCCATGCCCCAGGCAGCACGGACGGCAAAGGTTGCCCCGCAATTCTCCTGGCGGGGTGGGGGTGGAGGAGGGGAAGCCTGCCGATGGCCCAGCTAAGTCCCAGCAGCAGCCCTCAGGGTCTGCTTTGCTCTGGCTGTAACTCCCTTCACCAAGCCCAAACCTGCTCTCCAGATAGCCTGGGATTTGGGATTCCCTGAGGATGAAGGGGTTGGGGGCAGGAATGGGGCTCCCGTGAAGCACCTGCCACACAGGAGGTGTGTAAGGATCCTGGAGGCTCAGCCACGCCAGGGTCTTGAACAGGAGGAGCCTGGGCCCAGAAAGGCTGCCACCGGCCCGGAGAGGACCCAGGGCCAAGAAGCAGGCTGAACTGGCCACCAGGGCCACCGTCTCCTCTGAGGGAGGGTGGCAGCCCCCATGTCCCCGCTCCCACCTGGCCCTGCCGCCTTCCTACCCTACCTTGGCAAGGTGCTTGGCGATGCCGCGCCCACGGTAGGCATCTGGGACCTCGGTGTGCTGCAGGTCCACGATCCGCTTGCCCACGTACTCATAGAGCAGGACGGCCCGGTCATGACATCCTGGGGGTTGTGGAGACAAGTAAGCCTATGCTGACTCCCATCCCAGTGGACTCAGGTGCACAGGCTGGGGTAGAGGGACAGGCATTTGGAGCCATTCAACTGCTACAGCTAAATCCTCAGTCCCCTCATCCATACAACATCCAATATTGTATCCCCTTATTGGGGATACAATAAAATATCCTTCATAGGGTGGTTTGGAAAATTAAATGAGGTAACCTCTGTGACATGTTTACAGCAGTGCTTAGAACACCTGAACCTTTGCTACTACGTCAGTCTTAGCATCCCAGAGCCCTACCACCCTTTCTGTAGCCCTGCTCTCTGCATCCCCACCCCACAACACCCCTGGATCTGGCTCCAGGACCCAGCATTGGACACAGAACAGGGCTCAGCAAATCTGCAACTAAGGCAGAGCATGAAGAGACGAGAGGCAGCGCTGTGCCACGCATCAGGACCACCTGCTGGACCCTGACAGAGATGCAGCAGGCAAGATCAGAGGCCTGTGGCAGAGTCCATGACGCTGGACACGGGAGACAGTAACAAATGCGTCTTCACATTCCACCAGGCCTGCCAGGTCTGGAGCTCACCAGTCCACCCCAAACTCCTGCTGGGCAAACAATTAACTGAAGTTTTTCCTAACCACAGTTTTCAGTGTCTCATCTGTTTGCCTGTCCACCTACCCATCCATCCATCGACCCACTTATCCATCCACCAAATGTTTCCTGAACCCCAGGCACTGTTTCAGATGCTGGGAATATAGCAGCAAACAAGCGAGACAAGGAGTCCTACCCCCATGAAACCGAAACGGGAGAAAGAATAAACATGAAAAGCAAGTGGATGTGTGGGATGCCAGGGAACGGGGGCAGGTGAAGACAGGAAGGAGAGGGCACCAGCCATTCTGAGGGAACGGTGTTCTGGGCAGAGGGGACAGCCAGTGTAAAGGCTCTAAGGCGGGAGTGGGCCTGAATGAGGGGCAGCTGGAGTGGGGTGGGTGAGGGGAAGGGCAGAGACGGGGGCAGGGAAGGGCAGAGACGGGGGCAGGTCCTGCAGAGCCTCCTAAGCCTTCTGAGCTGGGCACCACTGGAAGTCCCCCAGCAAAGGGACGGATGTGATTCACGACTCCACAGGATTCTGCTGCCACTGTGGGGAGAACTGATGGGGAGCAGGGGCAGGGAGCCCAGAGGGTGAAGACGGAATACAGACCAGGGCACGGGCAGTGTGGCTGTGTGGAGCAGTGTTTTGACTGGATGGTATCTGAAAGTGTAGCCAGCAGGATTTACTGATGGCTCGGATGTGGTCGAGCAGGGAAAGGGGAGTCTAGGACAACACTGAGGTTTCTAGTTTCAGGGAGCGCCAAGTGTGTGAATGAAATAAACAAGCTGAGAGGGGGCCATCAGGGAGGCCCCTCCAATGGAGGGGAAGTCACCATGCCCAGCTCAGTGGCCCTCTGTCTCTCCTTTGATTCCCCCCAAAGCCTCTGAGTTGAGAGGGGAGTGCTGGGAAGGTGGTGCAGGGGCAGGGCCAGGGCAAAGGTTCCAAGGTGGGAGACTCAACACGCTGGCACTGAAAGAAGACATTCATCGCCACGTGTCTTTCTCCACTCTTTAAAAGCACGCTGTGTTTCACGTGTTTTAACTTCAAAGCCCCAGAGAATCTGCCCCTAAAGCCTGCGCTGGGCAACACGAGGGGAAGGCTGACGGGCCAAGAGGTCCAACACTAGTCCAGGGCCACAGGAACCGGGGCCAACGGCAGCAAAGAGGCTTCTGGCCCTTGGTCTCTCCTTTGATTCTCCCCAAAGCCTCAGGAGATGGCTACAATTCATCTCCCCATTTCCAGAAGAGAAACTACTGAGATCCAGGGATCCAAGTCACACAGCAGGCCGAGATGACGCTGGAGCCCAGGCCTGCAGGTCCTGAGCCACAGCCATTCTTTCTGCTCCACCAACACACCTGCTACTTCCTGCACCCACCATCGCCTAGGCATTTCCCTCTGACCGATGCCCTTTCCCCGTTCCTGCCAGGCCCAGCTGAGGGTTCCCCAGCCCCATGCCTGCAGCCCCGCCCGCGCACCGGCCCTGCTGCCTCCTTCTTGTGGGCCTGACTGTCCTTCTGTGGACACCCTGGCCAAGGCCCAGCTGTGGCCACTGCCGCCTGTCCTGGCTACACAGCAAGGGATGTGGTTCTTGGCTCCCCACCTGCTGGGGTTAATTCAACTCACCCAGGACAGGCGAGCAGAGATAGGAGGCTATTTTGAGACTGACCCGGTCACCAAGGGAGCTGCCTACCTAGCCTGGCCATTTAATTACCCCAGGCTCATTAAGGTCCTACTATGTTCCAGCAGTGTTTGGGCTGCAGGGCAGGCAGCAGTGAACAAAACTGATGAAACTCTTCCTCATGGATCTTACCTACTGAGGAAGACACATAATAAGTAATATAATCATAAATAATACAGGGGCCGGGCAGGGTGGCTCATGCCTGTAATCCCAGCACTTTAGGAGGCAGAGGTAGGAGGATCGCTTGAGCCCAGGAGCTGGAGATCAACCTGGGCAACATGATGACCCAGTCTCTACAAAAATAAAAATAAAGTTGGCCAGGCACAGTGACCCCCTCCTATAATCCCAGCACTTTGGAAGGCCAAGGTGGGCGGATCACCTGAGGTCAGGAGTTCGAGACCAGCCTGGCCAATATGGTGAAAGCCCATCTCTACTAAAGATACAAAAATTAGCTGGGCGTGGCAGCGGGTGCTTGTAATCCCAGCTACTTGGGAAGCTGAGGCAGGAGAATCACTTGAACCCGGGAAGCGGAGGTTGCAGTGAGCCGAGACCGTACCATTGCACTCCAGCCTGGGCAACAAGAGCAAAACTCTATTTCAAGAAAAAACAAAACAAAACAAAACAAAAAGGGTAGCTGAGCATGGTGGTACACACCTATGGTCCCAGCTATTTGGGAGGCTGAGACGGGAGGATCACTTGAACCCAGGGGTTTGGGGCTGCAGTGAGATATGGTTGTATCACTGCACTCCAGCCTGGGTGACAATGAGACCCTGTCTCTAAATAAATATATACATACATCACAGGTGATAAGCTGACAGGTGCCAAGGATCACTACACAGCAGAGGAGGGGTGGATGGGGAGGGGCAGGGCTGCCACTGTAAAGAGGGCATACAGGGACCCCAAAGGAGATGTGGGGTATGAGGCATCCACTGGCGAGAATAGCATGTGCAAAGGCCCTGGGACAGGAGGTTGAAGGAAGAACAAGGAGGCCAGAGTGGCTGGGCCCGAACAAGCTGGGGGTGAGGGTTGGGAAGCCAAGTCGGAGGTCCTGGGGCAGGACCACACAGAGCCCTGCAAGCCACCAAAAAGACCTCATCTTTTGCTCCAGCGCCGTCTCTGCAGAGCAGGGAGGTGGACACAAGAAGCCTGGCAAGCTCATTTCTGCTCCTCTGTGCACGCCCTGCGTCAGCGTTTCTGGAGTAGCCACCTGGGCCATGGGTGGGCCTGACCCTGGGAGGCCTCTGCTTCCCATTGGCCCTCAGTGATCGCACAGCTCAGCCACTACCATATTCCAGGCACCCAGCTCAGGGTAGACACCCAAGAAATATTTGTCCAACTGAAACAACTGCTGTTCTGTCTCTGCCAGACACACACTAGGGCCTTGCGACAGACCTGTGGACAACTGGCTGGACCAGCATGCTGGCCTTCCCACAGCCGGGCCCGCACCTCGGGCTGTGGCTCCCAGGACACAGCAGGACAGGAACGGTGGTGGCCCAAGCGTGTGCAGCCTCAGCATGGGGCAGGTTCGTGCTCTGCTCTCTCCACACGACAATCCTCACAACCAACCCACTAAACAGGTAGGATTCTCACAGCCCCATATACAGATGGGGAAACTGAGGCCCAGAAGGGAGGAGGGTGGTGGTGATTGTCCCGGGACAGGTGAGGTCTCTGGGGCAGAGAGGTGTCGGGACTGGCGTAAGATCACCTGGCAGAGTTGAGACTGGAACTGAGGGCCGTGCCCTGCCCTAGGCTTGCTCCCGTGGCTCCCAAGTGACAAGTACTGACCCCCTCTGTTCTAGTCTGAGGTCTGGAGCTCTCAAGGCAGCTCTTAGAGCCTAGCCCAGATAAGGGCCTGGGGCCTGGGCCAGGCCCAGAGGCTGTGCCTGTGTCACTGTGAGCTAAGACAGCAGGATCCACGGTGCCCAGAAATGAAAGCGTGGCTGACAGTGTTGCCCTGGCGTCCTGCTGTCCCATCATGGGGGCTGCGGGTGGTCAGGGAGGCCTCTGGACAGGTCACGTTTGGGCTCACCTAGAATGAGAGTCAGGGAGGTGTGTGGAGTTGACTGGTGATAAGGCTGAGTCAAAGGAGGGTCTTCAGGCTGAAAGGGGAACAGAGGGCATCTGGGGTGGCCATAGTGGTGGTGGGGCTACTTGTGAGGAAAAGATCAAGTTTAAATGGACACCCTACATGGGCCAGACCACATGGCACTGGGTGGCGAGGAGCCGGGCTCCTGGGCGGCAACCTCGGAGCATCTGGCCAGGGCCTGACCCCACCTTGGAGGGCCTTCAAAGGCCACTCAGTCACAAGTGTCTACACCCACGACACAGCCCACAAATGCAATACTGGTCCTCGTGCTCAACAACTTGTCCTGCCCCAAACCTGTCTGGAGATCCCAGGAAAATGCCCAAGTCCCCAAAGCTTGACCAAGGTCCTTGGCTCCTCCTCGCCTTGCCTTTCCCATCTGACCTGACCCTCGGCAGGGCTGTGGACACGGCTTTCTAAACGTGCCTGGGGTCCAGCTGCCTCTCTGGCCTCCCTGCTTTGGTGGCTGTTACCCTGCCTGCCACCTTTCTGCCCAGGGCCTCCGGGAACCCTTCCTTCTCATTCCAGGTGAGCCCAAAGGTCACCTGCCCAGAAGCCTCCACTGGCCGCCCGCAGCCCCCATGATGGGACAGCAGGACACCAGGGCAGCACTGTCAGAAGCCTGGCAAGCTCATTTCTGCTCCTTTGTGCACGCCCTGCGTCAGCGTTTCTGGAGTAGCCACCTGGGCCATGGGTGGGCCTGGCCCTGGGAGGCCTCTGCTTCCCATTGGCCCTCAGTGATCGCACAGTTCAGCCACTACCATATTCTAGGCACCCAGCTCAGGGTAGACACTTTCATTTCTGGGCACTGTGGATCCTGCTGTCTCAGCTCACAGCGACACAGTCACAGTCTCTGGGCCTGGTCCGGGCTCCAGGCCCTTATCTGGGCTAGGCTCTAAGAGTTGCCTTGAGAGCTCCAGACCTCAGACTAGAACAGAGGGGGTCAGTACTTGTCACTTGGGAGCCACGGGAGCAAGCCTAGGGCAGGGCAGGGCCCTCAGTTCCAGTCTCAACTCTGCCAGGTGATCTTACGCCAGTCCCGACACCTCTCTGCCCCAGAGACCTCACCTGTCCCGGGACGATCACCACCACCCTCCTCCCTCCTGGGCGTGAGAACCCCACCAGCATCATGTGGCTGGTCTGAGAAAAGTTAAAGCTACTCTGCTCGTGGGGGACCCGTCCCTGGGTCTCTGCACCCCCATGCTCTCTCTGCCCCTCCCCAACCTCAGGACCAAAACGGGCCAGGAAATTGTCAGGCAAGGCGATCACAGAGGAAGACCAAAGCTTGCAGACAGGGGACAGCAGCAAGACCTCTGGGAGATGTGGAGTCTGCAGAAGGTGTTGACCTCTGCTTTCTCCACTCGGCCCACACCCACCCCGCAAGAAGAGCTGGCGGATCAAAATATATAGATGACGAGACTGAAGCAGACGGAGGCAGAGCCCAGGCTGCTGGAACTGTGGCACTGGACAAGGACAAGCAGACACCCTGGCTGGCTTTTCTGGCACCTCTGTAAGTACAGCCTGGATCAGAGAGGAGCCACATGGTGGTGGCTCATTGGTGGATTAGGCAGAGGGAGCTGTGAGCCTGGAGAGGCTCAACCATAAGTCCCTCCCCTCCCCAGAGGACCCTGGTCCAGCCCAGCCCAACACAGCCAGGGACCTCATATTGGGGCTGTGATCTGAGCACCTCCCAAGGCCTGGGGCTGTGGTCTCAGCTCCACTGAATTCAGGGGTACTGATGGAGGCCAGGGGCAGCAGCTGACTCTCTGGGGCCTCAATCTTCCTGTCTGCAAAATGGGGGTTAGGGAGGATGCAGAAAGTTCCAGGGTTCTGCAACCCTCAAGTGTCCCTTCCCTTGCAGCAAGTGGAACACACAGCCCTGCCTGTGAGGGAGTGGGAAGGCTGAGGAAGGGGCTGCCCAGGAGGTGGGGGTCTCTTCCAGCTGCCTCCAACCTTCAGAAACCATCCTCAGATGGAGGCTAGGAGCTTGATTCTGGCTTAGCTGCCTACAGGCTGTGTGCTTTGGCTTCCCCATCTACGAAGTGATGACAAGCTTGCATTTCAGAACCGGGATGTGGGATCAGACAAGCCCGAGCTCAAGCCTTCCTCTCATCACCCAAAAGCAAGTCACAGCCATGCTTCTTTCCACATCTGTCCAGGATTTAGGCGTTTCTCCCACGCCTCTTTGCAGTGCCTGGACTAGTAAAGTAACCACCTCCCTGCTCTGTCCTGGTCCTCACAGTTTGCTCCCCTTAGAGCAGCAGCCAGAGGGAGCCAGGGCATCCCATCTTTCTTCTGCTCAGAACCCTCCTAGGTGCCTCAGAGTCAAAGCCAAGCCCACAGGACAATGGCCTCCAGGCCCTGTACCACGTGCTCCCCATGACCTCTTGATCCATCCTGCACACACCAGGCATCGCAGGCACTGCAGAGCCTTTGCTCTTGCCGTTCCCTCCACTTGGAACACTTTTCCCTGTTGTAGCTCTGTTTCTTGACTCCTTCAGGTCTTCACTTAAAGGCCACCCTCCAGGGAGGGGCGTCCTGGACACAAGATTCTAAATAGCAGCCCTGCCTAACACAGCCTCACCTTCGCCCCCTGCACCTCTCATGAGAGCCCTTGTTTTCCAGGATACATTAAAACTGACTCTATTTGTTGTCCATTTCCCTCTCCAAAGTGTCAGCCACACGAGACCCCAACACCTAAGAGTGCTTGGTACACGGTAGGCGCTCAACAAATACTTAACGGGGTGAATCACAGCTTCTCCACCTCTGTGGTGCAAGACTTGGGGCAAGTCATTTCACTTCCCCATGCCTCAGTCTCCCCATCTGTATATGGGAAATGCAGTTTCCCCTCTCCCTGTGCTTTGCAGCTATGAAATAAAGAGACTCTGGGTGCACACCGGGCCTCCTAGAACGCTGTTAAGTGCTTAATAAACGAAGCTGCTCAAACTTTTTCCCTCGCTCAGAACCAGAGCTCACAGGAAGAGAATCGGCCTAGCTCTGCTATGTGGACAGCCTAGGAACACTTCCGCACCAGGCGCCTGGGGCTATCTGACCCCTCAGCCTCAGTGTTTACGTCGCTCAGTGGGCACAACAGCGTCAGCCTCCAGGCTTGCCTTACAGGTCGGGAATGATATCACAGCCTGTTGTCCTGATCAGCTCAGGGAGGCCTGGGCCCAGACTCAGACGACCCTTCTCTGGTCCCAAGACAGACACCCACACCCAGTGTGGCCTGGAAGCCCAGAAGAACCCCAACCTGAGCTGCACAGCCACTCCCTTGGGGGCCTCTGGCCTTCCTCTTCTCTCTCCCCTGGGCTTGGCTGGGGAGATCCCCAGCCACATCTGTGGTCAGCTCTCTGGGCAGTAAGTTCCAGAAGGGGGTAAGTTTAGAAATATGGCTGGGTATGTACAGTCCTGACCACAGCCAGCTCTGGAGGGCTGTCCTTTGGCTGTACCCACTTGGAAGAGAAAAAAAAAAAAAAACCCAAATGTATCCCCTCTTCTTTCTATCTTTGAGTATTATGGGCCTCCCGAGCCCCCAAGGGAACCAGAGGCCACTCTGGAACCTCAGAAGAGAGAATATGAAAGCCACAAGGCCTCTCTCCCAGAGTGGCCAGGGCCCCGAATGTCACCGCCAGCTAAGCCCTGCCAGCACCCTAGCAGTAGTGGGACTGGCCTCTGCCTGGTGGTGTAGGGTTGGTTGGGCCAACGGTGAAGTTCTGGGTGATGCTGGGCAATCATTTCCTAAGGTCTCTAGCCTCAGTTTCCTCATCTGTAACACAGGGTGGTATGTCACAACATCGTCAGGGTATTGTGACAGTTCCATCCACGAAGCAGTAGTGGGGCCTGGCTCGACACTGGGCACATTCCAAATAGCATCGGAGATCTGGCAGAGGCCCCTCCAGGCTGAAGCCAAACGTGGCTCACAGGAGCCCCACAGTCCAGGGAGTCAGACCAGTCAGGAGGCCATCCCAGCTCTACCCAACTCTCAGCCTGACCTCTGGCAAACCTTTCCCTTTCCTGGCCCTCCACCTTCCCTTCTTGAAAATGGGCACAGTGGCCTCTAAGGGCTGGTCCAGCTTGGACATTCCCACTGGGGCGAGGTGGGCCACAGGGAGTTCATGGCCCTGTTTTTGTAGTTCTATTTCCTACCTGTGGGACCTCCTGAGCGGGATGGGCTAGTCAAAACTTCTCTACACCGGCTGGGCATGGTGACGCACTCCTGTAATCCCAGCACTTTGGGAGGCCATGGCAGGTGGATCACCTGAAGTCAGGAGTGAAAACCCGTCTCTACTAAAAATACAAAAATTAGCTGGGTGTGGTGGTGGGTGCCTGTAATCCCAGCTACTCGGGAGGCTGAGGCGGGAGAATCACTTGAACCCAGGAAGCAGAGGTTGCAGTGAGCCGAGATCGTGCCACAGGAACTCCAGCCTGGGTGACAGAGTGAGACTCCGTCTCAAAAAAACAAAAACAAAAACTTCTCTACACTAAAGGAGGACTTGCCCTTGCTTTCTGGCTTCACGAATCACGATCGGGCCACATTTACCAGCACTTACTAATGCCCCACGAGCTGGTCTGATCCTTTACATTTGTCAGTCTTTCATCCTTACAGCTAGTCAATGGGGTGTGCACTGGTGTTATTCCCACTGCAGAGAGGGAAAAACTGAGGCACATAGAAGTGAGGCAAATGGCCAGTCCCAGAGCCACTGAAGTCTTGATAGTGATAGTCATCCCCCTCCAACACTCCCCACAAGGGACCACAAGCCCCTTTCGCGGTCAGCCCCAGGTCCGCAGGCCTCCCAGGTGTAGAAAGACTAATATTCCCAGGGGCAGCAAGAAGCCATATAACACCCGCAGAAGGGGACAGGTCACCGCTGACCACCTTTCCAGGATCTCAAACAGGAGCCTTCAGTGGGTGCCCAACAGCCGTGAACAACTGGGCCCGAGCAGGTGCGGTTCCCCTGCGGCTGAGACAGGAGACCCGCGCGGCCCCAGCTCCTGCCTCTGCCTTTCCAGGGGCCCCTGTTCGCCCGGGTAGTCTGACCCCGCCCAGCCCGTTCCACTTCCCCGAGCGCCGACCGCGCCCCCACCTGGTCCCGAGCGCAACCCAGCCCGCGCCTGGAGCTCCGGCCGCCCGAGACCACCCCGCGGCGCGCGCTCGCAACAGCCTTCCCGGGCTGCGGGCCGGGGCCCGGCCGCGGGCGCGCGGGGGACGGGCGCCCAGAAAGGGGGCGGCCCCAGCGGGTTCCGCTCGCTCGCACACAAAAGGTCGGGGCGGACCGGGGCCGCGTTACCGTTGAGCCGGACAGTGAACTGGCGGCGCCTGCGGTCGTGCTCCACGCGGATGGGGCAGCTCTGCTCCAGCGCGCCCAGCGGCACGGCGGCCGCCGAGTGCGCCATCTGCGCGCGGGGCTGCGGCGCTGGGACCCGGGCGGCGCCGGCGGGGACCCGGACGTGAGGCGAGGGCTCGGGCGCGCGGCGGGGCTCGCGCGCGGGCGCAGGCGGCAGGCGGTGGGGTAGTTAGGGCCTGGGAGACCGCAGGCGGCGGCGCTGAAACTGACACTCGGCGGCGGCGGCAGCAACAAAAAGGAGTGGGGGGGGGGGCCAGGAAATCAGCTGTGAGGTCACGTGCGGCGCGCAGCCAGTGGACGCGCGGCCTTTTTGTTTTGATACATTCCAGTCACCTCTTAAAGGGACCGCCCCGGCCGCGTTCCGCTCGCAGCCCCAAACAAAACAACACGGGACGCCAACGCTCCGGGCTGCTTTTCCGTCTTGCGTTTGTCCCACGTGCAACTTTGGTACCCCTGCAAGGACCCTTCTAAAAAAGATGTGATAACCTGTATGGACATTCTAATCGTCCCCAAGGCAGCCACCATTTATTAAGCACTTGCTGTGTGCACGACCTGTGTATAGCAAAGCCCTGGAGCACAGGAAGCGCTCAGTAAACACTGCGCTGAAATTTATCACCAGAAACCTGAGAAATAGGTATGCTTGACTCCATTTTACAGTTTAGCAAATAGAGGCCTAAGGCAATGAAAGACTTGCATGAGTTCTCACGCAGTTAGTGCCCTAGGGCTACTGGTGCTAGGAGCACGCACCCACCCGTGTGCGCAGCCTGGGTGGCTACTGGCTACTGGGAAGGAATTGTCCCGTGAAGCCTTGTTTGGGATAGAAGTGAAATGCCACCTCTCCCAAGGGAGGCGGAAATGCGGGAAGAGGCCTTGGGGATCCCTGGATCCACTCCACAGATGGGGAGGCTGAATCCCAGAAAGGGGCAGGGATTTGCTTGAAGGCACACAGGACTCTTGGGGCTCAGACTTCTTTGAAAGACGACTTAATTAGGCTCTTCAAGGCTCAACCTTAGATCCAAACCCTCCCCTCTTGTTCACCTGAAGGGGTACTCCTGTTGCCCATAGCTATGCAGTGAATCACACAGGTTACTTTTAATATTTTGTTAATTACAGTGTAAGCTTCATGTTCATACCCGCGTGACCACCATCCAAATCAAAATACAGAACATTGCTGGTTCCCTAGGGCCCTCTTCCAAGCAATGCCCTACCCTTTGATTTAACCACTATCCCTGACTTCTAGCATTGTTGACTAATTAGGTTTTTCTAGACCATCGTGTAAACAGAATCATACAATATGTACTATTTTATTTTATTTTATTTTATTTTTGTTTTGTTTTGTTTTAAGACAGAGTCTCGCTCTGTTGCCCAGGCTGGAGTGCAGTGGCTTGATCTCGGCTCACTGCAGGCCCTGCCTCCTGGGTTCAAGTGATTCTCCTGCCTCAGCGTCCCTGGGAGCTGGGACTACAGGCCTACACCACCACGTTCGGCTAATTTTGTTATTTTTAGTAGAGACAGGGTTTTGCCATGTTGGCCAGGCTAGTTTCAAACTTCCAACCTCAGGTGATCCATCCGCCTTGGCCTCCCAAACTACTGGAATTACAGGCATGAGCCACCTCACCCAGCCCAATGTGTACTTTTGATGTCCAGTTTCTTTTGCTCAATATTTTATCTGTGAAATTCATCCCTGTTGTTGCATCTTTTTCACCACTGAGTAATTATTCCGTTGTGTTGACAAAAAAAAGCCAAACTGTAAACTATTTGAAGAGCTTAATCTGAGCCAAATATGAGTGACTATGATCCTGGACACAGCCTCAAGAGGTCCTGAGAACATGTGCCGGAGGTGGTTGGGTTATAGCTTGGTTTTATACATTTTAGGGAGACAGAAGTTACAGGCAAA
>NC_045449.1:20348413-20401022 GCF_002776525.5 Piliocolobus tephrosceles
GGCTCACTGCATCCTCTGCCTCCCAGGTTCAAGCGATTCTCCTGCCTCAGCCTCCGGAGTAACTGGGATTACAGTCATGCATCACCACGCTGGGCTAATTTTTTTTGTATTTTTAGTAGAGACGGGGTTTCTGCATGTTGGTCAGGCTGGTCTTGAACTCCCAACCTCAGGTGATCCGCCCACCTCAGCATCCCAAAGTGCTGGGATTACAGGCGTGAGCCACCGTGCCCGGCCATGATGTATATTTTAATGTTAATTCTGGTCAGTTGTGCCTACACTCCCAAGGGAGGGAGTTATAAATGAGGCATGTCCCATTTCCCTTCCCATCACGGCCTGAACTAGCTTTTCAAGTGTCTTTGGAATCCCCCTGGGGAAGAGGGGAGATCCATTCAGTCAGTTGGGGAGCTTAGAATTTTATTTTTGGTTTATAGTGTGGATATACCACAATTTATCCATTCATCTGTTGATGGGCATTTGGGTTGTTTTGCTTTTGGACTATTATGAATAAATCTGCTATGGACATTCTGAAAAATGTCTTTTAGGGTCTGCATTGTAGCATTCCTCTTGTGTAGCTACCAGAAATGGATTGCTGGATTTTTTTATAAGAGAAAGTCTGTCTCTATAACCCAGGCTGGAGCGCAATGGCATGATCACTGCTCACTGCAGCTTCGATCTCCTGTGCTCAAGTGATCCACCTCAGCTTCCTGAGTAGCTGGGACTGCAGGTGTGTGCTACCATGCTGGGCTAATTTTCAGTTTCATAGAGATGGGGGCCTCTCTCTGTTGCTCTGGCTGGTATCAGACTCCTGGACTCAAGTGATATCCTCCTGTGTTGGCCTCTCAAAAAGTGCTGGGTTTACAGTCATGAGCCACCATACCTGGCCTTTGCTGGATCTTATAGTAGGTGTATATTTAGTTTTGTGAGAAATTGCCAGAGCTTTTTCCAAAGTGGGTGTACCATTTTACACTCCTGCCGCCAATTTTGTGAGTTTCATTCATTGTCCAGTCTTTTCCAAGTTAGCCATTCTGCATGTGAAGTGGCATCACACCGTAGCTCTCATTTGCGGCGGCCTGTTGAATGGAGATGTTGAGCCTCTTTTGATATGCTCCTTGGCCGTTTGGATATCCTGTTGTGAACACTTTGGCCAATTGTTGTGCCACAGTTTTTGTGGCACAAAATTCATTTTTTTAATTTGTAAATTCATTAGAGTGATTTTTGTTGTTCAGTTACCATTCCTTTGTCAGATATATTTACTGAGACTATCCTCTGCTAGTGTATTTTTATTGCTATTTTAACCAGTGTGTCTTGTATTGGGGAGTCTGTAAACAAAACAAGGCTAGAGAGTGAGTCTACATGCAAGGAGACAGAAAGAGATTCTGGGGTCAGATAAGTCCTTGTCCTCAGATGGGTCATAGTGGCTGGCACTCCTGAGCAAGCAAGATGTAACCTCGTGAGCGTCTTAGGTATCTTCTCCATCTCCAGAGCACGTAAGTGGTTTGGGGAGGCCAGAACATGTTCCTGAAATTTCTTGAACAGGCCATACTCGTTCCCAACTCTGGGCCAGTGCACATGCTGTTGTCCAGACATCACCTCCTCTGAGAAGCTCTCATCTCTGCAGTCACATTTATTTAGTGTCTGTCCCCCAGCTATCCTAGATCCAGGGCAGATTCCTCTCTGATCAGTCCCTGGCAGAGCCCAGCACACACCTGGCCCAGTTAAAAGCCAGGGTCTTCCTTGTCTCTGGCTCCCTTCCTTCTCCCCTGCTTTTGAATATCCTTAGCTTACTGGCATCTTTTCACCTTGCAGAAATTCCTTCTGGAACAAGGCTAAACAAAAGAACCAAGTGAGCATTTACTGTCTGATCCAGTCAGTGGATGTGCTCTGCCTCCCTACCCTGGGGAAACTGGGCTATGTGGAGACCAGGTTGTAGACGTAGGATATCATTTATTCAGTCAGTCATCAGTTCATTTAGCAAATATTGGACGCTTACTGCATGCCAGGTACTGTTATAAGGAGACCCAACAGCGAATAATACAAAAAATTCCCTGCCCTGGCCCGGTGTGATGGCTCACGCCTGTAATCCCAGCACTTTGGGAGACCGAGGTGGGCGGATCATGAGGTCAGGAGATCGAGACCATCCTGGCTAACACGGTGAAACCCCATCTCTACTAAAAATAAAAAAATTAGCTGGGCGCGGTGGCAGGTGCCTGTAGTCCCAGCTACTTGGGAGGCTGAGGCAGAATGGTGTGAACCTGGGAGGCAGAGCTTGCAGCGAGCCGAGATTGCGCCACTGCACTCCAGCCTGGGTGACAGAGTGAGACTCTGTCTCAAAACAACAACAACAAAACCAAAACTCCCTGCCTTTTAGGAGCTGATGCTCTAGTTGGAAGAGAGACAATAAGCAAAGAGGAAAATAATGATCTCGCCCTTCACATGGCCCAGAGGGAGATTCAGCAGGGGGCGGGGGCGTGCTCCTGGAGGAGGTCATGGTTTCAGATTGGGTGGTCAGGACAGACATCAGCTGATGTGAAGTCTTTTTTGAAAGGCTTGAAGGAGGAGTCAGGGTGGTGACTCACACCTGTAATCCCAGCACTTTGGGAGGCCCAGGTGGGCAGATCACCTGAGGTCAGGAGTTCGAGACCAGCCTGACCAACATGGAGAAACCCTGTCTCTACTAAAAATACCAACATTAGCTGGGTATGGTGGCTCATACCTGTAATCCCAGCTACTCGGGAGGCTGAGGCAGGAGAATCGCTTGAACCTCGGAGGTGGAGGCTGCAGTAAGCCAAGATTGTGCCACTGCACTCCAACCTGGGTGACAGACTGAGACTCGATGTCAAAAAAAAAAAAAAAAGAAAAAGAAAAACTTGAAGGAAGTGAGGGAGTGAATCAGGTGGCATAGGGGTGAGGGCAGAAACAGTGGCTGTGCAGAGACCCTTGGGTGCATTTCCAGAACACAGGGAAGCCAGCGTGGCTAGGACAGAGGCCCTGGGGGACAGGGAATGAGACGAGAGGTCCTGCAGGCAGATTGAGGGGCCTTCGGCTTGGACTCTGACCTGGGAGGGTTTGGGGCATGATCTTGTCAGAGGTGTTTGAACCAGAGTGACTCCATCTCGAATAGGGGCTGGGTAAAATAAGGCTGAGACTTGCTGGGCTGCATTCTTAGTAAATTAGGCATTTTAAGTCACAGGATGAGATAGGAGGTTGGCACAAGATATAGGTCATAAAGACCTTGCTGATAGAACAGGTTGCAGTAGGCCGGGTGCAGTGGCTCACGCCTGTAATCCCAGCACTTTAGGAGGCCGAGGCAGGCAGATCACGAGGTCAGGAGATCGAGACCATCCTGGCTAACATGGTGAAACCCTGTCTCTACTAAAAATGCAAAAAAAAATTAGCCAGGCGTGGTGGCAGGCACCTGTAGTCCCAGCTACTTGGGAAGCTGAGACAGGAGAATGGCGTGAACCCAGGAGGCGGAGCTTGCAGTGAGCCAAGATCACGCCACTGCACGCCAGCCTGGGTGACAGAGCAAGACTCCGTCTCAAAAAAAAAAAAAAAAGAAAGAAAGACAAGAAAAAAAACAGATTGCAGTAGAGAAGCCAGCCGAAACCCACCAAAACCAAGATGGCGATGAGAGTGACCTCTGGACGTCCTCGTTGCTCATTATGCACTCATTATAATATATTAGCATGCTAAAAGACACTCCCACCAGGGCCATGAATGTTTACAGATGCAATAGCAACTTCTGGAAGTTACTCTATGTGGTTTAAAAAGGGGTTTAACTCTAGGAATTGCTCACCCCTTTCCTGAAAAACTCATGGATAATCCACCCCTTGTTTAATATAACATCAAAAAATAACTATAACTATCCTTAGTCCAGCAGGCCAAGCTACTGCTCTGCCTATGGAATAGCCCTTCTTTTATTCCTTTACTTTCTTTTTTTTCCGCGAGACAGAGTCTTGCTCTGTCACCCAGCCTGGAGTGCAGTGGATGATCTCGGCTCACTGCAACTTTCGCCTCCCGGATTCAAGCTTCAAGCGATTCTCCTGCCTCAGCCTCCTGAGTAGCTGGGATTACAGGCACGTGCCACCAAGCCCAGCTAATTTTTGTATTTTTTTATGTCTCTTTTCAGTGGATTGCATGAAGGTGTTACACTAGTCCAAGTTAAAAAGGGATCAGACCCCAAATGGTTACATTGTATAAGCTGTGAGGTTTTTAAACTTGTGACAAGGGACAGAAGGGAAATTTTACTCATTGCAAGGAAATCCTCACTTAAGCTTCACTGAGCCACAAGCACTTAAAACCCATGAACCTTCCGCTGATCGTCCTTAGCCAGTCCAGTCTCTATGAGGAACTGGCATATGTTCTTGTGTTGGTCACTCTATAGCTGAAGTACTTCTCCATATTCTGAATGCTCAATTACAGTACCATTGCAGGCAAACTTCTCTTTTATTTTTATTTTTGAGAAGAATCTACCTCTGTCGTCCAGGCTGGAATGCAGCGGCGCAATCTCGGCTCACTGCAACCTCTGCTTCCCGGGTTCAAACGATTCCTCTGCCTCAGCCTCCCGAGTAGCTGGGATTACAGGTGCCCGCCACTATGCCCAGCTAATTTTTTGTATTTTTAGTAGAGATGGGGTTTCAGCATATTGGCCAGGCTGGTCTCGAACTCCTGACCTTGTGATCTGCCCGCCTCAGCCTCCCGAAGTGTTGGGATTACAGGCGTTAGCCACCGCGCCCGGTCTCTCTGTTGAATTCTTATATGGATATAATCCTCAGTACCAGCAAGAAACAGGTCATCAGCCTTACTTGCATCAACAAAGGGGTCTGAAAAGAAAGGTTAAGCTGCGCTGGGTGCGGTGGCTCACGCCTGTAATCTCAGCACTTTGGAAAGCCAAGGCCGGCGGATTGCCAGACCTCAGGAATTTGCAAGACTCAGATGCCACTGCCAGTGCCATCCCCCCTAAGATGTTTTGTGCATGCAGAAAATAACACTGAAATCATTAGGGCTTGGGCCAGGCCAAATGTGTCCTTTGCTGCCTCTCCTGGAGCAGCCGGCTTCCCCAGGCTCGAGGAATGCCTGGGCCTTCCGCCCTGCCTGGGAAGCTGATCACATCTAAATTTTGTATTCTTAGTAGATACGGGGTTTCACCATGTTGGTCAGGCTGGTCTCAAAACTCTTGACCTTGTGATCTGCCTGCCTCGGCTTTCCAACATGCTGGGATTACAGGCGTGAGCCACCGCACCCGGCCTATTCCGTTACTTTCTTAATAAACTTGCTTTCACTTTACTCTATGGACTTGCCCTGAATTCTTTCTTGGGTAAGATCCGAGAACCCTCTCTTTCGGACCCATTTCCGGTAGCAATCTTGGTGTTTTTTGTTCCCCCCCCCCCCAATTTTAGAAAACTTCAAAGATATATGTAAATATATACAATAGTAAAATGAAACCCATGTACCTGTATTGTGGTTGAGGAGTTTGGTTTTCTTTTCATTAAAAAAAATTAAATGTACTGTTTATGGCCAGGCATGGTAATTTATGCCTATAATCCCAGCACTTTGGGTGGCTGAGATGGGCCAGTCACCTGAGGCCAGGAATTCAAGACTGGCCTGGCCAACATGGCAAAACCCTGTCTCTACTAAAATTACAAAAATTAGCTGGGTGTGGTGGCGTGCACCTGTAGTCCCAGCTAATTGGGAGGCTGAGGTAGGAGAATTGCCTGAACCCAGGAGGTGAAGGCTGCAAGGAGCTGAGATGATACCACTGCACTGCAGCCTGGGTGACAGAGTGAGACTGTGAAAGAAAGAAAGAAAGAGAGAAAGAGAGAAAGAAGGAAAGAAGGAAAGAAGGAAAGAAAGGAGAGAAGAAAGAAAGATTTAATGTACTGTTTATATGCAGTAAAAATGATTTCTTTCAGCATGCTCTGCAAGTTTTGACAAACATATGTAATCATTTAACCATGACCACTACCAACTTATAAAACAGTTTACTGTCCCAGCACTTTGGGAGCCCGAAGTAGGAAGATTGCTTGAGCCCAGGAGTTTGAGACCAGCCTGGGCAACCTAGTGAGACCCTGTCTCTATGAAAAGAAAAAAATTAGCCAAGCGTAATGGCACATGCCTATAGCCCCAGCAACTTGGGAGGCTGAGGTGGGAGGATTGCTTGAGCTCAAGAGGTCGAGGCTACAGTGAGCAGTGATTGTACCACCTAACTCCAGCCTAGGTGACAGAGTGAGACCCTGTCTCAAAAAAGAAAAAAGAATGACGAGTTAATGGGTGCAGCAAACCAACATGGCACATGTGTACCTATGTAACAAACCAGCACGTTGTGCACATGTACCCTAGAACTTAAAGTAAAATAAACAAGAATAATAATAATTAAAAAAAAAAAGAATGGCCACCTGGGTGCTGCGCAGCTCAGCAGTCTGTCCCTTCACAGCTGTGTGGGATTCCAGGGAATGATGAACTGGCCTTGGTTTTGAAGACCACTCTGCCCTTGGTGTGGGGGAAGAGCAGGGGACCACTGTCCTCTCCCTACACACAATGACAGCAGTGGCAGAGCCTGTGGCCGTGAACGCTTCCCTCTCACGGCGGTGTTATGCAGAAGGTGCTGTGCTCAGTTCAGCCTGGCTTCACAGAGAGGGGAGGTACCTTCCTTGGGTTACAGGCTGGCAAGTGGCAAAGTCAGATTCAAACCCAGTCACTCTGTGTTCTGTCTCCAGGAGTGCGCAGTCTCTTCGGGGCTCCCCAGGGGCTCCATGGACATTTGTAGATTTTCTGATCTCCACTGTGGGGCCAGGGAACCGACTCCAGGGAGGCAGCTTCAGAATCCTAACGGCCAACAGCAGCCTGAGGACCTCTGCATGTGCAGGCAGCTCCTGGGCTTGGCCCAGATCCTACTGCCCGCTTGCAGAAGAGGGAGGAGCACCAACAAAAGTTTCGTGACAGATTGGTCTGGGATGAGACGCTGAATCTGTCTTCAGAGCCTCTAGCTCTACTCCCCATCTGTGAACCAGAGGTAAGAAGTGTGAATTACTTCATCCAGTATCAAAGTGTCTTGGTGTTGGAGGCTGACACCTGAGCAGGCCTGGTTCCATCCTGGCCCTGCTGTGTGGCCTGATGCCAGTCACAGGCCTTCCACAGGGCTCCTGCAGCCCTGATTCTCTGTGCTCCTGAGCTGCCCGCACCAGGAATCCTGGCTCTGCTGCTAGGGCAGAATAGTGTGGGCAAGACATGTGGGGCACGTGCCGGTCACCAGCCCAAGCTTCTTCCCAGTGAGTCTACCTCCTTCCCTTGCCCAGACCCCAGTGTCCTGACACCTGCAGACAGAGCCTTTGCATTTTTTTCATACCTTTACTGTTTTTCTTTCTTTTCTTTTCTTCTCCTTTCTTTTCTTTTTCTTTCCTTCCTTCCTTCCTTCCTTTTTCTCTCTCTCCTTCTCTTCTCTTCTCTTCTCTTCTCTTCTCTTCTCTTCTCTTCTCTTCTCTTCTCTTCTCTTCTCTTTCTTTTTTTTTTAGACAGAGTCTTGCTCTTGTTGCCCAGGCTGGAGTACAGTGGCACGATCTCAGCTCACTGCAACCTCCGCCTCCCAGGTTCAAAGGATTCTCCTGCCTCAGCTTCCTGAGTAGCTGGGATTACAGGCATGCGCCACCACACCCAGCTAATTTTTGTATTTTTAGTAGAGACGGGGTTTCACCATGTTGGCCAGGCTGGTCTCAAACTCCTGACCTCAAGTGATCCACCTGCCTCAGCCTCACAAAGTGCTGGGATTACAGGCATGAGCCATCATGCCTGGCCTGCCTTTACTGTTTTTCTTTCCTGATTAGAAGCATGAGGAGTGCTCGTTTACAATTTTTGGAACACACAGAAAAATACCAAGAAGGTAAAAGTCATAAATTCACCACTGTTCAGTTTGGCCACATGCCCTCAGACATCTTCCTGATCCTGTAACCAACCATCCATTCATGTACTCATTCACTCATTCATTCACTTGCTCACTCACACTTGAGTGAGCAGTTGAGGTATGTTCTGGATTCTGGGAGCACAGCAGTGAACAGACAAAGCCGTGCTCACATGGAGCTGTTTATATGCAAATAGAACGTTTTCCAACAAGGCTGGATGCAGTGGCTCACGCCTGAAATCCTAGCACTTTGGGGGGCCAAGGTAGGTGGATCGCTTGAGTCCAGGAGTTCAAGACCAGCCTGGGCAACATGGTGAAATCTTGTCTCTACCAAAAATACGAAAATTAGCCAAGCGTGGTGGCGTATACCAGCTTCTTGGGAGGCTGAGGTGGGAAGATCGATTTAGCCCCAGAGGCAGGGGTTGCAGTGAGCCCAGATCGCACCACTGTACTCCAGCCTGGGGGAACAGAGCAAGACCTTATCTCAAAAAAAAAAAAAAGTTTTCCAACAAAATTGTAATCAAATCCGATTCTCTGTTTTATAGCTTTTTTTCTCAATATAACAATATGCTGTGATCATTTTCCTTTGTTAATATATAGGAAACCACAGAATTATTCTATAAGAATATTTTTTAGGCTGAGTGGGCTGGCTCACACCTGTAATCCCAGCACTTCCTGCCATGGCAGGGGGATCGCTTGAGGCCAGGAGTTTGAGACCAGCCTGGGAAACATCGCTTTAAAAAAAAAAGAATATATTAAAAGACAATTTTGATTAGGTAATATATTCATGTTTCAGAAACTCAAATGAAGTGTATATGGGTACTGAGAAAGTGGGTACCACTGCCTTTTTCTGCCATCTGCCTTCTGCCCAGAGCACCTCCACTTCACACAGGGAAGCATTTTTACTTGTTTCTCATGAATTCTTCAGTGTTTTCCACACATAAATACAATTAAATACAAATATATATTCTTTCCCCCTACTTTTAACCCACAAATTGGCATATCACTTAGCAGTCTCTCCTGGAGATGCGTCTGCCTCTCCCTATAGCACAGCGGTCCACGGAGTGGAGGGACATGGCGCTCGCAGCTGGAAGACCCTAACCATTATCCCGGATACAGCAGTCCTTTATCGATGGCTATCTGGGTCATTTCAAATTACACCATCTTTGTCTCAGTTGTTGATTCTTTCATCTCAGGGATATGATCATGATCTATCCAGCTCCCTCTTTTTGGGATTTAGGTCATTTCCAGTGTTTCACTGCATTGCGATGGATGAGTGTGTTAGTACTAGTTTCCGCCCACCCACCTGATTGTCTTCTCAGGAAAATGACACCCCAGGGCTCCTCCTAGGCCAGGTGCTATGCTAAGTGCTTCCTGGGCATTCTCTCATCCAGTCCTCACACCCACCCTGGGAAGCAGGAGTCGCACTCATGAAGGGACTGGGCTCTGAGGAGCCTTAGAACTTTCCAAAAGTCTCCTTGGTGGTAGCTCATGGAATTTGGATCTGGACCCCAGTGAGGGTAAGTCTGGAGGCTGATCTCCTGAGCAGAGAATAAGTGGCTACAAAGTCAGTGCATTGCGAAGCCACTGGCACTGACGGGCAGTTACCTACCCAGGATGAGGTGGTTCCCCACCCTGAAGAGACCTGAGGCCCTTAAAGATTATCTGGAATTGGCTGGGCGCAGGGGTTCATGCCTGTAATCTCAGCACTTTGGGAGGCCGAGGAGGGCGGATCACCTGAGGTCAGGAGTTCAAGACCAGCCTGGCCAACATCGTGAAACCGCGTCTCTACTAAAAATACAAAATTAGCTGGGCGTGGTGGTGCGTGTCTGTAATTTCAGCTGCTAGGGAGGCTGAGGCAGGAGAATCGCGGAGGTTGCAGTGAGCCGAGATGCGCCTTTGCACTCCAGCCTGGGCAAAAAGGGCGAAACTCCATCTCAAAAGTAAATACATAAATAAAATAAAAGACATTATGTGGAATTAATTGAGGGTAAAAAATTCCATGGTGTAGGACCCAGGCAGGTTACAGGATTGCAAGAGATGGCTGGGTGTCAGACAGGAGAGAGCAGTGTGGAGTGTGGCAAAGTGGGACCACCTGGTCTGTCCCGGGCGCAGCTTCTGCTCCTTCCAGCAAGTTGTTCCACAAGGGAGCCCTGGGCTAAGTCTTCTGGTTTTCAGTAGGAGCTGGAAATTAAATAAGAATGTGAGACTTCTTGATGTTTAAATGACAATTAATTTTGGCTGAGTGTGATGGCTCATGCCTATAATCCCAGCACTTTGGGAGGGCAAGGTGGGCGGATCACTTGAGCTCAGGAGTTCGAGACCAGTCTGGGCAACAGAGTGAGGCCCCGCCTATACAAAAAAATACACAAATTAGCTGGGATGGGAAGCCAAGGTGAGAAGATCATTTGAGCTGGGGTGACTGAGAATGCAGTGAGCAGATTGAGTCTTTGCATTCCAGCCTGGGCAACAGAGTGAGACACTATCTCAAAAATAAACAGGCTGGGTGAGGTGGCTCACACCTATAATCCCAGCACTTTGGGAGCCTGAGGTGGAGGGGATCACTTGAGGCCAGGAGTTTGAGACCAACGTGGCCAAACCATGGCAAAACCTCGTCTCTACTAAAAGTATAAAAAATAGCTGGGCGTGATGACACATGCCTGTAGTCCCAGCTATTCAGGAGGCTGAGTACAAGAATCGCTTAAACCCGGGAGGCGTAGGTTGCAGTGAGCAGAGATGGCGCTACTTCACTCCAGCCGGGGTTACAGAGGCCGGGTGCGGTGGCTCATGCCTATAATCCCAGCACTTTGGGAGGCTGAGGAGAGTGGATCACGAGGTCAGGAGTTCGAGACCAGCTTGGCCAATATGGTGAAACCTCATCTCTACTAAAAATGCAAAAATTAGCTGGGCATAGTGGCAGTTGCCTGTAGTCCCTGCTACTTAGGAGGCTGAGGCAGGAGAATCGCTTGAACCCAGGAGGAGAAGGTTTCAGTGAGCCAAGATCGCACCACTGCACTCCAGTCTGGGCGACAGAGTGAGACTCCATCTCAAAAAAAAAAAAAAAAAAAAAAAAATTGCTCACTGCGAAAGAGATAAAACTAAATGTAACATCTGAATTTTGGTTAGCTCCTAGTTTGAAACAAAAAGTTCAACCATAAAAGACATTTTGGGGACAACTAGATAGTTTGAATGTGGACTGTGTGTTAGATGTCTGTGGAATTACAGCATTTTTTGCAGTGAGGTAAGCATATCATGGTCTTGTAGAACGGCCTTCTTCCTAGGGGGTGCATACTGACAGACTAGGAGCAAAAGGTCACAAAGTCAACAACTTACTTTTTTTTTTTCTTTTAAATGGTTTGTAGATAAAGATCAAGGAGTCGGGGAGGCCTTGTTATATTGCCCATGCTGGTTTTGAACTTCTGGCCTCAAGTGATCCTCCTGCCTTGGCCTCCTAAAGCATTGGGATTATAGGCGTGAACCACTGCTTCTGGCCAGTAACTTACTTTCAAATGATTCAGGGCCGGGTGTGGTGGCTCACACCTGTAATTCCAGCACTTTGGGAGGTGGGCAGATCACGAGGTCAGGAGATCGAGACCATCCTGGCTAACATGGTGAAACCCCGTCTTTACTAAAAATACAAAAAATTAACCAGGCGTGGTGGCAGATGCCTGTAGTCCCAGCTACTTGGGAGGCTGAAGCAGGAGAATGGCGTGGGAGGTGGAGCTTGCAGTGAGCCGATATCCTGCCACTGCACTCCAGCCTGGGCCACAGCGCAAGACTCTGTCTCAAAAAAAAAAAAAAAAAAAAAGATTCAGAAAACAGCACATAGCTGTGTGTAGAGAGGGGAGGGTGCACATGGGCACAGTGTCAGCACCAGGCAGGTCGCACCAGATGGTGGCTGTGGATTCTGCTCTTGACTTACTGTGTGCTTAAATTTTATATAAATAAAAATTCAGAGGAAAGGGGGGAAAAAGTGACCACAGGAGTGAAACAAAACATATGGGTGCTAGAAATGGTCCCTGGTTTGTGACATGTCATTCAGCCCAATCCTCCCCCAATGCAGGATGGGAAAACTGAGGTTCAGAGAGGCGGAGGGAGGGTCTCTTCTCAGAGCCGACTTCCCTCCTTAATTCTGTTTTCCTCATGCCGCGTGCAAGCAGGTGTTTGGGCAGGAGAGGCTGAGTTGGCACTTCCTGTCCCTTTGTCTTTTCTCTTCCTGCCAGAGCTCTGTGAGGGTGGTTCTGTTGCAGCCCATTTCACAGAGGTGGAAGCTGAGGGTCTGAGAACAGAAGTTACCTGCCTGAGCCACACATTGAGTTGGGGTGGGAAGCTGGTCCCCAGGCCTCCACCTCCTCTGACCCCTAGATCAAGGGCAATGGCTTTGGATTAGTAGGTCCGGCCCAGCGCCCAGTTTTGCTGTGTGACCTTGGGGGATTCGTCTGACCTCTCTGTGCTGCTCCAGGGGTGAGGAGTTAATGAGGAGACCCATGAGAAGGCTCCTGCCTTGCTGCTGCACACGGTCAGTTGTGTCACATGTTCCTCTGTCCCTGCAGTCCCTGGAATCTCAGAATCTCCAGGGATTGCCATGGCCCCCGCCCCGCCTTGCTGCTTATAGCCTCTAGCTATATTTCCCTCTAGCCTGCTTATAGGTTTCTGCATGTCTCCTCCTGTCGGGGTTTGCCACTAGCCAGACTTTGGCCCTGAGGAATGGCATGAACTAGTGGAATTTCAGGCAGCAAGGGGCAGAGCGACTGGGGAGATATATGGGACATTCTCACCCCTTATCTGGAATGTCCTTTTTCTCACACTCCTTTTGGCAAACTCCTATTCATCCTCTGAAGCCCAGGTTAAATATCCTTACTCTGAGAAGCTTTTCCCCATCCTCAGCCCAGGTTGGGTCAGGCACCAGCCGGTGGCTCCCGCAGTCCCACTGAGTGTCACCATTATGTGGGTGTGGGTTTTCTTGCTCCGTCGCCTGAGAGGGCCTGGGTTTTGCTCGTCCCCCTACCCATTTTAAAGAATGAGAAACTGAGACCAGCCTGTAGTCATACAGCAAATGCAGGGCAGAGTCCTGGGGGTGAGAGTGCAGGCAAATCCCGGTCTCACCACAGACTCTCTCTCTCTGCTTGACCTTGGGCCCATCATGTCACCCCCGAGCCTCAGTTTCCTTATGTGTAACATGGCAGTAATGGCCCCAAATGCTCACCATTTCTTTCCTTCATTGAAAGGGCTTCTCTGTTCCTCCCTCAGCTTTAATGAAGGATAATTTACATATAATAAAATGCAGCCATTTAAGTGCATGATTTGATGATGTTTGACAAATGTATACAGTTGTGTAATCACCACTGCAACCATCATACACAACATTTCCTTTATTCCCACATTTCCTTGGGGCCCCTTTGCAGTTGGTCCCCTCCACACCCCAGTCCCTTGCCACTACTGATGGCTCTGTGCCACAGTGGTTTTGCTTTTCCAGAATGTGCTGTGAATGGAATCATATTGTAGGCAGCCTTTTGAATCTGGCTTTTTTTTCGGCGGAATGCATCTGAGCTCCATCTGTGCTGTGGCATGTTTTGGGAGTGTATTCCTTTCCTGTCACTGAGTAGTATTGCATTGATGGATATATACCATGTTTTGTTTATCCCTTTCCAAGTTTATAGACAGCTGAGTTCTTCCTAGGTTTTATCTATAGTGGAAAAAGCTGTTACTGACATTTGTGTTCAGGTTCGTGTGTGTGTAAACACAGTTATTTCTCTTGGGAGTGAAATGGCTGAGTCCTAAGTAGGTATATTTAACTTTATAAGAAACTGTCAAACTGTTTTTCAAAGTGATCCTACCATTTCACATTCCAACAGCAATGTATGAGAGTTCTGGTTTCTGCACATCTTCACCAATACTTGGAATTATCTTTTTTTTCGAGGTGGAGTCTCACTCTGTCACCCAGGCTGGAGTGCAATGGCGTGATCTCGGCTCACTGCAACCTCGCCTCCTGGGTTCAAGCGATTCTAGCAATTCCCCTGCCTCAGCCTCCTGAGTAGCTGGGATTACAAGTGCACCCCCACGCCCAGCTAATTTTTGCATTTTTAGTAGAGATGGGGTTTCACCATGTTGGTCAGGCTGGTCTCGAACTGATCTCGTGATCCACCCACCTCAGCCTCCCAAAATGCTAGGATTACAGGCGTGAGCCACCGCACCTGGCCTGGAATTATCTTATTATTATTATTATTTTTACACTTTATTATTTTTGAGAGAGGGTCTTGCTCTGTCACTCAGGCTGGAGGGTAGTGGCACAATCATGGCTCACTGCAGCCTCAAACTCCCAGGCTCAAGTGATCCTCCTGCCTCAGCCTCTCGAATAGCTGGGACCACAGGTGGGTGCCACCACACCCAGCTGATTTGTTCTTTCTTTCTTTTTTTTTTTTATTGAGACGAAATCTTGCTCTGTCACCCAGGCTGGAGTACAATGGCGTGATCTTGGCTCATTGCAACCTCTGCCTCCCGGGTTCAAGTGATTCTCCTGCCTCAACCTCTGAGTAGCTGGGATTACAGGCACCTGCCATCATGCCCTGCTAATTTTTGTATTTTTCAGTAGAGATGGGGTTTCACCATGTTGGCCAGGCTAGTCTCAAACTCCTGACCTCAGATGAGCTGCCCACCTCGGCCTCCCAAAGTGCTGGGATTATAGGCGTGAGCTACCGCGCCCGGCCTTTACACCCAGTGAATTTTTTATTTTTTGTAGAGATTGGGTCTTGCTGTGTTGCTCAGGCTGTGTCAGTCATTTTAATTTTCACCTAATAGGTGTGGAGTGGTTTCATTGTGGTTTTAACTGCATTCCACTGATGACTCCCAGCGTTGAGTCTCTTTCCAAATAAGTGCAGGGAAAAGAGACTCCTCATCCATATGTCTTCCTCGGGGAGGTGTCTGTTCAGATCTTTAGCACGTTTTTCAGTCATTTTAATTTTCACCTTTGTAATAGGTGTGCAGTGGTTTCATTTTGGTTTTAACTGCACTCTGCGGATGACTCCCAGGTTGAGTCTCTATGTGCTTATCTGCCATCCACATGTCTTCCACGGGGAGGTGTCTGTCCAGATCTTTAGCATGTTTTTCTTTTTTCTTTTTCTCTTTTTTTTTGAGATGGAGTTTCGCTCTGTCGCCCAGGCTGGAGTATAGTAGGTGATCTCGGCTTACTGCAACCTCTGCCTCCTGGGTTCAAGCGATTCTCCTCCCTCAGCCTCCCGAGTAGCTGAGACTACAGGTGCACACCACCATGCCTGGCTAATTTTTGTATTTTTAGTGGAGACGGGTTTCACCATGTTGGCCAGGCTGGTCTTGAACTCCTGACCTCATGATCCACCTGCCTTGGCTGCCCAAAGTGCTGGGATTACAGGCGTGAGCCACTACGCCCAGCCATAGCACATTTTTCTTTTTCTTTCTTTTTTTTTTTTTTTTGAGACAGAATCTCATTCTGTTGCCCAGGCTGGAGTGCAGTGATGTGATCTCGGCTCACTGCAAGCTCCGCCTCCCAGGTTCACACCATTCTCTTGCCTCAGCCTCCTGAGCAGCTGGGACTACAGGTGCCCACCACCACACCCGGCTAATTTTTTGTATTTTTTATTAGAGACAGGGTTTCACCGTGCTGGCCAGGATGGTCTCGATCTCCTGACCTCGTGATCCGCCTGCCTCAGCCTCTCGAAGTGCTGGGATTACAGGCGTGAGCCACCACACCTGGCCCATAGCACATTTTTCATTGTGTTATTCTCTTACTATTGAGTTGTAGGAGTTGTTTGCATGCTCTGGGTGCAAGCCTTGCATCTAAGAAGTATTCCACCAAGATCTTCTCTCAGGGTTGTTTTGAGCATTAAATGACACCATCAACACCCAGTAGTGGGTGCTCTTATCATTATTATGATTACTACTATTATATATCACTTCGTCATTGTGGATATGATGATGTGTCTCCCAGCCCAGAACTGCTGGGAGCACCTGCCCATGGAGCTTCTTTCGTGCCCCATACCTACCAGTCGGGTCCCCTCCAGCAGGCCCCCCCGAAGGATCCCCAGTTTCCACCAGAGCACCGGGATGTGCCCCGTGTGTTGTTTATAATACTCACTTATCAAAACCAGCCAGCTGGTTGGAGACTTAGGCTGCTCGGCTGCACTGCTCATGGGAGGAGAGGCCTGGGAGGTGGCCTCGCCCTCCCCGACTTGTGGGAGAGACATCATAGCCCTCCCCATCACCTGGCCTGCACCCACAGCCCAGTGTGCTGGGTGTCTGCAGACATCTCCCATTCATTAGAGCCACACCATAGCACCTGGGTCTAGGTTCTGATTCCCATTTGCCAGATGAGACAACAGAGTCTCAAAGAGGCCACGTGGTTGCCAAGAGTCCCACAGCCAAGAAGGTTGGCATTGAGATACGATTGCAGGGTCTCTGGCTCTCACGTCATTACTTGCTTACATTCTCACTCCGCAAACCCTCATCCACCTCTCCTGCTGCCCGCCCAAGTGGGAGAGCAGCCAGAGTCAGGCAGCGACTGTTGAGCACCCAGCAGGTATGAAGCACCAGACTGCATAAATGGTCTCGCTCCAGGGAGGTGGCTTTTACTGTGTTATTGTCCGGTTTTACAGACCAGGAAACTGAGGCTTAAAGAGACCTAGTGACTCACTCAATAAATCAGTGGCAGAGCAGGATTTGAACCCAGGCGCACTGTTTCCTCAGCCAGAGTGGCTGACTGCTGGGCCAGACTGAATCCATGGGCTGTATGGGTTCAGTGGGATGGGCCCCAATCTGGCCCACAGTTCTGGAAGCACACAAACTGTGCGTGTGCTCTCACCAACCATCACAAAGGTCCTCCAGGAGGCCCTGCCATTCCCATTCACCCTTGAAATCCCCCTTCCTTCCCCGCTCAAGCTCATGTGGCCCCATCTCTGAACCTTGTTCCGTGCAGGGCTGCTTCCTGCACCAGCGTCCCCACCCAAGCAGCTACTAAGAACCAGAACTCCATCTGGAGGCTCGCAGCAGCCCTTGAGGGAGACTGGCCAAGGCGGCCCGGCCCTTCCAACTGCGGGAGGCCTGGAGGCCTGCAGGTACCTTTCTTTTGCTCTGGATGACACTAGGAACCCAAAGATACATCTGGCCTGCACCTGCAGGCTCGAGGTCAGTACAGGGTTTGCAGGAACCCAGAGGAGCCAGTGGTAATTCCACCTGGAGCATCAGGGAAGGCTGCTCAGGGGAGGTGGTGCTGGCACGTGGCCTAGAAAGATGACGTGATCATCAACCTATCGACTCCACATTTCTCCACCAAGCTCTATCTCCCCTTCCCACACCCGCTGCCCTGCCTTGTTTTAACTTTGTGATTACAAGTTTTGTAATTACAAGTTTGGCTGGTTTTGATAAGTGAGTATTATAAACAACACACGGGGCACATCCCGGTGCTCTGGTGGAAACTGGGGATCCTTCGGGGGGGCCTGCTGGAGGGGACCCGACTGGTAGGTATGGGGCACGAAAGAAGCTCCATGGGCAGGTGCTCCCAGCAGTTCTGGGCTGGGAGACACATCATCATATCCACAATGACGAAGTGATAAATAATAGTAGTAATCATAATAATGATAAGAGCACCCACTACTGGGTGTTGATGGTGTCATTTAATGCTCAAAACAATCACAGGCTCCCCAACCCTAATCTGGAAGAGGCTCCAAGCCTCCCCATCACCCTGGCCTCCTCCCTCAGCCTCCTTCTACTGCCCACCTGCCACCACAACCTCAGAATCTTTCTCAGGTCCTGTCCCCTCCCCACTGGAGGAGGAAGCCTCCGCCAGGGGCCCTGCTCTAGGAAACATGCTGACAGACTGTGAAGTGTGGCAGACGGCCCTGTGAATGGTCACAGTTCACAATAAATGCCAGGAGTGTGGAGGTTTTAGAGAGTGGCTGCAAATTCTCTGTCATTCCTCCATTGAGAGGCAGGGTCTATGTCTCCTCCCTTATATCTAAATGGGCTACTTCAACCCACGGAGTGAGGCAGAAGTGATGCTGGGAGGCTGTCTATGCTACATCAGGCCATGCAGCTTCATCTGGTTCTCTTGGGACACTCGTGCTTCATGCCTGTTGCCATGCTATGAGGAAGTCATAGGCAGAGGCTGGGTGGAGGTGCTCCAGTCCGTTGTCAGGCAGGCCCACAGTCCTCCTGGCCCGGGTGAGAAGGAGGTAACTATGCAGGTGAAGGAACCTGCACATGAATCCCGCCAAGGCTGGGACCTTATAGCACAGGGCCAGGCCATCCCTACTGTGCCAGCTCTTTCATACCCCTGAGTTTAGGGTGGTTTGTGACACAGCAGGAGATAAGCAAAGAGGGGATTTTGTGACTTCCCCCAACCCTGGTCATCATTCCTTTCTCAACACGTATCTGCTGGAACCCATGAGGGGATAGGGGTTGTACAGGCAGCTCAAGGTCAAATCCTAGATCCACTGTTTTCCCTGTCCCTGTAAAACAGTGGGGGCAGGATTACAATCAGGGCACATTTGACAGGACCCCCTGCACTACCCCCAAACCACTGCACACACCCTAGCCCCTGACAACATTTGAGTCTGGGGTCTTAGGTCACTAGATGGTGACATGTTCCTCCTGGCTCTGGCTTCCCATGAGGACCTCAATTTGGGTAATCCTGGAAGGCTGCATGGAAGAAGCAGGATTTGAGCTGTAAAGAATAGGCAGAGTTGAAATAATTGTGATATTGTTTATGTTAAAATACTATATTAACAATTATATTGATTGTATTAACATTAAAATACTATAAATTTAATATATCCTGAAAATAATACTTTTTGCAGAAATGTTTGACAGAAAAAGTATAAAGAAAAAAACAAAACAATCTTTGTAATTTCAGTGCCCAGAAATCATCATGGCTGATGTGTTGGTGTATTTCCTACATTTCTGCCATCCAAGTCAGACCAGGCTGCAGCCTTTAGCAAGCTTTCCCAGCTCAAGCAGGGCAGAGACCAGCTGGCAGGAGAGATCCCATCACCAGCAGAAGTGCCCATGTTTGGGCCATGTGGCCTCCAAGAAGGGTATCAGCTCAGTGCCCTCCGTGCCCAGACAGAACTACTTAGGGTCCCCAGGCCAAGGCTGCTCCTTCTCTGCCCTGCACCGACTGCCGCAGAGGCTCTCACAACCATTCCTCCTGCCTCAAGCCATTCATGTCGGAATCACCTTGGGTAAGGTGGACTCATGCAACCTCGACCTTGGCCTCTCGGATTCAAGCATTTCTCCTGCCTCAGCCTCCCCAGTAGCTGGGAGTACAGACTCGCGCCACTACCCCCGGCTAATTTTTTTGTATTTTTAGTAGAGACTAAAAAATCCATGGGTTTTTGCCATGTTGGTCAGGCTGGTCTTGAACTCCTGAACCTCTGGTGATCTAGCCTGCCTCGGCCTCCCAAAGTCCTGGGATTACAGGTATGAGCCACCGCGCCTGGCCGACTTGATCTGTTGTATAGGGGCATCCTTGAAGATGGTGCATCCTTCCTGCTGCAGACTATTCTTGGCTCTCAAGTCTCCAAGCACAAACAATAACCTGCAGACGCAGGACAGTGTAAATCTATCCTCAGGAGGGCAAAGAAAGCCACTTCTCTAAGCACGCCGGGGGCATCCTGGCAGCCCGCCCAACAGATGTCTGGATCAGTCTGAATCCTGGGCACCCGGGAGAGGAAATGAATTCCCTTCATCAGCGGCCTCAAGAGCAACCAGCAGCCCTCCTCCACCGGGGACAAATTATTCTCTCCACCCAAGAATGTTTGCAATCCTTCGGATGGCAGTTTTCCAAGACCAACCACTTGAATGCCCTCTCTACCCTCATACAAGCAAGACCTGTTCCTTGCTGGGAAAGTATGGGGTGTGTGACCGTCTTGAACCTTTAAAGGGCTGGACCCATAGCTGCTGCACCCGGGGGCACAGCTGATGGGAGAGGAGAAGCGGCCTCTTCTCTGCATGGGGATGTGGGGAGCCGCTCAGGGAGAGAAAACGAGGCCTTTACAGCACCGGTTTAACAGCGTCCGCCACGCCACTTTCCGCACAGATCTGAGGCTTCGCTTCGGGTCCGGCTCCATGCCCGCCCGATGTCCCCACGGTCCGCGGCCCTCGGGAGGCCCGGCCCTGGGGGCTGAGCTCTGACCTGGGACCGGAGGCCACACTCACAGCCAAGGCCGGAGGGCTCTGCCCGGGGCACGTGCGCTACCTCCGCCGGCCCTGCGCAGACCCCGGGGCTCCACACCACCTCGCTAGCGGCTGAGAACCTGTCGGCGGCAGCTGCACACTTGCCCTTGCGGCTTGCCCTGCGACCCGCGCGGCCATGTGAGCCAGCGCAGCCAATCAGAGGCTCGCCCTGGACTCCGTCCCGGGCTGGGGGGCGTGGCTGGGGGCGTGGCTGGGGGCGTGGCTGGAGGGCGTGGCTGGGAGGTATTCGCGGCCTCTCTGCGCTGCCGCCTTTGCTCCCGCGTCTGTGTAGGGGATTGTGGTCGGCCGGCGAGTCCCCGAGTGACTTAACATTCTCTAAAAATACTCCATTTATGAACTTCGACGACCTGGACTGGCCTGCTTACTGTGTCTCTGCTCTCCTTTGCTTCTCTGCTCCTTCGGTCTTGTGTGCTGGGGACACGTGGGCCTTTCCAGTTCCCCGCAGCCGCCTTTGGTCTGTAGGAAGGCGTGGCGCAGGAAGCGGTGGGAGCCCGCGGCTGCAGGGCTCAAGGCGGCGACGGCGAAGCGGCCTGCCCCACCCACCACCCCTACCCGCAGGATGCGCATCGCCGGTGCAGCCCGGGTCCTGACCCCCCCGAACAGACCCAATTCCGCCGCGACATGGCAGCTGCACCTCTTCGGCCCTTTGAGCTCTTCCCTCCTTATTTCTCAGTTGCATTCAACACTGAGATTCTTTTATTTCTTTGCGATTTTAGACGATATCCGCCGGCTCTCTACCATGGACACTCAGTGAGGATTTGGTTCTCTTAGGTATGAACCCTGTGCTTCGCCTCCTGTGAGTTCCAAGTCCCATTTCATCAGTTTTGGGATGCATCAGTATTTGGTGTTTACACTATTATGGTTATGTAAATATTGTTCCCAGCTGAGCTGTGCAGTACATTGTGACAACATTTTCTATTTTGTGTTGTTTGTTTTCCTGGGAATTCATAATAGCCTGTTTTCTTCTTGCATCAAGCTGGACACTCATTGGATCCTTTCAAATCTGGAGACATGACCTTCAGTTCTGGGAAGCTGGAAGGCACAAGTGCTGTTTTTACAAGCTCTCAACTCATCTTGTTTCCATCCCCACCTGCCCCTCCACTTCCAGAGGGACCTTGTGACTCCCAGGCTGTGTTTCTGGGGGGCCTCTGGCCTTGAATGGTCCCGTCGACATGCAAAATTTGGTTGCAGCTTCCTCCACTCTGCCTAGGTGATTACTATTAATTTTCCAGCTTCGAAAATTCTGTAGGCTGGACGCGGTGGTTCGCGTCTGTAATCCCAGCACTTTGGGAGGCTGAGTCAGGAAGATCACTTGAGTCCAGGAATTCGAGACCAGCCTGGGCAACGTGGCAAGATCCTGTCTCTACAAAAAAATGTAAAATTAGTGGCACGTGGTGGTGCACGCTTGTGGGCCCAGCTACTCTGGAGCTTGAAGGGGGAGGATCACTTGAGTCCAGGAGGTTGAGGCTGCAGTGAGCAGCGATTAAGCCACTGCAATCCAGTCTGGGTGCCAGAGAGAGACCCTGTCTCCAAAAAAAAAAAAAAGTTCTGTAAACTTTTTGTCCTTGTCACTGACTTTCTTTGTCATTGACTTTCTTTATAAGTTTGCGACTTAAACATTTTTCCTTATATTGTCATCTTAGTGGGATTTGGAGAGGGAAAGGAGAAAAATATCCTTATTCGTTCCATGTTAGCTAGAAGTACCTCTCACTCTCTGAGCACCTGCCGTGCGCCACAGCCTATTTTAAGCCAGCCCTCATCCCCAGTTTCACATAGCTCTTTCTGTCACCCAGGCCTGAGCAGAGAAGACACCTCCTCCAGGAAGGTCTCTCTGACCACCCAGTGCTTCTCTGCTACCTCACTCAGCTCTACTTTGGTTCATACCCTTACTGCTATTTGAAATTATAGATTACGTTCATCCATGCTGAATTTGCCTTATTTCTCAAGCTCTTCCAGAAGACTTGCCCCATAAAGGCAGGAGGTTTTCACTGCCCCGTGAAGGCAGGGACCTGTCTGTCTTGCTTTTCACTGTATCCTCAGTGCTTCCCGTAGTGTCAGGCAAAACTGGATGCTGAGGAAGTACATGGAATGGATGGATGGGTTTGAGCGTGACACCACTTCAGGATTGCTTAAGAAAAAGCTAATAATAGTCCAAGCTTACTGGGAATGAAAGACCCTCCCATGAAAGGGTGAGACACTCATCGTGCGAGGGACATAAGCCCAGGCTTGCATGGCCGAAAAGGGACAGAAGCATTGATGGGAATGGACAGGGTGACCTCCAAGGCCTGGCTGAGACAAATCATTGGCTCAAGGTTACTTGGCTACTTCCTGGCTTAGATTAGAAAACAGCCCTTTGAAGGCAGATATGCTGGACGCACCTGTGTGGAGGAGTCAGCCCCATTGGTATGCTTCTGCCTCTCTGCTCCCTGGTTGTGTGATCTCGCGGGCAAGTTGCTTCATCTCTGTGTCTACAGTACTTCTCACCCATCACGGGGCAATAAGAACAGCCCTGTGGTCTTGGCATCTAGATATGAAGCACAGGCTTGAACTAAAAAGCCTGACACACAGTAGCTGTTATGGTGATGGCCTGGGTTAAAAATCTGGTGTCCTCCTTCCTAGTGGTGGGACCTGGGCAAGCTGCTTGAAGCCTTGGGCCTCTGTTTCTTCATCTGTAAGATGAAGGTCTAACCACACCCACTTCCCTGGAGTGTGTGTCAAGTCACGAGGCCTGGCATGCAACAGGTGCCACTAAATGTTGTCCCCTTGACTGCCCCCTGCCTGCTGGGCAGGAAGTGCTATGTTTGAGAACCCTGGGCAGGGAGACACCATGTTGAGACTCCTTGGACCCCTGGATTGGTGTTGGGGGCAGTCACAGGGTTGTCCGTGCAACCCTGCAGGGAACCGGGCAGGCCAGACTCAACTGCTCGGTTAGAAGCAGAGTTGGCGGCTTTCCAGAAAGCAGTGAAGGGAGCTCAAGGGGAGTTTGTGTTGCTCAGAAGCAGAGTGTTGCCAAACATTTTAATGGAAGTGTGGGCAGGAAAAGGCAGGGAAAACTGTCTCCATCTGACAGAACAGATTTCAAACAATAGCTCTGCCATTACCAGCTGTCTTGGATGCTTCTGGGCACCTCTCTGAGCCTCGATTTTCTCATCTGTTTAGTGGAGATGATGATAATAGTGGACACCCTCTTGGGACATTGAAAACTTTCCTCCACTCTGCAAGTATTCACTGAGCACGTACTGTGTGCCAGGGACACTGCAGTGACCAAAGCAAAGGCACTGCCCCCATGCAGCTTGCATCACAGTGAGTCCACAAGATGCTGTGCTTGGAGGGACTAGCACATAGTAGGAGCTGTAAAAATGGGACTTACTGTTTTGCTAGTGGAGCCAGTCACTTGTGTGAATTCATCTTTTGATATTTGAGAGTGATGATGATTTAAATAAAGCAGGTGAGCCTCTGTTGAGGTTTCCTTCTCTATATTTCGACTTCAGAACCGGCCCCTGAGTAAAAGATGCTCAGGAACCACATATTCACTTTTTCACTTTTCGACCACCTGCAGCATGGCCCGATGCTGTTCTGGGGAGAACCAGTCACAGGCCTTGTTGTCAAGCAGCAGGAGTCTGATGGGAGGGGCAGACACGGGCGCAGCTACTGACAGGGCAGGTGAGCCATAGTGAGAGGGGCTGGGGCAGGGGCCCTGGGCAGAGCAGTGTCAGGCAGGGCCTCCTGTCCCGTCTTCAGAATTGGGCCTCGAAGGAGCAGAGGGAATGTGTCAGGTGGGAAGGCAGGGAAGGGCATTCCTGGCCGAGGGAACAGCCTTTGCAAAGAAAGGTTCAAGGAGGAAAGCTTGAATTGGGAGTGGCTGGACTGAGGGAGGTCTGGAGAAGTCACCAGGGGTTGGAGCGTTGGAAGGTCCCCATCTACGGAGCCAGGGCAGGATTTAGAACTTGGCCAGCCGTGTTTGGGAAGGCTGTGGCTGCAGTGTGGAAGGCCTGGGGGCAGGAAGCACAGAGAAGAGGAGGCTTGATGGTGGTCAAAGCGGTGAGGGCAGTGGATTCTGAGCTCCTGGGCACTCTAGAGCACTGCCATGCCCTGGTCACCAGAGGGCGCTGTGGGGCAGCAAGCAGTGGAGGCCCCAGCTGGTGGCAAGGGCCATGCATATACTATGTGCACCGCTGTGCCTGTGGGTTGTGTCTGTGGACGTGCCCATGTGGTCCCTCCACAAGCACGTACACACTTGTGCACCCCCTTGTGTTCATGTGTGTGTGTGCATGTGTATTTGGGGTGTGCGGACTAGCACAGGTGTGAAGGGGTGCATGGGAGTGAGTACGTCCAAGGGGTGTATATAGGTGAGAACAGGGGCCCCTCAGCTCCCACCACCCAGTCACATCGGTCTCCTTGTTACTCACCTACAAGCCATCCACCTCAGGGCCCTTGCACAGCTGTTTCCTCTGCCTGGAATGCTTCTCCCCCACATATCCTTGTGGGCCCCTCCCTTACGTCCTTTGGCTTACGTCCTTTGGTCTCCGCTTATATGGCACCTTCCAGGGAGCCTTTTCCTGACCTCCCTCCTTAAAATTATAGGCCCCATGTCCAGACACACACCCTGTCCCCTACCCTACTTTTCCCCATAGCATTTGTCGTTTTTTTTTTTTTTTTTTTTTGAGACAGGGTCTTGCTGTCTGCCAGGCTGGAGTGCAGTGGCATATCCTTGGCTCACTGCAGCCTTGACCTCCTGGGTTCAAGTGATCCTCCCACCTCAGCCTCCCGAGTAGCTGGTGCATGCCACTATACCCAGCCAACTTTTTTTTTTTTTTTTTTGGAGAGACGAGGTTTTGCCTTGTTGTTGCCCAGGCTGGTCTGAAACTACTGGGCTCAAACGATCCACCTGCCTTGGCCTCCTAAAGTGCTGGGACTATAGGTGTGAGCCACCATGCCTGGCCTGTCATAATTTGACTTAGGCATTTTGCTTGTCTGGCTCCCACACCAGGGCATACCTCCCCAGGGAGTTGTGTCCATCTTGTTCAATGTTGTGTTGTCAGTGCCGGTCACACAAGTAAGTGCTCAACGAATACCTGTTGAATGAATGAAGGAGCTGCCCACATCCTGGGCTTGGATCAGCCTCTCTCTCTCTCTTTTTTTCCCATCATCAATATTTATTGAGCATTTACAGTGTACTAGGCACAGTAGAACATACAGAAAACATTGTCCCTGCTCTTGAGGAGCTTACATTCTAAAAGAAAAAATACAGCTCTTTTAAAATGGCATTTTTGTTTGGTGTTTTCTGCAAAGTACCAAGGAAATATTTTGTAAATTGAGCTTTGGGTATAACAGCCCCATCATTATTTAGAGAATAGAGGAAGAAGAAAGAGGAAGGATTTTAAAGGCAGACAATGACAGACCATTCAGGATAGGTAGGGTTTTAAAGGGAGATAAACACAATGCCATCAACTAAGGAGAGATTTGCTGCAGTAAATAGGATGAGGGAAATAGTCTGTGGGGTGCAAGCAAAGGAAACAGGGTGTCGTAGACATTGAGTGGAGTCAGAAAGATCATGCAGCCTTTTTCCAAGTACGTGGCCACCAAGTAGGAATGGTTGGTGACAAGACAGAAGGCTAAAAAAGGAAGGTAATCTCGTGCACCTGACGAATAGAAAGAATAAAGGATCAAAATGGAAAGCAGGCTATAAGAGTATCAAGAAATTCTTAAAAACCCAAAAGTGATTTGGAAGCACAAAACTTATAGTTAATGCTATTGAGTCAGCCTCTTTCTACAGCCTTCTGTCACCCCAGGTCCTGCCCACCTCAGATCATGCTTGCATCCTGACTTTGGCCACAATCCTTCCCATCCAGAGACTGAGTTTCCTGCATCTGCAGAGAGTGGGTTTGGGACTTTTTTCCTAGGAGTCAAGGTAAGAGGCAGCCTCTTGTGACCCATGTCAAACATTTCTTCTGATTTCTGCATGGTCATGGAGTTCCCCAGCCTTACTGTGCCACTTACAGACAGAAAGAAATCGGCCGGGCGCGGTGGCTCCAGCCTGTAATCCCAGCACTTTGGGAGGCCGAGATGGGCAGATCACGAGGTCAGGAGATCGAGACCATCCTGGCTAACACGGTGAAACCCCGTCTCTACTAAAAAATACAAAAAACTAGCCGGGCGAGGTGGCGGGCGCCTGTAGTCCCAGCTACCTGGGAGGCTGAGGCAGGAGAATGGCGTAAACCCGGGAGGCGGAGCTTGCAGTGAGCTGAGATCCGGCCACTGCACTCCAGCCCGGGCGACAGAGCGAGACTCCGTCTCAAAAAAAAAAAAAAAAAAAAAAAAAAAAAAAAGAAATCAAGAGATGTCACTATAGCAAGCCAGCAAGAGACCTTTGTCTCTGATGGTCCTTGATCGTACTTCTTGAGCTGCAGCAATGCAGCTGTGCATCCCAGTCTGGCCCCTCACCTTGTCCTCATGTGTGGCCCTTTTTACATCTCCAACCCATTGCCTCTGCTGTTCCTTTCCAAGGATGCTCTTCTTGCTTCTCTGCCTGGCAAGCTCCTACGGGTCCTTAAAGTTCCAGTCTCAAAATCACCTCCTCTGAGAGGCCTTCCCTGACCCCACCCAGATGGAGATGCCTGCATCACCCAGGCACCCTACTGGGATTTTTGCTCATGCATCTATTTATAGCACTCACATGGAGTTTTGTGATTCCTGGACTGTTTATCGGGCTCCTGACTAATCCACAAACTGCTTGTATGCAAGGGCCCGTCTGAGTCATCTGGCTGCCAAGGAGGTTGGCACGGGACTGGAGTCGCTTCACCCTGGTCTGTGGATGCTTTCCTCCTTCCTTTTTTCATTCTTCAAATATTTATCAGGCACCTACTATGTGCCTGGTTCTGGGCTGTGCATTGGAAACACAGCAGGGAATGAAGCGCAGATGGTCTGGAGGGAGTGCTGTATTACAAACTGAGTCAGTAACAAAGGCATCAGCAGCATGAGTGTTGTGCCTCAGTTTGGGGACCATGATGGGAAGGCTTCTTAGGCGTGTTCATTTAGGAGGCAGTCTGAGGGATGAGAGGGAACCAGCCCCAGGAGGCTTGAGTGGAGGAATGTTCTGGGCGGGAGCAGCAAGGGTGAAGCTCCTGTGGCAGGACCATCACTGCCATATTTGAGGGGCAACACTAAGACTCTTGAACATCCCAAGGAGCAGAGTGCACAAGGCAGAGTGTCGGGGAGCAGAAGTCAAGGATGTTGGCTGGTGCCTGAATCCAGAAAACTCGCCGGACCAGCCTTGCAGTTCTAGTAGAAAGGAAACTGCTACTGGATGCCCACTTTATGGATGGATAAGCACAGGTCACCAGGGATGGTATGGCCAGGATGGAGGCAGCCCACAGTGTTTTTGAACTCACATTTCCTGGGCACCTAGTGAGTGCCAGGCCCTAGGCTGGGTGTTTCCACTCCTAAACTCATGAAATGCTTTCAGAGACCTTCTTGTCCCCATGGGATAGGTAAACTGAGGCACAGAACTGCTCAGTGACTTCTTTAAGGACATCCAGCTAGTAAGTGGAGGAATTGGTATTGGAACTCATACCTGTCTGAGCTCCAGACTCATGATTTTCCATCCCACTGCCTGGGAAGAGTGAACAGGGAAGGGTGAGCAGGAAGAGAATGGTGATGGCTGCAAGGCTTCCCTCTTATCTCATGTGGCCCTCCCCACTCTGTGTGCATGGGGCCCTGCATCACCCCCACTTTACACCTGGGCAAGCAGAGGTCAGGCCCGGCCTCAAGCGTTTCTAGCAGGTGGTGGAATCTGCTTCCCTCACGTGAGGTCCCTGACAGGGTACACACTCATGTCTGCCTGGAGGCCAGGAGCTGACCCCTTGACCTTCGCCTGGTACATTCTGCCTTCACTAGCCCTGACTTTACATCCAGAGTCATCTGATCCCAGCGCCAGATTGGTCAGCGGTTCCTGAAATCCCCCGAGGTTCCGTGTGGGAGCAGAGAGAGGACTGGTCCATCCAGTCATTATGCAGATGGGCAGACTGATCTTAGGAGAGGAGAGAACCAAGGCCCAGGAGAGAGCCAGGATGGGGCCTCTGGGCTCGTGGGATAAAATGCACCGCATGCTGCCTCACTCCCTCTGAGATAGTTTCCCCCTGTGTAGAACAGGGGCAGCAGCAACCAGCCACACAACTCCTCGTGCTGCCTCGTCACCGGGCATCGCTGAGCTCACCACCAACCCCGCGCCCTGGCCGGGCGCCTGGAGCGCGGGCGCGGGCGGACGTTTGCTGGCGCCGGGCCCTCAGTGCGTGTCAGCGAGCAGCGCCGTCAGAGGGCTGTCACCGCCGCCCGCTCACAGATGCGTAGACTGAGGCTCAGGTGTCACGACCTGACCAAGGCTAGTTCCGCTACAAAGTTGCCGACTCGGATCTGAACCCGGGTCCAATTTACAGAAAAGGAAACTGAAGCCCAGAGACACCAGGGAGCTTGCTGGGGTGAGGCAGCTGCAGGTTCAGAGAGCCAGGAGGCAGCCCAGCAGCGCACTTGTAACCCCTGCCCGCCTCGCCAGGCCCAGCCGTGCCACCTTTAGGGATCTCGGGTTTTTTCCAGACGACGCACCCAGGAGAACGCGCCCACGCATCGCACCCGCCGGGGCTGCGTGTCTGGGGGTGCTGGGCGAGGCCTGGCGCCTGCAAGGAGCAGCGAGCTCAGTGGGTCCCGGGAGTGGGTGGGGCTTGCGTATTGACGGGCAGCCCGAGGGGCGCGGCTTTAGTCCAGGTGGGCGGAGCCTGACCGGACTTGGGTTTTTCGGGCGGCGGGCGGACTTGACAGAGAGCGGGAGGGGCCCGGATCCTGGGCCCACGGAAGGTGGGGCGTGTAATTGACAGGCAGGGACCGACCGGCGTCTGATAGGCAGGGGACGGGCCTTGGAAACGAAAGGGCCAATCGGGCACGCAGGGGCGGGGCCTGAGTCAGCGCCGTTCGGCCGGGGTCCCCCCGGCGCTGCCCAGTCTGGCTCCGGCGCCGCCCGTCGCGGACTCGTCCTTGCTGCAGTCGCCGCCGCCGCCTCTGCTCCTCCGCCTGGCCCGGGCCGTCTGCCCGCAGCCATGAGCGTGCTCGGCCCCGGTGGAGCCCGCAGTCCTCTAGATTAGTCCCCACCGCCGTCCAGTACCCGCTTGCAGCATGGAGTCGCCCGCCTCAAGCCAGCCCGCCAGCATGCCCCAGTCCAAAGGTAGGCGCTCCCGGCCTGACCCCGCGCCCAATCTGGGGCCGGGCTGCAAACCCCGACCGAATTTCTTTGGTCCCACCCCATCCTGTTCTCGACCTGGCAGCGGCGTCCGGTCCCGGAACCCCTTCCTGTTCGGGGTCCCGGGACCGGCTGCAGCCTGGGTCCTCACCTGGACCCCCAGGTTAGGCCTTGGGACTGCATTCAGGCCCGAGATCACCCAGGCTGGACCCAGACTAGGACTTTGTTCTGCTCACCCCATCCAAGTCAGGAGCCTCACTCTGACCTCATTTGGGCCTTATGGCTGCAGCCTGGACAGGAACTCTCCCAGTCTTCTCCCTCAGAGGGACCCAGGTGAGATTGACACTGGCCTCCACCTGCGTCCTTGGGCGGCACCCACTCCCATTTCCAACTTGGGGTCCCAGGGCTGTATCCAGCCTGGGATTTAACTTAAGTCTCCATCTGGGCCCCAGAGTGCTCCTGTTGTTTCGGACCTCACTATACCCGCTATGCGGGTGCTCTGGCTACACCCCAGCTCGGAACTCCCCGTCCTTCTCTCCCCCAGCTCTTCTTATCCTTATAGGCCCTATGTTGCCCCTTCCCTGGCTGGCCTGCACCCTGTCCTGCAGCCCTGTGCTCCCAAGAACCTCCCTTGTCCTCCCACCCCTCCCTAAGGTACAACCCCCTCTCTACTGGCTTCTCTCTGTCTTGAGTTGCAAACTTCTCCCTGCACTTGGGGTTCTCACCCCATCTTATTCCTCTCCTGGCTGCCTGGGATCTGGGCCAACCGCCAGGCCAGGGTGCTGGCTGTGCAAGGGATTTGCTCTTCTCCAAGTAGCTGGCCTTCCTGGAAATTTTTGTGAGGTGGCAGCAGCAGGATTTGTCATGCGGAGGGGGAAGGATGAGACTCGGAGGGCAAAAGGGGAATTTTTTTTTCAGGAAGAGGAAAGGATGTTTTTGGTGCGTCGGAGTTTCAGTAGGCTGGGTTGTGTGAGAGATTTCCAAACCGGACATAGCCGTAATGAATGGGCTGCCTCCTACCTCTCTGAACCTGCAGCTGCTTCACCCCAGCAAGCTCCCTGGTGTGTCTGGGCCTCAGTTTCCTTTTCTGTAAATTGGAAGTAATCACACCGGCTTCTGTGGACGCGCGAGTGTGGCGTGGGGTGGTGAATACAAAAGAGCTCTGAGGTGTTCACTCAGCATAGAGCCTGGCGGAGAGCCGGTGCTCACCAGGGGACACTGGCTGCACACATCTCGCTATTGTTTCCATTCTTCTTGCTGGAAAGGCCTCCACTGCTGGAACTGCAGCCGCAGAGTGAGCAGGAGGAAGCATCTAGCAGCAGGCACCTAGTGGGCCCCTCATCGGGGATCAGCCGCTCTTCTGCTCTGGACGGTGCAGGCCAGTGGGAGCCCTGTGGGGGCTTGGGGAGGGCATGGGCTCTTCCTGGCCCCTGCTGCTGGCTGCTATGGTGGCTGGAGCCGGGTGGGCAGGATAATTATGCCTTACATAAGTGGGAGGCCGGATCCCTGACCATTGCCCAACTACTGTGAGTAACTCAGGAGGCACTTGAGGGGGGGAGGTGTCTGGGGAGGGACTTGCACTGCACAGACCTCGTGGAGCTTGGGAACCAGGAAATCAGACACTTCTCCACTCCGGAGAGCTTGGGGAAGGGTAGGAAGCCCTGTTTGTTTTGGAGGCTTTTTAGCTCTCCAGGCAGAGAATGCCTCATCAAAATAAAAGTTCCAGTTGCAGAGTTGTGAAGGGAGAGGGGTCATAGATGTGGTGAGAACGCTGTGAGAGGGTCAAAATGAACTTCTAGATGTGGACCCAGGTCGCAGATGAAATTGAGGGAGCTGGAGGGTCAGGGACCTCCCTTAGGCCCAGGGACCCTGTAGTCTCTTTGGGATCTGGGGAAGGATGTGGTGACAGAGCCACAATGCCCTTCACCAAAAACCCTATGAGCTGCTTCTTTTTTTCCATATGCCATGCATTTTCTCGTTTATTCCTCATAGCCCCATGTACAGATAAGGAAACTGAGGTGTTAAGTGCCTTGCCTGAGGCCACGCAGCTGTGACAGGCGGAGCTAGGGTTCCCCCCAGGACTGTGTCCCCACAGTGGCCTTCCCTGTGCTCCCTTATGTGCCCCTCCCATGCTGGATGCCTGAGCTGAGCTGGTGGGGTGCCCCCACCCCTGGCCTTGCTCAGAGCATGTGCAGTGGGCCTGTCCCCATGGCCATGTCAGACCTAGAGGACAGACTGAGGCAGAGGTGCTGCTGCTCCTGTGCACAGTGCTTTACACTGGGCCTGTTGCATACTCGCTGCAAAATCCCACTCATTTGACAGATGCAGAACTGAGCTTGGATGGAGGAGTAGCCGGACGGCTCCCACAGGTGGAGATCGTCACCCCGTGCCTGCCCCATCCTGGGCACTGGGCCTCCCAGCACTGAGCCCTTCTCCACCTTCTCAAAGGAATTTGAACAAAGCAGGGAGTGGCTGGCGCTTGACCTTACTGGAGCTTTACCTTTGAGCTTCCTGCCTTGCAGCAGGTACCCTGCCCTGTCCTTCCTGCCATGGGCCTGGGGAGTTTTCTGTGAGTGTGTGAGGCCCTCAAGCCCACAGCTCTGCTGGTTTTCCCCTGGCCTTCTTGCCCACATGGCCATCTCTGGCTGGGATCAGAGGCCAAGTGGCCGGCGCTGGGGCCGGTGGGTGGGAGCATGTGTGCAAGCCGCATTTGTCCTTGGAGGGTACCACGTGTGTCCTGTTGTCGTTCAGAACATGGGTTCTGCCCCTTCTGCTCTAAGAGTGCCATCTGTGGGGGCACTTCATGGCTAATCTTCACACAGCTTGGACTGTGGCTGTAGGACTCCTGACTGCCCGATGGGGACACTGAGGTTTCATGGAGCACTGTTGTATCCTAGCCCTGCCTATTGTGGCCATCCCCCCATCCCCCGGCTGTCGGAAAGACTGGAGGTGGCACCTCGGGGACTTCCCCCACCCCTCTTGTGACGCACAGGAAACTCTCTGTCAGCCAACCCATGGCCCAGGGCCCAAAGGGAGCAAAGTTCTTAGTTGGCCTGTGTGAGGAGAAGGCTGGGGCAGCGGAGGCTTCCGGCGGTGAGTCAGCGGGCACTGAGTGCTGACTCACCCGCTGGGCATGCCAGCCGGCTGCCTACAGCTTAAAGGGGCGATGCCTGCTGGCCTGGTGGGTGGGGAGGGGTTTACGTGTCCTGCAGGTGGCACCTAGCCCTGAGCTGGGGCACTGGAGGTGGCCCCTTCCTGCGCCTCGGACTAGGCTGGGAACCCCTGGGTAGGCCCTCTGCGCCCCACCCAGGAACTTCCCCTATTAGGCAAGGGGCTCTGCTTCCTCTTGCTCACAGAGCAGGAGCAGGTGGCAGTGACTGTTTACCACCCTTGGTCCAGGGGACACCTCAGGTTCAGCTGTGCATCTGGGACTCAGGGAGGGCGAGGAGCAGAGGTTGTGCAGGGTCGGCTGGGGTGGGACCCGACCTGAGCTCCTGGAAGATGGTCATGTGGAGAGGCTAAGACCTCAGTTTCCAGAACCTGACTGCCTGGGTTCGTACCCCAGCTCTGTCCCTTTTGCGATGTGACGTGGCACAAGTTGCATCTGCTCCACTCTCTGCAGTCTGTAAAAGATTTCTGTTCCCTGGGCATGGCCCAGCTCTCAGAGGAGAAGCCTGCATTTCCTCATCCACAGACTGGGAATGGGGACCCTGCCTGTCTGGATGTAGACAGTTCCATTCCACACTTGCTAAGTGTCAGGCACACAGGCTAAGTGTCAGTCATAGTGAGCCTGCCCTCTGCCCACAGAGAACCCAGCCGAGGCACGCCTCTGCCAGGCAGGAAGCCTGGGGGCCTGGGCTCTGCTGGGAGGAGCCTGGGTTCGAATCCTGGCTCCACTACTTCCTTACCTGGGCAAGTCTTGTGCCCTCTCTAGCCCTCAGTCTCCTCTTCTGTAAAGTGGGAGTAAACACCCTTCCTTGCAGGGTAGTGGTCGAGACTGAAGATAGCATTTGTCAAGTGAATGGCATCTGTTATTATTTTATTATTGTTACTTTTGTGAGTGTAGTTCGTTGGTAGGTGGATAAACAGTGACAGGGCTTTGTGACGATGGGCTCGTAGGCACTGTGATGCGAGGCCTCTTGGCAGCAGGGTCCTTTCATGCAGGCCAGGGTTTACCAGGCTTTAGGGCCTCTTAACCCACTGGTCCCCAAGGTGGGGCTGGGCACTGCCGCTGGCCTCCTGGGCCTTCCTGGGGAGGGCAAGTGGGGAACAGAGAGCTGCCCTGCCCCTGGCTTTGGCATGCAGCATGAACAGGATGGATGCAGGGAAGGTGGGGTGGGACCTGGAATCAGGACGCAGGCCCCTGGGCCAGCCTGGGAAGCAGGAGGGCCTGGGATTGTGGTTCTAGGGGCTCGGTCCTGAGTCAGGGGTGTTGGTGGGTGGTGGGCCAAGCTGAAGGGAGCAACTGGGCACAGGGTCATGATGCCAGTGTCTTAGGAGGGGTCCCAGAGGAGGGCTGCCGGGCAGCAGCATGGAGGACACCGCATTGTGGCAGGGCCCCACGACTGAAGCCTGCATGCCATCCATGCCTGCCCTTGGCCATGCCTCCTGGCGCTGCCCACCTCCGTCAGGCCTGTCTGCCCAGTGGCTTCTGCAGATGCCTCCCCAAAGCAGTGGCCCTGGAAACCTCAAACAGCCTCATGTCAAGGGCATGAAGGCCATACAGGGCCAGGGGAGGCAGCAGCAGCTTGCTGGGCCCCCTGCAGCTTCCAGATACCAAACCTGACTGCAGCAGCTCCAGAGAGAGCCCCAGGCTTTCTTCCCCTGATTCCAGTCCTGGGCACATGTCCCTGTCACCTCCCTGCCCTGCATTCCAGGGCCACCCTCCCTGGTTTCTCTGGGGAGGCCATGTCCAGCTGACCCTCTCCCAGCTGGTCCCCTGCCCAGGGTGGCCGGCACCACCTCCTGCCGTGCGGCCCATGGCTGGGATTGCACCTGGCTCTGCTGATACCTCCTGGTGGCTGTATGGAGTGCCCTGACTATCCTCGCCTGCATCATTGTGCTGATGCCCCCAAGGGCTTCCAAGGCCTGTCCCAAGGTTTGCATGTGCCAGTGTGTGCGGTGATGTGATGACAAACCAGGGGCCTGCCTCACTGGGGCAGGGCTGCAAAGGGCTGTGGATGCCAGCGGTGCATTCAGACCTAATCAGGAGGTGTGTAGGGGGTGGGGAGCACTGCTGCCTGGGAGGGTTGCTTTGGTGGTGTCAATTGGCAGCTGAGGCACACATGGGAGGCCTGCCCAGGACGGCTCTGGGTATGGGGATGGAGACAGCTTACATCCTGTTGTCATTCTGCTCTCACCTGGCTTAGCCTTCTGGTCAACCCCATAGCCTCCTGCTGTTGGCATGGCACACTGCATCCCGGATGGCTGGGGCAGTCCCCAGGGTGGTGTGGGCAGACACTCGTTGGGCAAGTCTGCAGGGACTTCCAGGTGGCGGGGCTGGTTCTAGGCCAGCTCTGCCCTGACCCCTGTTGTGACCTTCCCCAGCCTTAGTGTCTGCTGAAGACAGGAGTGAATCACACCTACCTCTCAGGGCTGCTGTCGAGGGTGAGTGAGACCTGGCAAGTCCCGGGAGCCCCTAGGTGCTAGTTAGCGCTGAATTTGAACCTGATGTCTATGCTAGCATTTCCATCACCAAGATCCCCGTTTTTTATATCTCTCATCATCAACCCCATGCTTTGTAAGATTTTGATAGAAATGATAAATCCCAGCCTTTGGGAGGCCGAGGCAGGAGGATCATTTGAGGGCAGGAGTTCACAACCAGCCTGGGCAACACAGGGAGAGCTCATCTCTACAAAAAACATAAAAAATTGGCTGGGCATGGTGGCATACGTCTGTAGTCCCAGCTACTCAGGAGGCAAAGGTGGGAGGATCGTTTGTGCCTGGGAGGTTGAGGCTGTAGTGAGCGTCACTGCACTCCAGCCTGGGTGACAGAGTGAGACCCAGTCTTTTAAAAAAAAAAAAAAAAGTAGGCCGGGCACGATGGCTCACGCTTGTAATCCCAGCACTTTGGGAGGCCAAGGTGGGCAGATCATGAGGTCAGGAGATTGAGAACATCCTGGCTAACATGGTAAAACCCCGTCTCTACTAAAAACACACAAAAAATTAGCTGGACGTGGTGGCGGGTGCCTGTAGTCCCATCTACTCGGGAGGCTGAGGCCGGAGAATGGCGTGAAATGGGAGGCAGAGCTTGCAGTAAGCCGAGATCACCCCACTGCACTCCAGCCTGGGTGACAGAGGGAGATTCCATCTCAAAAAAAAATAAATAAATAAAAATAGAAGTAGTGATAACAATGAAGCACAGATGGCGTTTGTTCAGAAGGTTTGTTTTCCGTTCTGCAGTAGCAGCAGCACTGGCCTGTCGACAGTGCAGGTGGCCGGGATGGCCTTGCTGACCTTGCGCTGGGCCCACGTGGGGACCTTTTGGAGCACAGCCCACGATCCTAGTGCAAAGAATGTCCCATTCTTCTGATGCTCTGGGAGGGCTGAGCATCTCTTGTGGGTCCCCATCCCCTGCATGGCCTCTTAAAGCCTGAGCATGGGGCCTACCCCACAGTGTGGGAGCCTGGGCCAGAGTCCCACCCATCCCATTTTGTGCCAGGGATTATGTGTGCATGGACTTGGTTTTTTTTGAGACGGAGTCTCGCTCTGTCGCCCAGGCTGGAGTGCAGTGGCCGGATCTCAGCTCACTGCAAGCTCCGCCTCCCGGGTTTACGCCATTCTCCCGCCTCAGCTTTCTGAGTACCTGGGACTACAGGCGCCTGCCACTGTGCCCAGCTAATTTTTTTGTATTTTTAGTAGAGACTAAAAACAGGGGTTTCACCGTGTTAACAGGGGTTTCACCGTGTTAACCAGGATGGTCTCAATCTCCTGACCTCGTGATCCGCCTGTCTCGGCCTCCCAAAGTGCTGGGATTACAGGCTGGAGCCACCGCGCCCGGCCCATGGACTTGTTTAGTCTTCATGGCTACCCAGCAACCTGGGTGTGTTATCATCACCCAATCTTAGGAGTGAGTAAACCGAGGCCTGGTGGGACCGTCACCTACTCAAGGTCACGAAGGACTGTCCTGGGAGCATGGCTTTGTCTTTACAACTCCTGACCCTTGCTCATCCTTTCCCGGAGGTCATGGCCCCTTCACCCATCAAGGAACATCAAGGGAGGAAACCGAGGTATGCACAGAGAGGGAGAGCGACTCACTCCGAGGCCGGCATGGGCAGACACTGTGATGGTTGCTCCGCTGAGGTGTGGGCAAGGCAGGAGCTGGGGCCCAGGCTAGGGACCTGACTCTGCTGCTTCACCTCAGGCGTGTCCCGGGGCCCCTGGTGTCAGCGTCTGCACTGGACAGTCTCTGAGGCACCGTCCAGCCTGAGCAGCCTGCTGCTGGGGCTCTACTGTGCTCAGTGAGCCTGGCTGCCCCTTCAGACAGAGCAGGGCACTGGGGTTGGCTTAAAGCAGATCTCTTTGTTTCTTCTTTTCTTTAAATTGCCTGCACTTGAGTAACCTTTATTGCACAGGGCAGGAATCTCAAAGGGACAAAAAGACAGTCTCTTGTTTCTCCTTGGAATACTCTGTACAGAGACCAGCATTTTCTTTCCTTTTTTTTTTTTTTTTTTTGAGACAGGGTCTCACTCTGTTGCCCAGTGGCACAGTCATGGCTCACTGCAGCTCAGACGATCCTCTCACCTCAGCCTCCCAGGTAACTGGGACTGCAGGCACGCACCACCACACCCACTACATTTTTGTTTTGTTTTATTTTTTGTAGAGACAGGATTTTTGTCATGTTGCCCAAGCTAGTATTGAACTCCTGAGCTCAAGTAATCCACCCACCCCGGCCTCCCAAAGTGCTGGGATTAGAGGCATGCGCTGCGCTATCACGCCTGGCTAATTTTTGTATTTTTAGTAGAGACAGGGTTTCACCATGTTGGCTAGACTGATCTCAAACTCCTGACCTCAAGTGATCCTCCTGCCTTGGCCTCCCAAAGTGCTGGGATTACAGGCATGAGCCACCTCGCCTGGTCTGACCAGCATTTTCTTTCTCACACTGCTGTCCTCCTGCTGCTCTTGGCTCTTCCTGTCCCTGGGAGGCCGCTCCTCACATCCTGCTGAGGACCTGCAGGATCCTCACTAATTCCATGTGCCAGCCTTTTGATTCTATAAACCCTGGGCCTCAGTTTCCCCATCTGCAGCATGGAGATCACATTAGTACCTGCCTCAAGGGGTTGCTGAGAGGATCAAATGAGATGTAATGAAAGTAATTTGCACAGGCCAGGAGCATAGTAGGTGCTCACTAAATGTTAGTGGGTGTTGTAGTGTGGGGGTAAGCCTCTCAATGTGGAATTTCTGGGTGCAGAAGGATGGACATTTTGACGGTCATGGGGCATGGAGGACCCAGACCACTGAGCTCTGGCCATGGGAGGCCAGGCCGTACCCTGATGCCCGCAGCCACCTGCTGTGGGCCCCCTATCTTTCACACGCCTTGTGCCCAGGCCACACTGCCCAGGGTCCTCCTGTGTTGCCTCCTTCTCTCCTCAGCAAGGCCTGCACCTCTGGCCCTTCCCTACGTCCTTCCCTCCAAATCACAAGTGCACCTCTGGCCCTTCCCTACGTCCTCCCCTCCAAATCACAAGTGGTTCCATGTTGCAGGAGGGCCATGGTTGTCTCTCCTGGGCTGTGGGCATTGGGCGGAAGGACCCTCTGGTAGCCATGGGTGCCCCTGTGCAGCTTAGCACCTGGCCTCCCACTAGATGTTAGGGGTGCTCCCGAGCCGTACTGGTCCGGAGCATCACTGGGGAGGGGGCACTGCCAGGTAGGTAGGCTGGGGGTTTCCAGTGCTCTGCAGGTGAACAAGTCCCTGTAGGGTGGAGAGGTGGGGAGGGTGTGAGGCCCTAGAGGCCAGGCCCTGACCAGGTGGCCTCGCACAGCCGGACAGAGCTGTGGAGGGCAGAGCCTTGGTCACTCCTCCTCACCCTCGCCTGCTGCACTCCTACGAAGTGAGGATAGAGAAGGTAGGGCCTGCAGTGGCCGTGTGTGAGGCCGGATGGTGCAGCCTGGGCCTGGCATGGAGCAGGCGCTTGGGTAGATGGGAGGACCTTCCCCTTGTCCTGCATCCTCTCCAGAGCCTGAGACAGGGGCCCCAGGACCTCAGGGCAAGGGGCCCTGCCTGAAGGTGCATGGCCACCCGCTACTGCCCGCAGGTGCTTGGCAGTGGCGCATGCAGCGCCTCAGGACCTCTGATGGCACCTGTCCTGGGGACAGGGGCCAGTGTCTGGCAGATCGCAGCCAAACGCATTCACTATCGAGGTACCTCTGCCCACACAAAAGCCTGCGCCCACTTCTCAGGGCCTCAGTTTTCCCCGTGCCGTGGAGTGGGCTGGCTTTGTTGCCGTCCCTCTGAGGGACCCTGCGGAATAGAGGTGGCCTAGGGCAGGGCAGTGCCTCTTGCTGTTCACATCTCCCAGCCCCTGTGGCTCCTTCCCTGGTGGGCCCAGAACTTCTACAGTGGAACAGGGACCTCCTGGAACATCCAGAAGTCAGGTGAGGGCAGTGAACTAGGAGCAGGGGTTACTTTTGTCATCAGAAACCTGGTGATGCTCCTTCACGTGGCATGGTGTGGCGCGGCGTGGTGTGGCGCGGTGTGGGGGCTGCCTTTATGAGTGGAGGCAGAGCAGAGGCTGTGAGGAGGGGTTGTCACCTTGCCCCTGTGGGTGACCGTTAGAGGGCCACACAGCTCAGTCTCCCCAGGCCCAGGATGGAAGGAGCAGCCGAAGTGGGGGCCCTGCCCTCAGGCTGTTGCTGTTTGGATGTTGGAGCCAGGCAGACCTGCCTTTATGGCCACTCCTCACCAGATGCCCACCGTGTGGCCTCTCTGAGTCGCCTCTTCTCCCGCATGCTTGGTACAACAGATACGTGAACCTCCCCTACTCCCTCGTGGAGTCACTGAGAGGGTGGACAGGATGGTCTGGGGCTGAGGGTGGTGTTATCTCTGGAGCTGTGCACTCCCAGATGGCCCCATCTAATCTCCACGCGCCAGGCATTGCTACGGCATGGCGCTGATAAACCCCGGGAGGTTGGTCTGTAGTCTCCGCTTCACATAGGTCCAGAGAGGTGAAGCCACTTGCCTGAGGACACACAGCAGGGAAGGGGCAGAGTTGCAGTTGAGCCCAGGCCTTGGCTCCAGAGTGTGCGTTCACAGGTGACCTGCCGACTGGCTGGCTGAGATGGTAACACAGAACGGCCACCTATGGGACTCCACAGCAGAGAAACCAGCAGGCCACAGGGAGAGCCGGTCACTGGGGCCTGAGCGGTCAGGCAGCCTCTCTGAACTGGTGAAAGGCAAGATCATGTGGCAGCTGGGACAGTCGCAGGGAAGAGCATTTCAGGCAGAGGGAAGGGCATGCGTGAAGGCCCTGCGATGGGAAAGCAGGTGTCTCATTCAGAGAAGGGCTCACTCAAGGATCGGGTCTCTAGTCGGGGGTGGGTGGGAGGAGATAGGGCATTGCTGCCCCGGCCAGTGAGAGTTTTGTCCTAGTCTGGGGGCACCTCTCTTTACCTGTGGTGTAGCCTCAGGTCAGTGGCTGAATTCTGGTCAGTTTCCATTTCCTCACCCCTGCCTGGGGGCTGCTTTGAGGCTAGAGTATGTGGAGGACACCCCAGGACACCCCGTGCTGGGAACTGGGACAGGCGGGCTTGTCATGGGTTGCCAGTGGCCGCCGAGAGCCTCTGTTTGTTGTGGTGACGGTCGCCACAACGGCTGCACCTGGGCAGCCCTGGGCTGCCTGGCCATCTGGTCCCAGCTCTGACGTCTGTGGCAGCCTGAGGCCTGTTTCTGGGCTGTCTCCATGACGGCCTCACCCACTCCGTCTGACAGCTGGGTGGCTTCCCTGTGGAGCCTGCGGCCCTCCTGATGCAAGTCCGGTGTCCCCAACAGGCAGGTGGATGCAGAGGCCAGGCCATATACCCTCCAGGCCTGTGAGGAGCGTGGTCCCCACCCATCCAGCCCATATGTGCAAGTGCCCTTGACAGGTGGGGAAACTGAGGCTTGGTGAAAAGGGGGCACATGGTACAACATCCCCAAATCCCAGGGCGTGAGGTGGGTAGCAGGCTGGGCCAGAGGAACCAAGAGCAGAGAGAGTGCAGGGAGGGTATGGCGTGGACCCCACAGGAAAAGGATGGGACTGCAAGGGGCTGGGGCAAGGTCAAGGCCCAGGGTCTCTGTGCAGAGCTTTAATTTTTAACAGAAAATATTTTATATTCTGATTACAAAAAGCCTGACATCAGGAATAAAAGCTACCTGTAATTCTCATTACGTAGGGCAGTTTTTTTTTTTTTTTTTTTCACCTCTGTAGAGAGGCTGGTCATATCTATGGTGACCATTTATGGGCCACAACAGGTCCCCATCTGTGCAGTGAACCCTGTGCTGAGCACCTTGCAGACGTGATTTTGCTTTGTCCTGCAGCACTGTGCGGGGCAGGTGGGTGGCATTTCTGCCTCGAGCTGTTTTGTACATGAGGAACCAAGGTGCAGAGTAGGGCACCACGCCAGGGTCGCAGAGCTGGGGTTTACTATGGCTGCCCTACTCCAAGCCCAGAGCCCCTGAAGTTCAGACACTTTGGCCCAGAGGCAGGATAGAAGTGGCCTCAGGAGCTGCTGGCCCTGTGTGCCATGGTTTTTCTTGTTAGAGTGTGCTGAGCCTCTGCGTCTCCAGACTCTGTTGCCGTTTCTTGTTGAGCATGAGACTTGGACCCGTCCTTCAGCCTCAGGGAGGGCTCCCTGTGGCAGGGGTGCTGTGAGCCATGGCCTGGCCTGTTGGGGTCTCCAAGTCAACAAACTCAGGAGGGACTCTAGCCAGAACCCTGACTTGCTGCGCAGCCTGAGGCAAGTGGCTTCACCTCTCTGAGCCTGCTCCCCAAGTAAAGTGAGGTTGAGAGCCCCTCCCTGTTGGGCTGTGGGAGCATCTGGAGTCAGATGAGAAGGGCCCTGCCTGTGGCCAGTGCTGTGGCTCTGACAGACTCACAGTGAGACCCGTGCAGTCCCTGACAGCCAGGGTGTTGCTGCATCTTAAAATGAGTTAAAAACGCCTCACACAGGAGTAGTGACTAGGCAATTGGTTCACCGGGTGAGCGGTTAGCAGGCAGCCACCCAGTGCATGTGGCGGCAGCTGCTGCTGCTGCCTCTGTCTGTGGATGCCGTTGTTTCCTGAAGCCTCTGGGGCCTGGCAGCGGGGTCCCCAGGGCGGCTTTGGTGGAAAAGCTGCAGGTATCTGCTTGCCTGGCTCCTGCACTCTGCCCACCTGCCCCAGAATGGACCCTGGGACCCCTGTCCCCGCCAAGGCTATTCTGTTTCCTGTTGTTCTGGCCTTGTCTTCCTAGTGGCGGTAACCACCCTTTGCCCTCTGTCCGGGCTGGGTTGGCTACTGGGCCCCAGTGCGTGGCTCTCAGATGGGGCCACAAGTCTGCGTTGCACTGTGGCCAAGGCTGGATCCGAACCTGACCTGGAGGCGGCTTCAGAGACTGGGGTCTTCTTGGCAGGTGGCAGCAGGGCCATGGGCAGTTTCCAGGCCCCAGTGCCAACAGCCAGAAGTGGCCTCAGGAGCTGCTGGCCCTGTGTGCCATGGTTTTTCTTGTTAGAGTGTGCTGAGCCTCTGCGTCTCAGACTCTGTTGCCGTTTCTTGCTGCCAGGCTGAGCCAGCAGCAGTGAGTGGGGTGTGGTGGGTGAGGGCCAAGGTGTGGCAGGACCATGCTTGGGAAATGGGGCAGAAGCTCCCGCAAGGGCAGGAATGTGGCCAGCATGTCTGTACTGGGTGGTCTCGGGAGCTGTGTCACTCCCAGCCCTGCTGCCTGCTGGTGCCAGAGCGCCAGGTGACCCTGCCATCTCTGATCCTTGCTTCTCCTGCCTGTGGAATGGTGGCTATGCCTTCTTCAAAGGGCAGCCCTGACTACAGGGAGCTCCCTCTGCATGCCAGCCCCACTGTGCCTGGAGCCCCAGAAATGCTTTCCCTCCGTGAGTACCAGCTGAGTGCTGTGCCCCTGGCCATGCTCCTGCAGCCAGCCTGAGAGGTGTGGACACTGGGGCCTCTCACCTGTCCCCAGGGGTGGAGTGAGGAAGGTACTGCCCCAGGACTGTGGCCTGCCCAGTGCAGGAGAGGGGAGAGAGCCAGCACATTTCAGGGGAGGGAGAGATACAGGCATCAGGTGTTGGCCACCAGGGTGAGCAGGGCCCGGCAGAGCTAGCCTGGAGGGCAGCCTGGGCTAGAGTCCCCGCTTGCTCCACCACCTGTTGCCCTCTCTGGGGGCCTGGCCTTCCTCATCTTGGAGGTAGTATGAGCCTCATCCTGCTACCTGCGGCCATGAGGCCCCTGCACAGTGGCTGCTGCAGGTGCTGGCTGGACCCCTGCTGGGCCCCTCTCACTCCACGTCCCGTTGGCTAGTCAGGCAGGACAGTGAGGACACCTCACAGATGGGGAAACTGAGGCCCAGGGAGGTACTCAAGATGTGCCCAGTGGGTAGGGCTGAGATAAGGCCCTGGGGTCCAGCCTCTAGGCCTGGGTCTGTCCTGCTCTGTTCACCTGCAGGGCTGGTGGGCCTCCTTCCCCCTTTGAAGGCCTCACGGTCTGGCTTGGACAGAGGGGGCTCCCGACAAAGGTGATGGCAGAGGCTGGCATCCTTGTGGGCCAGGGCCTGAATCATCCCTGTCTTCATCTTTGCCCAGCCCAAGGGGACTGCAGGGGACATTGATGCCTGAGGGATAGGCCAGAAGCCTCACCTTCTCTCCATTCTAGGAAAATCCAAGAGGAAGAAGGATCTACGGATATCCTGCATGTCCAAGCCACCCGCGCCTAACCCCACGTGAGTGTGCCTCAGTTTCTCCCTGGCTCACCCTGGAGAGGCTTCCCAAACAGGGCTTAGTGGAAGGAGTGAGAGGCAGGTGGGGCCAGCCCTGCTTTGTCTCATCCTGTCCTGGGCAGCACCTGCTTGTGGGTCCAGCTAGGTGACGGCTGCTGGGGTTCATGCAGCACCATCTGCACTGCTCTGCTCACTTCTCACCCTGTCTTGGAGGCTCGATGAGGCCGTGCCCAGCTCAGTGTAGATGCTCAGCAGCCAATGAGAGGAGGTGGTCCGAGGAGGTGCCTCTGGGGCAGGATATACCTGGTTCCCACGCCAGGCCCCACACTATCCCATCTGCTGCTGCTCTTGGGGGAAGGGTGTGGTTCTCTCTGAAGCTCATGGAGTCTTCTTTCTCCACAGACCCCCCCGGAACCTGGACTCCAGGACCTTCATCACCATTGGAGACAGAGTAGGTGCCAGCCGCCACTCCTGCAGGGCCTCTCACTTCACCTGACGAGTGGGTAGAGCTGACCCTGCAGGGTCGCTATGCGGGGAGGTGACTGAGGGGTCAGAGAGGGTCAGGCTATGGAGAAGAGTGTTGTCCTGCGCTGCTGGCTGTGTGGCCCTGGGCCACCCACTCTTTGACCCTCCTGGAGGGAATGAGGACCATTGGCTGCCTGACTGGAGCTTGGCGAGCTCAGAGCTGGTAGGAAGGTGTCTGAGCTGAGAGCACGGCCCTGCACCTCATCCTAGCCCTAGCGGAGAGTATTGAACATGCAGGCTCCTAGGCCTCCCTGGACCTGCTGGATCATTCCCTCAGGCCAGCACCTAGGAAACCTGCATTTTATGCTTCCAGAAGCCTCGGAAGGGCACTAGCCATTGAGAATCCTGTCTCAGGGACTGTGTTATGCCCAGGTCCTCCCAACAGAAACCCTACTCCCAGGCCAGGTGCAGTGGCTGACACCTATAATCCCAGCACTTTGGGAGGCCGAGGCAGGAGGATCACTTGAGCTCAGGAACTCGGGACCAGGCCTGGGCAACATGGCAAAACCCTGTCTGTACAAAAATACAAAAAATTGGTCAGCGTGGTGGTGCATGCCTGTGGTCCCGGCTACTTGAGAGGCTGAGGTGGGAGGATTGCTTGAGCCCAGGAGGTGGAGGTTGCAGTGAGCCATGATCATGCCACTACCCTTCAGCCTGGGTGACAGAGGGAGACCGCGTTTCAAAAAAAAAAAAAAAAAAAAAGCTGGGCGCGGTGGCTCACTCCCAAGCACTTTGGGAGGCCGAGGCGAGCAGATCACCTGAGGTCAGGAGTTCAAGACCAGCTACCTAACATGGTGAAACCCTGTCTCTACTAAAATACAAAAATTAGCCCAGTGTGGTGGCAGGCGCCTGTAATCCCAGCTCTTCATCCCAGCTATTCAGGAGGCTGAGACAGAATCACTTGAACCCAGGAGGTGGAGGTTGCAATGAGCCGAGATCACCCCATTGCACTCCAGCCTGGGTGACAAGCGTGACACTCTGTCTAAAACAAATAAAAGAAACCCCGCTTCCTAGGCCTGTCCTTGACGATGCCCCCTCCAGGCTGTCGCACCCCCGACACTCACCACCTGCTGTCCTGTTCATCTACTTGCTTATTCCTTTTTGTGTCCCTCCCAAGAGAGGGAAACATCTGTGAAGGCAAGACTTGTTTTGTTGTCACTGTGTCCCCAGTGCCTAAAACACATTGTGGATGCCTGGTAAACAGTTTTTGAATGACTGACTCATTCCAATCAGCTGAGTGGGGTTGGGGAAAGAGGGACAGGGCCCCTCTTTCTCAGAGCTCTGCCTGCTGGCGGGGCATTTCATGGGTGTGTTAGTCACACTCTAGAGCAGCCTTGGGGTGTTGGCACTGTGCCTATTTTATAGAGGGCAACGTGAGGCTCAGAGAGGTTAAGTGACTTGCTGAGGGTCACACAGCAGGGGTGGTGGGTATGAGGTTTGAGCCCAGATCTAACCAGCTGGTCCTCTTCATGCTGCCCAGCTATCTCCACTGGGTGAGGGGTGAGGACTGGCTTCCAGCTCGGTGGCCACTGACTCTCTCTCTTTTCCATCCCTCAAGAACTTTGAGGTGGAGGCTGATGACTTGGTGACCATCTCGGAACTGGGCCGTGGAGCCTATGGAGTGGTGGAGAAGGTGCGGCACGCCCAGAGCGGCACCATCATGGCCGTGAAGGTGAGCAGGGCCTGGAGGCACCTGGGAGGGCTCCCTGGAGGAGGTGAGCTGAGCCCTGCCATGGGGCCCTGCCTGTCCCTCTCAGTGACCAGTACCGAGCCCAGGCTTTTTGGGGCACACAAGGCAGTGGCCCTCTGAGCTCCTGGCCCTCCTGTCATGAGTGGGGGTGTTGGCCTCTGCCACAGCAACCTCTGAATGGCAGTCCTTCCCTGCAGCGGATCCGGGCCACTGTGAACTCACAGGAGCAGAAGCGGCTGCTCATGGACCTGGACATCAACATGCGCACGGTCGACTGCTTCTACACTGTCACCTTCTACGGGGCACTATTCAGAGAGGTGTGTCCTCGCGTGGTACCGCTGGGGAGCTCCACCTCCCACCCATCAGTCGCCTGCAACCCACTGTCACTCAGTCCCTCCAGTGTGCCAGGTGCTGGGGACACGGGGTGCCACCTGGGGCCAGCACGGCTCCCAGGGACACCAGCCCTGCCAGACCACCGGGCTCCCCCAGCTCCTGGCTGTTACTGTCCTGCTCAGTGCCTCGGTTTCCTTGTCTGCCAAATGAGGCTGGTGGTTGTGGGTGCCTCCTAAAGTTGACACGGAAGTTAAATGACATGGCCTGAGGCCTGGCATTTGGCTGCACTCAGTTCTGCCTGTGTGACCATTCACATCCCCATGGCATACGGGGCGTGGGGTGCCTGAGCAGGCAGTGGCCGTGGAGATATGAGATCTGGGTTCTAGGTTTGTGGGCAGGATGGGGTGTGTGCTGAGGGAGTGACTGAGGCTGGAAGGGTGGAGCTGCCTTCCGCCAAGCCGGGTGGGTGTGGGTGAGCAGGGAGGCTGGGAGCCTGGGCGTTCCTGGGCTCATACTGGTCGCTTGCCCCTCAAGGAGCTGTGGCAAGGTCAGGGCATCTGAGTCCAGCAATAGGGCAAGGTCAGGGCTGCCTCACCTGGCCTCACTCTTCACTCATGAAGAGCTCAGCATCCTCTGTGCCAGCTCCTAGCCAATGGGGCCCCTGCAGCCTGCGGGTGCCCCCTGCGCATCTCCTAACTTTCCTGTCAGGAGGGTCCTCAGGAGTTCACTGGAGAAGAGGGAGCAGGTCCTTGCAGGCAGGGAGCCATCTGCCAGGGTCAGCTGGCATGAAGGTGTGTGTCGGTCAGCAGGGCCGGCTCTTGCCATGGAACTGGTGCAGGTGCATCCTGAAGCTCTGGTGGAGGGACCCAGTGAGGCTGTGTGCTAATCCCCCTCCTCCCTGGAGACGCCTGGAATTAGGGATTAGATGGAGGAGGCTGGCACCCGAACCTGGCAGTGCAGGCAGAGCTGGAGGGTGGGGAGACGTGGACAAGTGTAGGGTGGGGAGAAGCAGGCAAGTGGGGGGTGGGTGGGAGCCCGGTGAACTGTGGCTGAGTGGGTGGGCACACATTGAGGAGGGGGCTGGGGCTGGTGCTGGGGCAGGCAGTGCAGGTGGTGCCGACACGGGCAGCCCAGCAGCCTGGCTGAGCTCTGGGTGTCACCCACAGGGAGATGTGTGGATCTGCATGGAGCTCATGGACACATCCCTGGACAAGTTCTACAGGAAGGTGCTGGATAAAAACATGACAATTCCAGAGGACATCCTCGGGGAGATTGCTGTGTCTGTGAGTGGCCTGGGTGGGCTGGGGGTCCCAGGTGCATAGGCAGAGGCCCAGCCCTTCCAGCAGGCATGGAGCCTGCCAGATGCTGGTGTCTTGGGCAGAGCTGGGCATCAGTGTGCCCCCTGAACCTGGGCAGCTGCCCTGCACAGGCCCTTCTCCTCCACCCCAGACCAGAGCTTTCATGCTTAGGAGACCTCAGCTCCTGGGGCTCCTGGAGCCCCACAGATTTGGCAGATCCAGGTGTCTGAGCCATTGATTCCAACTCTTAAGTTCCAGACCATTTTTTTAAAAAAAAGGAATTTAGTATTTACAACAGCATCATACTGAAAATGCCCGGGGGCAGCTCACAGAAGTACAAGCTAAGTTGAGGGAAAGGTTAGCATCCAAAATGTGTGCCTTTTGAGTCTTAAAAAGTCCTTGAGGGAGGGCAGCAACACTGGGCTTGAGCATCCCAGTAGCCAGAGGAAAAAGGAAAATAGAACTAGTGACACTGGTTCAATCCTCACTGCATCTGGAAACATTTACAATATATGCCTGCCTCAGGCTCCCCACCCAGCCTTCCCAAGGGAAATGGCTCCAAGCTGCTAGAATACTGGCTCTGCCACGGGAGGGGAGATGGGACAGGAAGGCTGCCAAGAGCTGGGTTTTATCCAAGAAGAGCCTGGCAGGCAGTGATGATGATGGCTCCCTGGGAGGTGAGCCTGGGAGGGTGAGAGGAGGCAGGAGGCTGAGTGTGTCTGCACAGGGATTGTTAGGATGCTGGGGCAAATGCCAGGACAGGGCAGGAGGCTGGGGTGAGGAGGTGCCTAGCCTGTGCAGCGGGAGCAGGAGACAGGTGGACATGGATGGGGTCTTACTGCTGTCATTGACGTGACCAGGAATAACAGAGTCCTGTCTCTTCCTTCCTCCCCACCCCACCGCCAGATCGTGCGGGCCCTGGAGCATCTGCACAGCAAGCTGTCGGTGATCCACAGAGGTCAGTGCCCGGCAGCCACCCAGACACGGTGCAGCCAGTGGGAGGGATCCCAGGCCAAGGCGGGTGGACGTCTCCCTATGAGCAACTGAGGCTCAGAGAGGTGATAAGTTGTGATGTGCCCAATGGGGTCCCAGCTGCTTTCCACCTGCAGCCTTGCAGCTGCCTCCCCTCATGTTTGCTGGTGTTCGAAGGCAGGACTGGCTTTACCTTTGTCCTGAGAAAGGTGGACCGGGTTCTGTTCTAACGTATAGTTTACAAATCATGAAATTCCAGCACAGAGTACCTATAATCACGTTCACACCCATGCAGCCACCTCCCTCTAAGATGCAGGATAATTCCCTCACCCCAGCCCAGAATGTTCTCTTGGGCCCCTTCCCTGCCATCCCTCATGTGCCTAAGGCAGCCACAAGTCTGGTTTTCCCATGGTGGCTTGGTTTCACCCTTTCTGGAGCATCAGCCTCACTAGCTTGATGTTTCTGGGCCCACCCGGGTCTGGTGTGTTGTCGGTTTGTTCCTTTTTGCTGCTGAGCACAAGTCTATTTTTCCAGATTTACTGCTTTTCAAAAAATGAATTAGGCTTAGTTTCCGTTGACCACTGGGTGCCCATCCCAGCCCCCGCCTCCAGGTCACTGTGGTTGGTGTTTGGCACGGAACCTTCTGGTCCTTTTGATGTGCATTTCCATCTTTACACACATCCCCATGGAGGGCACGGGGATGCAAGTGTCCTGTGCGCATTTGCATGGAGAATCCCTGCTAGGCTGGTCTCCCATGCTGGTCTGTGCGGACTCCATGTTCAAACACACAGATCCTGCTTCCCAGGCTTTAATTGATCCTGCTGCCCTCTGGGAGCACCCACACAAGCCAGGCTCTCACTGGATCTCACGTCTGGAGGGCGGAAGCAGGTGCGGCGCCCCCAGCAAAGCACCTGGAGTCCTGCCTTCTTTGCAGTGGCTTGGCTGGGCTGGGCACGTCTTGGCTGTTCCCTGAGGACCAAGTATGACCGTCAGCTAGCCCGACACTTCCTGCAGCCTCAGTTCCCTGGTCCGACCCTTGGGACCCTGGTGGAACCTGCCCACTGGGGCATGGGAGGGGGCACAGGAGGGGTCTTGGCGAGGGAGGGGCACAGGTATGCAGAGCATGGCATCTGCCTCCAGTCATGCTCCACAGATGTGGCTGAGGCATGTCCTTTCCTGGCAGATGTGAAGCCCTCCAATGTCCTTATCAACAAGGAGGGCCATGTGAAGATGTGTGACTTTGGCATCAGTGGTTACTTGGTGGACTCTGTGGCCAAGACGATGGATGCTGGCTGCAAGCCCTACATGGCCGTGAGTGGTCCCTAAGCCCCCCAGGCTCAGGAGAGGATGGGGCGGGGAGAGATCTGCCCAAATCAGCCACCTTGGCCATGCCCTCTACCCGTCGGGCAGAGCCTCCTCACACTGCGTTTCCTACCATAGTGGGGCCACCTGTGTGTTGCTGCCCAGGGGCAGCCCTTCTGTACCCTGTTGTTAACTGACCCCCACAGCGCCCCAGTTGGGTGATAAGCTGCATGAACAACCTCCACGGAGGACAGTGGTGGGCTGTGCCGGTCCTGCCCCGCCGTCATTGTCAGGAGGGCCTTAGGGGGGCAGTCCGAGGCAAGGGTTGGGCCTTCTAAGCATGACCCAGGCCCTCCTAGCCTCAGTTTCCTCCCCCGTCACATGGGCAGGTGGGCTAAGCTGAGCACTCAGTTTGGGGATTGGGAGGCAAGGCCTAGCCATCGGAGCTTACCTGGGGTGGGTGTTCACGCCTCACTCTTCCCTCCTGCAGCCTGAGAGGATCAACCCGGAGCTGAACCAGAAGGGCTACAATGTCAAGTCCGACGTCTGGAGCCTGGGCATTACCATGGTACTGTGTGGGGCCAGGGCTTGCCCTTGGTGGTCAGGTGAGGTGGGTGGAGCCGTGCCTGGGGCCCTGAGCTTTTGGGGGACTCCTCAAATAGTTTAGGTTCTGGAAAGAAGTATTGGCTTCAAAATCTGAGAAGAAAACATGCCATCAGAAATTACCGTCGATTTAGGGGAACGTCCTAGGGTCAGGGTCACTCATCATGAAGTCCTGGGCGCTTTGTGATATGGTGGCCACAGGGCTTTCTCTGGAGTTCTTGGTGCTTGTTGAGAAATCACAACCAATTCCAAATTATGTGAGTTCCTGGTATGTAAATCATGCAAAAGCAAGATGGTGAAGATCTTTTCAAAAATATTTCATAGCAGAGTTTGTTGCCAGTGGCGTCCTGGTACCTTGCTGTGGAATGGTAGGAAGGGTGGGTGGACTCTCAATCCTGGGCCTGCGGAGGCCAAAGGCATCCCTGGCTTGGGTAGGGTGAGAGCAGACGTGGCAGAAGTCCAGGTGTAGGGATGGGTCCAGAGCAATTGCTTCTGGAATTGCCTGGCAAAACCCCATGCCTTCCATGTCGGGGCTCAGGTCAAGGTGTGGGTGAGCCTGCTCTGACTCCCATGTGGATAGTGGATTGGAAGGATGGGAAGACCACCAGGATGTGTCCCCCAGCCAGGGCTAGGAAGTTGTGCAGGAGATGTGTGGAAGGACGATGCCATCAGCAGGCAGGGATCAGGCCGGTGGCCTTGGCCAGCTGCGTGGCTTGGGACCGATGGAGTTTTCTGGGCATCAGCTCCTTCCCTGCCCAGGGAAGCCTGGCCCAGGACATTCCTGCTTGTCCCCAGTCCCTTTGACTATTTGGTGTTGGGGATGAGGCCATCAGATGAAATCAGTAAGATGTGGTGAGAAGCAGTGGCAGGGTGTTTTCCAACACCACAACTCATTCTCAGATTCTCCAGACACCCACCCAGTGTCCTGCAGTTCTGTTCGGTTCTCATGCTACCTGGAGTTCACACAGACCTCACATGTTAACGTCTCTCTCCCACCAGACTGCCCCCAACATCACACACCAGTTGGAAGTAGCGGGTCTCCCATACTACTGGACTGACCTGTTACAAATTGGGGTTTCCCACGACCCTCTCCTAAGGTTTGATAACGGCTCACAAAACTCAGGAAAACACTTTACTTGTGTTTACTAGTTTATCAGAAAGGATATAACTCAGGACCAGCCAGATGGAAGAGACTCATGGGGGGAGGGGTGTGAGTGTGGGTTGCAGAGCTGCCATGCCCTCTCAGGGCCTGGCACCCTCCTGGTACCTCCCTGTGCTTGCCCAACCTACAGGCTCCTCAAGCTCATGGAGTTTTATTGTTGTTTTTGACACAGAGTCTCACTCTGTCGCCCAGGCTGGAATACAGTGGCACAGTCTCAGCTCACTGTAACCTCTGCCTCCTGGGTTCAAGTGATTCTTGTGCCTCAGCCTCCTAGGTCACTGGGATTACAGGCACCACCATGCCCAGCTAATTTTTGTATTTTTAGTGGAGGTGGGGTTTTGCCATGTTGGCCAGGCTGGTCTCGAACTCCTGACCTCAAGTGATCTGCCCGCCTCAGCCTCCCAAAGTGCTGGGATTACAGGCATGAGCCACCGCGCCTGGCCTCACATGGAGAAGTTTTTTTTGAGAGAGGGTCTCTGTTGCTCAGGCTGGAGTGCAGTGGTGCCATCGCAGCTCGCTGCAGCCTTGAACACCCAGGCTCAAGCCAAGGTGGGGACCTCAGTCTCCTAAGTAGCTGGAACGACAGGTGTGTCCCCCCACGCCCAGCTAATTTTTTAAATGTTTTGTAGAGGAGTCTCACTGTGTTGCCCAGGCTGGTCTTGAAATCCTGGGCTCAAGCAATCTGCCCCCTTGGCCTCCCAAAGTGCTGGGATTATAGGCACAGGCTACCGCACCCACTGAAAGTTTTTATAGAGCACAGTCTGCAGCCCCCTCCTCTCAGTGTCAGTTGGCGGGTGATGCTGAGAGTTCCCACCTTGTATAATCAGTAGGGTTTTCTGGGCAGCAGCCTGGTGCTGAGGCTGTCTAGGGGCCTCACCCTGAGTCACCTCATTAGCATAAACTCAGGCTCCTTGTGGATAACAAAGCCACTCCTGTCACTCAGGAAATTCCAAGGGTTTTAGGAGCTCTGTGCCAGGAACAAAGACCAAATAAATTTCTTTTGATGCCACAGGGGTGGAGAAGAGTGGGGCAGGTGGGGGTGGCCCTGGGGACAGGTGGAAGGCCACTGTTGCAGGTGTGGAGGCCTCTGCAAAGAGGGCACCCTGCTGACCTGAGGGCAGGGTAGACCAGGGGGTACAGGTGCAAAGGCCCTGAGGTGGGGCTGTGCCTGCTGTGTGCCTGGGTGGTCTGGTCAGAGGAGAGGGAGGGAGGGTTGGGAGCGAGGGAAGAGAAGTGTCTGGTGGGTAGAGAGTTGACGCAGGTGTTGTGGGTTTTACTGGTGTTGCTGCTACCATCGTTATTATCATCGTGTGGTTGGAACTTTATTTATTTTTTATTTTTATTTGTTTGAGATGGAGTCTCACTTTGTTGCCCAGGCTGGAGTGCAGTGGGACAATCTCGGCTCACTGCAACCTCTGCCTCCTAGGTTCCAGTGATTCTCCTGTCTCAGCCTCCCAAGTAACTGGGATTACAGG
>NC_045449.1:20401122-20402867 GCF_002776525.5 Piliocolobus tephrosceles
AATGGCACGATCTCAGCTCACTGCAACCTCCACCTCTCGAATTCAGGCAATTCTCCTGCCTCAGCCTCCCCAGTAGCTGGGATTATAGGTGTGAGCCACCACACCTGGCAAATTTTTGTATTTTTAGAAGAGATGGGGTTTTGCCATGTGAGCCAGGCTGGTCTCAAACTCCTGACCTCAGGTTATCTGCTTGCCTCTGCCTCCCAAAGTGTTAGGATTACAGGCATGAGCCACTGCGCCTGGCCTTTTTTTATTTTTTATTTTATTTTTTGAGGGAGTCTCACTCTGTTGACCAGGCTAGAGTGCAATGGCGCAATCTCAGCTCACTGCCACCTCCGCCTCCCAGGTTCAAGCAGTTCTCTTGCCTCAGCCTCTCCAATAGCTGGGATTACAGGTGCCTGCCACCACGCCCAGCTAATTTTTGTATTTTTAGTAGAGACGGGGTTTCACCATGTTGGCCAGGCTGGTCTCCAACTCCTGACCTCAGGTGATCCACCCGCTTCAGCCTCCCGAAGTGTTGGGATTACAGGCATGAGCCACCACGCCCAGCCTTGAGCCACTGTGCCTGGCCTGTGGCTGTAACTTTATAAACAGTGTATCTGTAGACAGTAACTGGGAAAGACTCAAAGTCAAAATAATTTTGTCAGAGAGGTGGGACTGGGCCATACCTTCAATTTTCTTTAATTGGTGACATGTAATTTTTCAATTAAACTTTTTTTTTTGAGGTGGAGAGGAATATTCAGCCTGAAGGCAGGTGCTGTATCTGCAATAACAGTTTTCCAAGTCCTAGGTTAGATGCAAAGGACAAGTTCTTGCTGTATTTAGACTGCACAGAACTGGTTGGATACTAGAGACCCCGCTCATGACCACCTCACACATACACATACCCTTATGTCCCTTCCCCACCTCTCTGTCTCCCTTCTATCTGTCCATCCATCATCATTATTGGGCCCACCACGGCTAGTGGCCTTCTGATGTAGCTGATGGAACTTGGACAAGTCTGTGCTAAGTGTATATTTCAGTTATCAAATATTGCATAGCAAACCAGCCCAGAACCTACTGACCCAAACCAACGGCAGTTTCTTATTTCTCATGTTTCCACCATTGTGGCTGGGGCTCAGCTGGATGGCTCTTTTGCTGTACCTGGCCCTGGCTGGGGTCATGGCTGGGCTGGGCTGAAAGTCCCAACACGGCCTCACAAACATGGGCCTCCTCCGCCTGGCCTCTCCATGCGACTTACTCACATTGGCCTGCTCCCTGGGCTTCAGAGCATGGAAGTGTCAGCAGAGTTGGAGTTCTTTCATGGTGGCTGGCATCCAAAAGGAAGTCCTCTGAAGTGCTACGCCTGGAACTGGCACAGCATCACTTCTGCCTCTTTGTTTGGTCAGCAAGTCACAGGCCAGCTCAGGTTCAAGGACAGGGAATGCTCCCGTCTTGATGGAGGATCGGCAGGCGCACACAGGGAGGTGGAAGTGGAGGTGGCCTCTTTGGGCACGGGTTAGGTTTTTCTCCCACAAGTTACAAAAGTAGTGGAAACCTAACGTAAAAATACAGAGGCAGGCCAGGCGCGGTGGCTCAAGCCTGTAATCCCAGCACTTTGGGAGGCCGAGACGGGCGGATCACAAGGTCAGGAGATCGAGACCATCCTGGCTAAAACGGTGAAACCCCGTCTCTACTAAAAAATACAAAAAACTAGCTGGGTGAGGTGGTGGGCACCTGTAGTCCCAGCTACTCGGGAGGCTGAG
>NC_045449.1:20402967-20411671 GCF_002776525.5 Piliocolobus tephrosceles
AAAAAAAAAAAAAAAAAAAAAAAAAAAAAAAAAAATACAGAGGCAAAGTAAGGGGAAAATGACTGTAGTTAGCTACCTAGAGATACCTCTTACCCCATTTCAGTGCCTATATTGTGCATTATATGATATATATAATATTTTTATTATATATATTTATATAAAATACATTTTATTATAATTTAGAGAAATATGAACAATATATAATGCTTCTCTTTTTTGTTGTTATTGAAACAGAGTCTCGCTCTGTCGCCCACACTGGAGTGCAGTGGTGTGATCTTGGCTTACTGCAACCTCCACCTCCCAGGTTCAAGTTATTCTCCTGCCTCAGGTTCCCGAGTAGCTGGGACTACAGGCGTGTGCCACCATGCCCGGCTCATTTTTGTATTTTTAGTAGAGATGGGGTTTCACCATGTTGGCCAGGCGGGTCTCAAACTCCTGACTCTGATCCACCCACCTTAGCCTCCCGAAGTGCTGGGATTACAGATGTGAGCCACCGCACCCAGCCTCGTAGTGCTTCTTTTTAAAAAACTTTTTTATTTTTATTTTATAGCATTACATACTGTTCATATTTTTCTCTCTCTCTGTTTTTTCTTTTTTCTTTTTTTTTTTTCTCAGACGTAGTTTTGCTCTTGTTGCCCAGGCTGGAATGCAATGGTGCAATCCTGGCTCACCACAACCTCTGCCTCCCAGGTTCAAGTGATTCTCCTGCCTCACTCAGCCTCCCAAGTAGCTGGGATTACAGGCGTGCGCCACCACATCTGGCTAATTTTGTGTTTTTAGTAGAGACGGGGTTTCTCCATGTTGGTCAGTCTGGTCTCAAACCCCTGACCTCATGTGATCTGCCCGCCTCGGCCTCCCAAAGTGCTTGGATTACAGGTGTGAGCCACCGCACCTGGCCAATTTCTCTAAATTGTAATAGACTCCTGTATGTATCCCTTCCAAAGACTCCATAACCATCTGCCACCATTCACTCACCCTGTCTGCTGATGTGGGATGTTTCCCTTATTCCTGATGTTTTCCTTCCATCTGAAATTCTTGGCCATCCTGGGGAAGTGACTGGTGAAACAGAGTCGGGAGAGTCACTCTGGGTGGGACCCTGGTCTCAGCCTCACCGCATCCTGCAAGGGCCCCAGCACTCTCTTGGCATTGGCTTTTTCCCACTCATTGCACAAGCCTCAGGATGCCAGTGGGAATCACCCAGAACAGACAGGGGTCATGCCAGGATTGGCCCTTGGCCAGGAGCGAGTGCTGACTGGGAGCTGGCCTGTTAGTGTTGTCGCTGGGGAGTCATAGGGGTGTGACTACGGTCCTGGCTGGGTCTCCGCCCCCACAGTGGGGCCGGCCCCTGGTGCTGGACATTCAGGCTGCTTCTAAACATTTCCTGGCAGATAACACCATATGGCACATCTTTGTGCCCGGAGACCAATTTTGTTGTTTTTCATTTTTTGAGCTTTTTTTTGAGACGGAGTCTTGTTCTGTCGCCCAGGCTGGAGTGCAGTGGAGTGATCTCGGCTCACTGCAACCTCCGCATCCCAGGTTCAAGCTATTCTCCTGCCTCAGCCTCCGGAGTGGCTGAGATTACAGGTGCCCGCCACTATGCCTGGCTAATTTTTTGTATTTTTAGTAGAGATGGGGTTTCACCATGTTGGCCAGGCTGGTCTCGAACTCCTGACCTTGTGATTTGCCTGCCTCAGCCTCCCAAAGTGCTGGGATTACAGTCGTGAGCCACCACGGCCAGGTATTTTTGAGCTCTTTAGAAAAAATAAAGGAGTACGAGGTTGAGGATTTGGACACTTCTGCTTTTCTAATTATAACTCTCATGGCTGCCGACCCTTCTCCTGCAGCTCATATGAGGTACTTTCTCTACATATTGCAGTGAGTGAGTGCAGAGAAAAGCCCCCCAAATCGGTACGGTTTTGTCCTGTGAACACCCGTGCACACATGCACACACACGCAGTGGGCCCTGCCTGTGTGGGTATGTTTGTGTCTGAGCTGGAAAGGGCCTCTAGCTTGATGGGAGGCACATTCTCAGCACAGTCCTTAGGGTCCTGTCCAGGCTCCAGTTGCCAGCACCAAGCGTTTGTGCTGAGGTCTCTTCTGTTCATCATGGTGAGGATGGCTATCAGCGAGGGCCCTTGTGCTAGAGCCTCGGAATTCTCTGTTCTTCCAGGCTGGAGCCAGGGCTGACATGACTTGTTTTTTTCCATACAGTCGTCATGACTGGAGCCCAGACTAGTCCTAGCTAGTCCATCCCTTCCATGATGACTTCTTGCCAACCACAGGGAGGACACAGGGCTGGGAGCTTGGAGCGAGTACAGAGACCCACCGGCCCCATGTCACCCACAGGAAATCCGGATCCAGCAGGGCACACGTGGCCACACAGGCCACTTGTCTAGGAGGGAAACTGCCGGGGCCCTGCAGAAGATGAGGCTGCAGGCTCATGGGTGCAGAGGCGAAGCAGCCTTATGGTCTCACACTCTGTGGCCTTGGGGACAGCCGTGTGTGTGTGTGTGTGTGTGTGTGTGTGTGTGTAGCATTTCCCACGTGCCTCCTCTGTGAAAACAGCAGCCCAAATAAATGAGAGCAGATGCTGAAGTCTGAGATGGTCAGATGTTAGGGCGGGGAATGGCTGTGACCACCTGGGACCTGCCCACCTGGCTCATGAGGCTGCGGCCCGAGGTTGCCACCTCCTCAGATTTTTCCAGAGCAGCTGGAACCTGCATTGTTTTGTAAAATCTTCAGAATTCAGGTTGTCTGAAAACCCAGCAATGGTCCCACCAGTCCCGGCGTCGGCCGGATCTACTTCCTGAGCTGGGTCCTGCTGGCTGGGTCGGAGGAGCTAAGAGCTTTCTTGCCTTTGTTCTGCTGGGATGTGATAGGGAGATAAGCTGTGCAGCTTTGAGGCCTGGCTCTGGGACCAGGATGGGTGGGAGCCCCCAACCCTGGCTCCTGGGTGCAGGGCGTGGGTGTATCTGGGGCCGGGGCCTCTGACCACCCCTGTCACCGCTGCAGATTGAGATGGCCATCCTGCGGTTCCCTTACGAGTCCTGGGGGACCCCGTTCCAGCAGCTGAAGCAGGTGGTGGAGGAGCCGTCCCCCCAGCTCCCAGCCGACCGTTTCTCCCCCGAGTTTGTGGACTTCACTGCTCAGTGGTGAGTCTTGGGTGCTGCTGAGCCCCTGTTACTGCCCCTCCCTGGCCAGATCCCTGCACCTTCCTGGGCCCTGTTCCTTTTTGTTTTAGCAAATAAACCCCCAGATGATATAGCATCGGAATATGTAAGGCAGAAACAGCTGGAGCATGAGGCGCATTTGACAAAACGATGGTCCTGGTGGGAGATTTTAGTATAGTTCTTCCAGAAGTGGACAAATCAGAGAGACTGAAAAGAGAACAAAGTGTATGGAAGATTTGAACACAAAAAACAAGTTTGCTTTTATTGATATCTAGAACTTTGTACCAAATTAAAGAATGCCCCACAGGAGCCTTATAAAAATCATGTTTGAGAGGCTGGGCGCGGTGGCTCATGCCTGTAATCCCAGCACTTTGGGAGGCTGAGGCGGGCGGATTACAAGGTCAGGAGTTGGAGACCAGCCTGATCAACATGGGGAAACCTTGTCTCTACTAAAAATAGAAAAATTAGCCAGGCGTGGTGGTGTACGCCTGTAATCCCAGCTCCTCAGGAGGCTGAAGCACGAGAATTGCTTGAACCCAGGAGCCAGAGGTTGCAATGAGCCTGAGCAGAGATCATGCGACTGCACTCCAGCATGGGCGACAGAGCGAGATTCTCTCTCTCAAAAAAAAAAAAAAAAAAAAAAAAAAAAAATCATGTTTGAGGTTACAGAGGGAATAAGGAAGAAGGCAAAGTTATACAGACCAAGTTCTCTGACCATAATTAAACAGAGCGAGAAATGGGTAAGGAAGAAGCGGCCGGGTGCAGTGGCTTACACCCATGGTCCCAGCACTTTTGTTGTTGACCATAATTAGCAACAGAGGAGCCCAGCAGTGTCCCTGGGCAGTCTGACCCCTTTAACTGGGGACTAACCTCTCCCGGAACCCATGATAAGGAGTTTTCTCTCCTGACTGAGGATACCAAGTGTATGCTTGTTAAGCAGAACATGGCAGTCCCATTTTGGTGTTGATAGGAAAATTCCTATGTCACTATGGAGACAAGGAAACCAGGACCCCAAGAGCCAGAGAAACTTGCTGCGAGTCTCTAGTTTGCCCCTATGAATGCCCCTCCACCCTGGGAGAAGCCCTGGACACTCCTGTCCCTTCTTCCCTGGGTGCACGTGTCCCCTGCTCCCAGGCCCGGGGCGATCCCAGAGTGGCTTGGCTGGCCCTCGGGGGCTGGGCTTCCTTCCTCCCTGCCAGCCTGGCCACAGCTGCACTGTTCTCTCCTAGCCTGAGGAAGAACCCCGCAGAGCGTATGAGCTACCTGGAGCTGATGGTGAGTATGGGCGGCAGGTGCCTGCCGTGTTCTTCAGGGCTGGCTGGGGCTGGGTGGGGCTCTGGGGAGAGGGCTACGTCTGCACACAGATGGGTAGCTCCTCCGGCTGGTCCTGTGTTCACTCCTTTAGGTGCTCAGTCATTTGTTTGCTCCTGCATATCTGGCTCCCTCCTCCCTCCTTCCTGCATGCCAGGCCCTGGAAAGGATACACAGGCAGTGTGTGACAGAATGGGGCAGAGGGGCCAAGGGTGGCATCAGGGAAGGCTTCATGGAGGAGGTACCATTTGAACTGAGCCTGGAAGGATGAATAAGGGTTATCTGCTGATGGAGAGGCTGTCCCAAGCACAAGGTCCAGCATGGGCAGAGGCCTGACGTGTCAGGGGAAAGGGAGGTCAGTGTGGCTGGAGAGTGACCACAAGAGAGCTGAGGAGGAGCCACAAATGCCATCTGTGACTGTCATGGAGGGCCTCCTGGGGATGGAGGTCATAGAAGGATGAGTAGGATTTTGCCAGTCAGGAGGAACACTTGGGCTGGAGCTGGTTGGGGAGGAGTGGCCACCTCCCCCTCCCGCTCCCCCCTCCATGGTGACTGTGCCTTCTGTCACCCCCAGGAGCACCCCTTCTTCACCTTGCACAAAACCAAGAAGACAGACATTGCTGCCTTCGTGAAGGAGATCCTGGGCGAAGACTCATAGGGGCTGGGCCTCGGACCCCACTCCGGCCCTCCAGAGCCCCACAGCCCCGTCTGCGGGGGCAGTGCTCACCCACACCATAAGCTACTGCCATCCTGGCCCAGGGCACCCGGGAGGAACCGAGGGGCCTGCTCCCACCTGACTCTGCAGCGAGCCATTTGTCCCAAGTGCCAAAGAAGCAGACCATCGGGGCTCCCAGCCAGGCCCTTGTCGGCCCCACCAGTGCCTCTCCTTGCTGCTCCAAGGACCCGTCTCCAGCTGCTGAGATCCTGGACTGAGGGGGCCTGGATGCCCCCTGTGGATGCTGCTGCCCCTTGCACAGCAGGCCGCTGGTGCCTGGGTGAATGGGCCACTCTCTTGCCCAGCCTGGATGCCACCCAAGTTGTATATTTTTTTAACCTCTTGACTGAATGGACTTTGCACACTTTGGCCCAGGGTGGCCACACCTCTATCCCGGCTTTGGTGCGGGGTACACAAGAGGGGATGAGCTGTGTGAATCCCCTAAGACTCCCATGAGGGAGATGCCATGAGCAGCCCAAGGCCTTCCGCTGGCACTGGCGAACGGGGCCTCTGCGGGTCACACTGGGTCACCCAGTCCTGCCCGCCACCCTAATCGGTGTCATTCACCTTTTTGTTTTTTTTTAATTTATCCTCTGTTGATTTTTTTCTTTGGCTTTATGGGTTTGGCTTGTTTTTCTTGCATGGTTTGGATCTGATCGCTTCTCCCCCACCCCCTAGGGTATCAGTCTCGCCCTCTGCTCAGGCTGGGGTCCAGTGGGAGGGGCCCAAGATCTCTGCTCAGAGAAGTGCAGGGGGAGCCTTCCAGCTCACTCTCCCTGAGGACTGGCTCGACGGGGCTATGGGTTTGCTTTGGTGGTGTTTTTAAAAAAAGAAAATATATTTTTTTGAAAAAATGACTGCCCATCCCGGGTCCTTTCCCTGATGGGTTGGGGCAGTTACCTGGTTGCTGTTTTAATTAAAAAAAAAAAAAAAAAAAAAAAGGATTAAAGGTTGTGTGAGACTGCATGTGACATCTGTGAGCCCCCCTCTTACTTGGGGAAGGTTGTGGCCCCTCGAGGGACCCTTGCCTCTGGGCCAGGGCCAGGGTGTCGTGCTTAGGGGAGGGAGGGTTGCCGACCCATCAGGCCCTTCTATATCTGAGGACACAGAGGCCCCCAGAGGGCTGTGACCTGGTAACATGCTGTGATCATCCAGGCACCAGGCCCTGTACTGACGCTGGACAGAGCAGCGAACATATAGGCCCAGCCCGCTGCTGGCGGCCACCCATCCCACTGTCCTGGAGTAGTGACAGTCAGGTGCACAGAGCGGCGAGCACCCCAGACACTGTGCCTGGGTTGGACACGGTGACCTCATGGAGGTTACGTGACCTCCAGTTTACAGATGGGAAAACAGACCCAGAGAGCTGACATCACTTGCCCAAAGCCACACAGCTTATAAGAGAAAAACAGACCTGGGGACAGGTGGTGGGCTCCAAAGAAGGCTCCGGGGGGAGTGGGGGCAGCCTGATGAAGGCGCCCTTGCAGTCTGGCCCTGTGACACTGGCAGCATGGCCGGGGCAGCAGTGAATTTGCTCACGTAAGCAGGGTGTGCTCAGCTGCAGGTACCGTTGGGTTCGAAGTTCAGCTGATAGCCTGAAGGACTTGCGTCCACCTTGGCTGTTCATCAGTCTCAGGTTCACCCCCTCATGGGGACCAGTCAGGACCCAGGGGCTCCAAGAGCTCAGCACACCGTGCCCAGGGTACCCCGAAGTCCCAGGACTGGCTCTTACCAGCTGGGAAGGAGTCGGATTCATCCCCACGCCAGGAGGGTGGGTGCGATGGCTCAGGTCAGGTCAGGCACTAGGGACTCAGCGCACCACGGCTCAAGGTCTGAGAGCAGGGCCTCTGTGGCCCGCTGAGGAAGCTTAGGGTTTGTTCCCAGGACGAGGGTCCCCATGGGGTCTGTCTCACCCTTGTCCTGCCGCACTCCTCCTGTCCTCCAGCCCCTGTCTGGGTCAGGTCTCTGCCCACTAACCCTTCCCTGGCACAGGGGCTAATAGTTCCTGGGAGCTGTTGTCTCCCTCCCTCCATCCTTCAATCGTGAAGACTTGTTCTCACCCCAGGACCTTTGCACTGACTGTCCACTCTGTGTAGAACACCCCCTCCCCCGTCTTCCTGTGACTGGCTCCCCACAATCCCATCCGGGTCTCCCATGTCACCTCCTTAGCGACGTCTTCCAGGACAACCCTGGCTCAAATAGCCTCCGCCCACCAGGCCCAGCCAATTTAGCTCATTATCCTGGGTTATCCAGGCCGAGACCTGACTTGTCACTGTTGTGTCGTCAGCACTGAGAATGCTGCCGACACCGAGGGAGCGCTCGGCTTCTGCTGAATGAACACATGAAAGAATGAATGAGGGAGGGAGGGAAGGGGGGAGGAAGGGAATGAATCCCTTGGTGGGGCGCAGCCCCAGGTTCCGTCTCCTGTATCCGCCAGGGGGCGGTAGAGCTCGGCTTCAACCGCGTGCCCTGGAGCCCCGCCCGGCCCCGAGCGCCAGTCCGCGTCCTCGTGTGTCCTCGGCGCGGCTGGAGGCTGCGGGCTTGCCACGCGTCAGCCCAGTTCTCGGCCTCCGTGGCTGTCCTACCCGTGTGCACCCCCCGACCCGGCCCTCAGGGCTTCCGGGAACTCTGCAGCTTGCAGAGAGCAGCAGACCCAAAGCCTAGCGATTTACCATGCGCGCCCCTGAGGTTACCCAGCGCCCCGCAGCTCACCGCGCAGCTCGCGGCTCGCAGGCCTGGCTGGACGCCTCAGCACTTCACAGAGAGCAGCCTCCTCCACGCACTACTGCAGCCCCAGTCGTTTCCAGTTCCCTTGCCATTTATTGGACACTTTGGCTTTTACAGAGCGTGTCCAGCCATCAGAGTGGGGAAGCCAGTGTACAGTTCACTAACATTTACGAAGCCCAGGCCCTTGACAGTTTATACTACCCATGGCCTCCGTGGAGGTCTCAAGTGGCAGGGCCCCTCTCCTGTTCCCTGGCCCTGAAGCGGGCGAATGGGGATAGGGAGCGGCCGGGCCCCACCTCCCCCGAGGCCGGACGTCCGCATTTCCTGTCAGGCAGCAGGGTCTGGGCAGGCGCCTCTTCCAGGCCCGGGATTAATGAGTCTCTGGACCCGGAGATGGCAGAGGCATGTGGCCTTTCTGTTCAATTACAGCCGTGAGAGCCTCCTCATCAGGCAGCATTAAAAATGCGGCAGACAGGCCGGGCGTGTTGGCTCACGCCTGTAATCCAGCACTTTGGGAGGCCGAGGTAGGTGGATCACCTGAGGTCGGGAGTTCGAGACCAGCCTGGCCAAGATGGTGAAACTGCGTCTCTACTTTAAAAAATACAAAAATTAGATGGGCGTGGCGGCGCACGTCTGTAATCCAAGCTATCTGGGAGGCTGAGGCAAGAGAATCGCTTGAACCTGGGAGGCGGAGGTTGCAGTGAGCTGAGATCGCGCTGCTACACTCCAGCCTGGGTGGCAGAGTGACACTCCTTCTCAAAAAAAAAAAAAAAAAAAAAAAAAA
>NC_045449.1:20411771-20452024 GCF_002776525.5 Piliocolobus tephrosceles
AGGCCTGCTAGGAGCAGCGAGGCTGTGGAGGGAGGATTTGGCGAATTCCCTTCTAGAGGCCAGGGCGGGAAGCCTCTCCTCCAGATCCCTGCTGCAGCTCCTGTCTTCATGTTCCTCATGGTCCACAGTGCCCCACCCTGGGTGCCCGCCCCCGCCTCCCCTGTACCCTGACCCTGGCTCCCTGCGCTTCACCCTGAGCCTGGCAGCGCAGGGCCTCTGCACGGGCTGTCTTGTTCTCCGCCCGCAACGCTCTTCCCTGGATGTGCTCCCGCTCAGGGGTCTGCTCAGATGCCTCCCTGACCACCCTTGTCCTGCCGCACTTTCTTCACATTTATTTATTTTCATTCTTGCCCCGCTGACCGCCTCCCCCGCAAGACCAGGAGGAGCCGGCCTTGCTCACAGCAGACAGGGCAGGTGCAGGAAGGCTGCCCCAAGGCTCAGCACAGACAGCAGGTAGCAGGGCTGTGCGGGAGGTGGTCTGGGGACAGTGTTGCCGTTCTGTTTATTCCAGGTGTCCGCCCTGGGAATGCTCTCTAGAAGCGAGCCGATTCACGCCTTGTGCTGGCTGAGGACTCTGCACCTCAGAGAAGGGAAGGCAGGAGCTTCAGGCCAGACAGCAGGCAGCACTCATGCCAGGGGTTAGTGTCGTCCGGGCTTCGCTCCCGCTCCCATGCCCTCCCTCAGAGCCGAGCTCTGCTTCTGAGGGCAGGTCCCAAGAAGGCCCGTGCTGCCCACCTGGCGGCTCAGGCTCCAGCAGCCCCGAAGCTGTGGTCAAGTCCCTCTTCTCCCAGGGAATGGTCAGGGGCCAGCAGGATTGAATGTGTCCCCCAAGCTGCTGTGCTGGGAGGTGGGGCCTCACAGCGGGATTAGGTCCTGGGGGCCCACCCTCCTGAATGGATGAAAGCCGCCAGCCATCTCCCAGTGGGTTAGTTACCCAGGGGGTTGGTTGTAATAAAAGGGCGTTTTGCCCTCCCCTGCTCCTTCCAGCACTCTCTTGCCTTTCCGCCTTCCTTCTGCCATGGGAGGACACAGCAGGAAGGCCTTGTTAGATGCCAGCCTGGATCTTGACTTCCCAGCCTCCAGAATCCTGAGAAATTTCTGTTGTTTAGAAAGTACCCAGTCTGGGCTGGGCACATGGCTCACACTTGTAATCCCAGCACTTTGGGAGGCCAAGGCGGGAGGATCGCTTGAGGCCAGGAGCTCAAGACCAGCTGGGGCAACATAGCAACACCCCATCCCTACAAAAAAGCCAGATGTGGTGGTGCCTGTCTGCAGGCCCAGCTACTCCAGGAGCTGAAGTGGGAGGATTGCTTTAGCCCAGGAGATCGAGGCTGCAATGAGCGGTAATTGCCACTGCACACCAGCCTGGGTGACAGATTGAGACCCTGTCTCCATTTAAAAAAAGAAAAAAGAAGAAATCATCCAGTTTGTGGTATTTTGTTATAGCAACAATGAAACAGATGAATACAGGTCCCCAACACCAGCATTATTATCTCATCCTGGTTTCCTTGTGGGCAGGGGCCATGGTGGGCAGGCAGGACCAGTCACCTCATCTTCCAATAGGGGCTTGACCTCTGACCCCACCTCTCCCTGATGCACCAATCCCCTCGACCACGCCCCCACCGAGGCCTGCCGGCCTCTGCTTGCATACCCGCCCTGATGGGGAGCTCACTCACATACAGACACGATTCCTGGAGGGATCTGGACTCCATCTTCTTGTCCCTGTTCTAGTTCCCCAGGCCTGTGACGTGAGGGGCCCATGTGTAAACCCTGGCTCACTCTCAGTGCTCATTTCTTCGCCTTTTGTGAAAGCTGTTGCAAATCCTTTTGGAAACCAGGTGGGAGGGTCTATATATACATTGGCTGTACTATGTTTATCAGAGCTTGTGTGTCTTCATGCCCAGGGCAGCCAGCTTCTCCTGGAGGTTACAGAGGCTCAGTGAGGCTCTGACCCCTCCTGAGGCCACCAAAGAGTGAGGCAGAGCCAGGGAACCCCAGAAACCCAGGTGTTCTGCCCCTAGTCCCTACCCCAAGCTGAGGCTCTGCCCCGCCCCAATGAGCCACCTGCCAAGCCAGGTTTAGCTGCAGCCACCCACTCTGTCCTCACAGAAGCCGTGGGCTGCTCTATTCCTGTTCTGGGCCAGCCTTATTGGGGACTTGGGGAGGCCTGGGGAGGCAGCGGCAGCTGCAAGCTCTGGTTGGGGATGGGGGAGTTGCTCTGGGCACTAGCCTAGGAAATTCTTTCCTTGTCGGCCTCCCAAACCCTCCATGGCTCCCTATTCCCACGACATCCAAGGAAAAGGAGGCACAGCATGAACTTGACAGCAGAGCCTTATCTGGGTTGTTCTCCACAGGGCTTGGCCCATGGCATGCGTTATCTGAGCACCTCCTATGTGCCACATTGTGTTCTAGAACCGTAGCTGTAGCAGGGCTCAGACAGACCTGGGCCTGCTCAGCCAGGGCGTCAGGCAGGGAGGAGGCACTCACCCTCGCGGAAAGCCATGCTCCCCCCATTCTTCCAGCATCACCCCATGATCACTCCCTAAGGAGAAGCAGTGAACTCTATCTAAGTTAATTAGTAAAGTCATTTAAACTAGTTAAGCTTAATTACCATTAAATGATTACATTTAATTAATTAAATTTTTTATATTTGAATTTAAAAGCCCCTGGGGCAGGCAGGGATTTCGTGCCACCCAAGAGACCAAGGGGTTGAAGGACAGATGGCATGGGCGCTGCAGGGCGTGGGAGAGACTGAACTTCATATTCAGGGCAAAAGTCACTGGAGGGCTGTGAGCCGGGGAGAGATGTCATCTAATTGCATTGAGAACAACAGCGGCAGCAAGATCACGCCTGTTTGCCCTCAAAGCCCTACTCCGTACCTCTTCAGCCCCCACTGTCCCCAGCCCTTGGGTCAGATAACCTTGAATTTGACACTGTCACCCCAGGTTGTGTGACCTTGAAGATGTCACTGCACCTCTCAGAGACTCAGTTTCCTCATCTACAGATTGGGGCAGGATCTTGCAGGATTGTGGGTGGTTTCAACAGAACCCTGCAGCATGGAACAGGCTGGCACACAGTAGGCACTTCATGAATAGTGCTGTCCCTCTGGTCCCTGCCTCCACTGCCTCCTCTTGGGCCAAGCCCAAGTTTATTCTGCTTCCTACAGTCGCCTTCAACTATGATCTGTCCCCGTGGGGTCCCTCAGGACACACATCCATGGCAGAGCTGGGCTTGCCCTTAGACCTTGGGCTAGGAGGCTGGAGGCATCTGTCCTGGGACTGTGAGATTTCACAGGCTGTGCTTGCAGGCAGGCACAGACCTGCCATCTTGGGGTCCTGGAGCCCTGATTGGAGCTAGGGCAGAGCCTGGCCAGGTGCCCAGACCCCCTCTTGGGGCCCACTTGGTCCCTTCTGTCTGTGGATGACTTTCAGTGAGTCAGCACATCCCTCATAGTTTGGTTGCTGTGAAGTGGAGCTGAGGGGTCAAGGCTGCTTGTGTGAGTGCAAAGCCAGCCAGCTGAGGCTGGTGTTCCTCACGAGCATCCGTCCAGCCGAGAGAGAAGACCTGGAAGTATATCTCCTGTGCCATCTCCAGGGGATGGCGCTCCAGTTGCACCCAGCAGTAGCTCTGTCGATTACAATGGCCTTAGTTGGCTCTTCCCTGTCTCACTTCTCCACTTCCCTATGGTATTTCCTAGGATTTACTTGAGTCCAAAGCTTCTCAGTGTCTGAGAGTGTACTGGGAGAACCCAAGGAGACAGCGCCTCTGAGAATCATGGTGGGCAGTACAGGAGCTGACCACAAAGTGCTCAGCAAATGACGCCTGATGTTGCAGGCATCCTTGCTGCCCCACTGGACCATGCCCTCCACATCACCGCTGGTGCTTCCCCATAGAGTCTGAGGTCTACTTCCCCCAGCTTCTGTCGCACCTTTAGACTTCTCTGTGGCACTGCTTTCTCTTTTCCTCATCATCTCAGCTCCTCCCTCCTGTTAGCTGTGTGACCCTGGGCAAGTCACTGCACCTCTCTGATTCTCCATGTTCTCAGCCCCGTGTGCTGGGACCTGACGCCCTCTCTGGGCAAACGCCAGCATACTTTGCTAAGCAGTCCTATCCCAGGTCTTGTGGTGTCTGCCAGAAATCTCCAGAAGGCAGAGGATGAAGGCCTGGGTGTTAGTGTGCTGGCTGGAGGTCCTGGGGACAAAGGCTAGTGGGGTGGGGGTATTGCACTCCCAGTTGAAGGTCCTGGGGAAGTGTTTGTGGGGCTGTCAGTCATTCATTTTGTTGGGTCAAGGTGTGAGAAGGTGGGCCGAGGTGGGTGGGGGAGGTTGACAGGTGTGGAAATCACAGAGGGCCTGGAAGGCTGCTGCGAAGAGTATGGGAAGAGTAATGTTGGTGCCTTGACCAGAGCCTGCAGACCTCCTTACTGGGACAAGCCAGCTCCCTGCCTGCTCTGTGCTGTGTTGCTAACCCTTGCATCTCAAACCTGCTTCAGAGAAGTATGCAGCAGGGAAGCCCAGCCCCTTGCCTTAAGGCAGGACAAACTCAGAGGCATAATTTGTGCTGCAGAGCTCCCTTGGGCTCAGGCCATGGCAGGGATGGAAAATGAAGAAACCCTTGCTTGTCTTCTCCTTCTTTTCCCCTGGCTCCCTCGCTGGTTTCTGCTGGGAGAAACTCCCTAGGGAAACATTTGCACCTGACTCCTCCTCTCAGACTCAGCTTCTGGGAGAACCTGACAGGAGACAACCTGCTGGCCCTGGGCACCATAGGCAGGTTTTAATAGAATGAGTTTATTGGCTAGAATGCAGGTTTGGTTACTTATTAAAAAACGAAACCAGCCGAGCGCAGTGTTTCACGCCTGTAATCCCAGCACTTTGGGAGGCGGAGGCGCGCGGATCGCCTGAGGTCAGGAGTTCGAGACCAGCCTGGCCAACATGACGAAACCCCGTCTCTACTAAAAATTACAAAACTTAGCCAGGCGTGGTGGCAGGAGCCTGTAATTTCAGCTACTCGGGAGGCTGAGGCAGGAAGAATTGCCTGAACCCGGAGGGGGAGGTTGCAGTAAGCCGAGATCACGCCACTGCACCCCAGCCTGGGCGACACAGCGAGACTCCATCTCGAAAAACAAACCAACACCAAAACCCGTTAATGATGGTTTAAACAAGGTAGACGATTATTCGCTCCTGTAACAGTCAGTGGTTCACGGAGGGACGGCGGGCTGGGTTCCATCGCTCTTCTGCCCTTCGGGGTGTGGGTTCGTCCCGTTCCTCCAGCGCACCTACAGGAGGGGCGCCCCGCGCCGCTCGGACCCCGTTGGCGGTATTGGGTCACATGGCCAACCGTGGCCGCAAAGGAGGCTGGGAAATGTAGTTTTTTTTTTTTTTTTTTTTTTTTTTTTTTTAAGGGAGCCAGCCTTCCCCGGAACAGTGGGGTCCACGGCTGCGGGAGGGGAATAGAGGTGCGGGCTGTCATTCCGTCCGCAGGGAGGGAGCACAAACTTGAAAGCGGGGACAAGATTCTTTTAGGAAGAACGGTCTTCATGTAAGAAAATATGCAGAGGATTCTGTAGGTGTGGAAGGTGTGGAAAGGGAGCTCTTGCCGGGGATGCAGGAAGATGTTTCTGGAAGTGGCCGGCCCAGGGCGTCCTGGGGCAAGGAGTGGCCAGGCATGTCCTATGAGGACCCTCCCAGGGAAACTCGACCTTCTTCCATCTCAGGGAAAGTGGACACAGGCAGCAGCCTGGGAGGGGCGTCAGAGGTGGGGAAAAGGAGCGAGTGTAGACGGAACTCTCCAGGCGAGCAGAGACAAGTTGCAAACGGCAAAGCTAGGTCGCGAGTGTAACGACACGGAACATGGCAGCAGTGGGGTGAGGGACCCTAGGCCTCCTGGGAACTTCCGGGGCCGTTTGAGAAAGCCAGGTTCCCTCAGGAGGGGTTAGGGGCGTTTCCATTTTAAATACTAGCGAGGTGTCCCGGGAGGCTGATAACTGGCTTCTGTCCATTTTCCACACGTGTTTGCAAAACGAATGTGTCATATGTGCAGATCCACATCCCTGGCGCCCCAGCGTCGTCTGCGGCCTTCTGCCCCGTGGTTACCGTTTTCTGTGGCTTCCCTGAGACACTCCCTGCCCTGGACGCGGCCTCTGACTCCAGCGTCCACTCCAGTAAATAGCCCCGACGTGGACACCTTGCGCAGGCAGCTTTGTTGGCATTTCAGATTTGAGATGATTTCCTCGGGCATGATTCCCAGAAGATAAATCGGGTAGGAGAAGTGCATTTGCCTGTAACGGCCGTGGTTGGTACAGTCAAATATCTGCCTGGTCCAGTGGTGCCAAGGTACCCGACCACCTGCAGTGCCCAGGCAAAACCTTGCTTGCAGAAGGGTGGGATAGTTTGGTTTCATCTCCTTCCCAGATTTTTAAAGTACTGTTGAAGATATTAAGCAATTTAAAAAGTAATTTTACCTATAATCCTGTCTGCTAGCATTTTGATTTGTATCCTTCTAGCCTTTTTCCTAAATATAAATTTTTTATTGTGTGAAAATTTACATACACAAGCCTTTTATTATGAAAGGTTCAAACATACACAGAAACAGAGAGTCACATAAGGAACCTTCAGGAAGCCACCCGCAGCTGCAGCAGTGGTGCCCGCACACAGTCCTGTCTCATCTCTACCCTCAGCTACTTCCCCTCCCAAATTATCTGAACATTCGTTCCATTCATCCCAGACACAGTATAATTTAATTCACAAATATTTCAGAGCATAGCTCTGGATGATTAGGATCCTAAAAAATGGCAATAACAGTCTTTAACATTTGCCCAAGTAACAACCATCCCTTAGTATCAGCAACCATCCAGTCTCTGTTCAAATTTCCAATTGTCTCATAAATAATAGAATTAATTAGCAAAAGAATGGTTTCATTTGGTATCTGAATAAGACCCTGCGTCTCGACTGGCTGATGGTTTGCCTCAGTGTCTTTCATTTAGTGGTTGCCCCTCCCTGTTTTCTTATAATTTATTTGTTGAAGAAACTGGGTTGTTAGATTATAGAGTTTCCCATAGTCTGTACTTCCGGTAAATCCGTAGCTGGTTTAGTGACTTGACCAGATCAGATTGGACTTTTTTTTTTTTTTTGGCAAGAGCACTTGGTGCAGAGTTCTGTGCTCTTCTGTTGGGAGGCAGTGTTCTGTCCTTTCTTTGTGGTATTAGCAGCTGCTGATGCTCAGTGCCTGGACTCATTAATTTATTAGTGGTTGCAAATAAATTTAAAACTAATTAGTGGTTGTGTAATGGTGATAGTCTATCATTCCTTCATGTATTTGCTGAAACGTTTCTATAGAGAGAAACTTCCCATCTACCAAACTTCTGCTATTTGGCTACCTGGTGGTACAGTTTACAAACTGATATATGCTTGATCTGGTTCCTCTAACAGTTTTCTAAATTAAATTGTTCTTCCAGTGGTGATCAAGTAGGGATAAAAAAATAAGTACAAACTGGTGAGTTCAAAGACACTTTATGTGTTTTAATTGATTGCATTAATTGCCCTTATTGAAGTTCAAATTGTCCCATCTTTCAAGCTGGCTCTTGAGTACTTTGGACATGACCCCAGTAGTCTTTGAGAATGTACTTGCCCTCTGGTTTAGCAGGAAGCTGCAGGTTTATTGTGTGCATTCGCTGCTCTAGACCTGGAGTCAGCCATTTCTCCTAGGAGCCCTAGTTCCTTTTAGTGAGAAATGGTGTTTAGAAACCACAACCTTTGTCAAAATAGCATGTAAAACAAAACATAAAAAAAGGAAAATAAAATTTTAAAAACCCACAACTTGGGTACCAGGCGTGCACAGTGCTGCCGTGGTCAATACTTCCTCCTCTTCCTCTTCTTCCTCTTCCTCTTCTTTTTTGAGACAGTCTCCCACTGTTGTCCAGGCTGGAGTGCAGTGGCGCTATCTCCACTTACCGCGACCTCCGCCTCCTGGGTTCCAGTGATTCTCTTGCCTCAACCTCCTGAGTAGCTGGGATTACAGGTGCGCGCTACCACACCTGGCTAATTTTTGTCTTGTTAGTAGAGACGGAGTTTTACCATGTTAGCCTGGCTGGTCTTGAATTCCTAACCTCAAGTGATCTGCCCACCTCGGCCTCTCAAAGTGTTGGGATTACAGGCTTAAGCCACCATGCCCAGCCTGTGGTCAGTATTTCTACACCATTAATTCATAATGATACTTCCTGTTCAAATGTAGGCCCTCAGGGCTTTCACTTAACTTCTATCATTTATTTATCCATTTTCTCTAGGAAAGAATCTGGTTCTCAATGACACACATTAATAGAGTAAGAAAACCATTTGCATGAAGCCGCTGTACATATACAATGATATCAGAATAATACCAGCACCATCATCAGCATAATGCAAAGATTGAAACAGTTTAAAATGATTTTTTCTTTTTGTTTTCAGGGCATATTGCACTAGAAATGTATAGTCAATTTATGGTATTTTGAAGTTCCTTGGAATACTTCTCAATGTGGTTGTAAAACGTGTATACACAGGCTGGGCACAGTGGCTCACGCCTGTAATCCTAGCACTTTGGGATACCAAGGCAGATGGATCACGAGGTCAAGAGTTCGAGACCAGCTTGGCCAATATGGTGACACCCCATCTCTACCAAAAATACAAAAATTAGCCCGGTGTGGTGGCTCGCGCCTGTAGTCCCAGCTACTCGGGAGACAGGCAGAAGAATTGCTTGAACCCAGGAGATGGAGGTTGCAGTGAGCCAAGATGGTGCCACTGCATGCCAGCCTGGGTGACAGAGGAAGACTCCACCTCAAAACAAACAAACAAACAAACAAAACAATGTGTATACAGAGGTTCGTTTGTTTCCTTTTGCTTTCAATGTTTAGGGTATTTGTAAAACTTTTATAATTATATAACATGCTTACATGTTTCTAAAATCAAATCTACGGAATGAATTATATTCAGAGAAGCCTAACTTCTATCCCTGTCTGTCCCACCCTGTCTCCACTCTTCCCCATATGTAAGCATTTTACACAATATACAGTTTATCCTTCATGGCATTAGTAAAACATGGCCACAAATCCTTGGATATTCATCCCGTTAAGAGATGTGTTCCATGTCCCTTTGCTTGTATCTGAAGGACTTGTAACTGCTTTAGCTAACAGTGTGGCAGAAATGATGTGCAGAGACTTCTGAGGTGGGTTGTAAAATGCCTTAGTGCCTCCACCCAGCTCACCTGGGGCATTCATGCTTGGAGCCGCCTGAGCCACTGCGTGAAGTCCAGTCACTCCAAGACCCCTTTTTGGAGAGGCCACGTGTAGGCGCTGGGTCCACCTGCTGAGCCCAGCCTTCCAGAGGTCCTCCCAAACACTGCTGTGTGAGTGAAGCCATCATGGAACCTCCAGATCAGCCCATTCTCCAACTGGATGTCGATGAATGATCTCTATCAACGCCGCATGGGAAAGAAAAACCACCCAGCCAGTCCTGCCTGAATTCCAGACCCAAATAATCACTTACGTAATAAAATGATTGTTTAGACCTACGAAAAAGGTAGTTTGTTATGCTGCTTCAGGTGATTAGAACGCCCTTCCTTTTCCATTTTCAGTATAAGATGATTCATCTAAGTGGGTATCCTACCTCTGTATTAGATACACTTTTCACTAGACAATATGTTCTGCCCATCACTCCAGAGAGATTTTATTTTATCTTATTTTATTTATTTTTTATTTGAGACAAGGTCTTGCTCTGTCACCCAGGCTGGAGTATAGTGGTGTGATCATAGCTTACTGCAGCCTCAACTGCCTGGGTTCAAGCAATCCCTTCTGTGCCTCTGAGTGGCTGGGACCACAGGTGTGCACCATTGAACTGAGCTAATTTTTTTTTGAGATAGGGTTTTCCTTTGTTGCCCAGGCTGGTCTCAAACTCCTGGGCTCAATCAATCCTCCTGTCTTGGTCCCCCAAAGTGTTGGGATTACAGGTGTGAGGGTCCATCTCAGCCTCCAGAGAAATTTTAAAGCACTGGTTTGAATTTTGTTTTGTTGGCCAATATAGAAATCTTTTTTTCTACTAATAGGTGAATTAAGACCATATAATCAGTATGTTTAACCTCAGTTCTGTCATATTGTTTTATGTTACATTTATACTTATGTAAGTCTTTTCAACAAATTGTTTTTCAGTGTGGCTTTAATTTTTCTCTATCTCTTATTGTTTTTTTTTTTTGGTACTTAGGAAGGGTCATATTTTTGCGGAAATGATTACCTTTATACTAATATCTGTGCATAATGCTTTCAGGCCCCTTTTTTTGGTCTGTTGGTTTCCTATTAAGAACAATATTGAAATTTGCTAGTGTCCTCTTCCCTTTCCTTTCTCTCCCACAGCACCTGATTTGAATTAATATCCTTTTACTCCTAGTTATTAACTATAAGGCAGTCAACAAGCTTATTCTACTTTTCATATGCTCTTCCCATTTTCACTCAAATATCTCATAATCATACTGTAACAGCTATACTTTATTCCTTACAACCATTGTTTGCTCCTAATTGTATAAGTAAGTATAGACTGTATATGTTGAATACTCACCACCAGCCCTTATGTTTATGTTTCTCTAGTCACTTTGGTTGCCTGATGCTTGTTTTCTGATAGGGTCCTCAGTAGGTGCTCCCAGGAAAAATATTCTTGGAGATTTGCATGTTGATAATTGTTTATGGCCCTTATACTTGAACATCAGTTTGGCTGGAGACATATCTTTCTTGGATCATACTTTACCCCTTTAAGAATGTGACCATACTAGTCCCCTGTCTTCTGGCATGAAGTATTGATGTAGGTAAGTCTGATGACAATCTGATTTTCCTGATAAGTGACTTAATCTTTTTCTTTCTTTGTTTTCTTTTTGTCATGCCATCTTGTCTAAGAGTGACTTGATCTTTTCCCAGATTCTTAATGGCATCCATAGAATATGTCATAGAATATGATTCTCTGTTGGATATGCTGGCTCACTTTTTTAAGGTACACAATGTTGTTTCAAGTTTTTATTTATCTAAGGAAAGTGTTTTTAAATTGTAGTGTTTAGTCTTTCTTTGATTCTTTAGCTTTGGTTTTCCTTTTCAGCAGCTGCTATTACACATATGTTAGATCGTTTGCCTGTCGTCTACATAGTCACTTTCAATGCTAGTTCTTCCAACTTTTGTTATTCTTTTATAACTTTGGTTACTTTCTTAATTCCTGTTGGCTCATTTTTAAATGAGTTTCTACACTTTGGGGCATGTGTTTCTGGAATGCCTTCATTATCTGTGGGGACGTTGTTCATCATTCTCATTTTTCTTACAATAATTTGTATGGGGTTTAACCACAGTCATTTTGTGTTGCTCATTTTTTAATGAAATGAGTTTTCTAAACTCTGAAGAAGAGGGTGGGTCAGACTCACTTTTCTAACTTTACGGCTCTATAGTTTCCTCTTCTGTTGTTTCTGTGAAGTGCTAAAAAATAGGATCTTGTATTTTATACCCCTTTTCCTTTCTACCTAGAGCTTTTTTCCCTTCCTCCCTCCCACCCTCTCTTGCTCTTTCTTTCTTTCATTTCTAGTTTTTGGTTCTTGTTGTCTCTGTTCTGTCCATTTTGGATTCTACTCTCACGCAGTTCTTTTTTTTTTTTTTTTTGACAGTGTCTCACTCTGTCGCCCAGACTTGAATGCAGTGGCATGATCACAGCTCACTGCAGCCTTGACCTCCTGGGCTCAAGTGATCCTCCTGCATCAGCCTCCCAAATAGCTGGGATTACAGGTGTGTGCCACCATGCCCAGTTAATTTTTGTGTTTTCTGTAGAGACAAGGTTTTGTTTTGCCATACTGGTCTCGAACTCCTGAGCTCAAGCAATCTGGCCACCTTGGCCTCCCAAAGTTCTGGGATTACAGGCATGAGCCACCATACCCCACCTACTCTCAGTCAGATCTCAGTGTGGGCCCTGCCCTGAAAGGGAGTTTTAATTTATTAGCACGGAGAGTTCATGGGGCCTGTACTCTTCCAGCCCCTCTGACCTTTCTATGAACCCCTTGTAATCACCCATGAGTGGGGCGTGTAGCAAGTCCTCCCAGTCTCAGCAATGACTGTTACTTCTAGTTGGAAGCAATTAAGACCTGGTGTGCCTCCTCCCTCTTTTTCTTCTACTGCTGTGGTGATCTCCAAAGACACAGTGGCGTCTAAGGTAGAGGGAGCCTTGAGCCCCCATCATCCCTATAAGGCACACAGAACAGACTGGAGGGAACTGGATCAGAGTCCTACAAGATGTTTAAAGGGAATGTGATTCCAGGGAAATCCCATGCCTGGCTTACAAAAGCCTTTGATGACTTGAAACTTAAAAAGGGATTAAATAACATTAGGACCTTTGCCCTTCTAGGAGAAAGGAAGTGAACTGAGAAAGTGGGAAATCTCACCCCAGATAGGGACAAGAAGAAAAAGGAAACAGGCAGAAAGAGAACACCCCAAAAGGCAGAATGAGGGGCCCTGGAGGACACTGGACAGGGAGTTTCTCCCCTGAGAAGCATCAGGGCCTGATGAAAGGCTCATCCTCATCCTCAAGGTAGGGGCTCCCCACAGTGTACCCGGTGGGCTCTCCAACTCACTATGAATCTTGACATGTCTGCACAGGCTCTAGGTGGGAAGGATGCCCGTGGTATCCACCAGAGTATACTGGGGAGTGTGGAGAAGGGTAGGTAACCAGTCATTTTAGTTCAGAAGGCCCTAGACAAGAGGACGCTCACAGACATAGACCTGCACATCACCCTGAGCTGGAGGCAGTGCTGGGTGGGACAGGTTTCTTCCCCTTAGGGAAGAGGGGTGTGTTCTCTGTACAGGAAAAAGGGAGCAAGAGGTATCCAGTGACTGTAAGGAAATATTACAGCAAAGACAACCAGCACTCGCTACATATCCATGATCTTCCTTTCCCAGCCTCCCTGCCTGTTGAGTTGAGGTCACATGACTCATCCTGGCAGATGGCAGATGCAGCGGGGACCTGTGCCAACCACAGTAGAGACAGTTAAGAGTTGGGCCTTCTCACATCCTCCTCTCTTGTTGGCAGTAACTGTGGAAGTCACATGTTGAGAGGCTGGAACCGCAGGATGGATGCTGCTTGGATGCCAGCGTCACTGTGTGGAGTAGAGCCGCCTTAGACATTACCCAGTTTATCTTAGACTTGGACATGATGAGGAAATGAACCTTAGTTTGCTTAAGCCATCAAAATTGAGAGGGTTTTGTTACCACAGCTTGTCTTAATCTGTCCTGACTAACACAGGTGTATACTTCTTTTTTACACAAAATTGAGACCCTACCAATCATGTTATTTTATTTTATTAACTAATTTTTTTGAGATGAAGTCTCGCTCTTGTCCCCCATGCTGGAGTGCAATGGTGCGATCACGGCTCACTGCAACCTCCGCCTCCCGGGTTCAAGTGATTCTCCTGCCTCAGCCTCCCGAGTAGCTGGGATTACAGGTGCCTGCCACCATACCCAGCTAATTTTTGTATTTTTAGTAGAGACGGGGTTTCACCATTTTATCCAGGCTAGTCTTGAACTCCTGACCTCAGGTGATCCACCTGCCTCGGCCTCCCAAAGTGCTGGGATTACAGGCGTGAGCCACCGTGCCTGGCTCAACCATGTTATTTTATAACATGCTTTAAAAAACTGTTAAAGAATCAGTTTAATTGAGTCATAATTTACAGACTTTAAAATTCACCAACTTGAAGTGTCAGTTTGATAAATGGAGACGGTTGTGTAACCCCTGCCATGCTAAACATTTAGGACCCTTCCTTCACACCCCAGAGACTTCACCTGCATATTTGCAGTTGACTTCCATTTCCACCCCACCCCTCCCACGCCCTCACCAAACATGGATTTGTTTACTGTCACTAGAGTTTCACCTTTTCCAGAATGCCATATGAATGGAACATAATGCTTTTAAGCTTGAGCCAAAAGTCCATTCCTTTTTATTGCTGAGTCGTATTTCATGGTATGGATGTACCACAGTTTGTTTATTACCCATTCAGCAGTTGAGGGACACTTGGGTTGTTTCCAGTTTGGGGCTATTGTGAATTAAGATGCTATGAACATTTGTGTACAAGTTTTGTGTGATCACATGTTTTCACTTCTCTTGGGTAAAGAGCTGAGAATAGAATTTCTGGGTTCTGTGATAAAGGTAGATTCGACTTTAGAAAAGGCTGCCAAAATGTTTTCCAGAGTGGCTGTACCGTGTTTTATTCTAATCAGCGATCTATCAGAGTACCACCTTCTTCTTCATGAAGCTACGACGACATCATTATTTCTCAACTTAAGGAAAGACTTTTTCTGGAACATGATTTCAATAGTTTTGATAGTTTAAACCATCCCATATTGTTTAACATTTAGGTCACTTCCATTTTTTCCCCTGATTTTAGGTATGATTGTGAAGGGCATTTTGTAAAGGAATTTTAGTGCACATCTCGGGCAATTTCCTTAAGCAAAATTCCTAAAAATAGGGTTACTAGGTTAAAGGGTGAGCTTTTCTTTCACCTTTGGATATACATTGCCCTCTTAAACTGTTGAACCAGCTTCCATTAGAACCAGAGTGAGGGGCTTGTCACCCTTTTCCTGTCTGGTTTGGAAAGTGCCTCATCACATAGTAAGGATATTCATCTTTCCAGTGCCTTATTTTCACAGTTTTTGTTTGCCCGTCCTACTCTGCTTCAGGTGTTTTTTAATCCACAGGCTTTTTAAGCTGTTTTGTCATGAAACATGCCGGTCTATTCTTTTGTGGCTTGTCTTTGGTGATACGCTTGGACAGGACTTCCTCATCTGAAGACCATGAAAACAGTCACTTAAACTGCTTTATTTTTTTAAGACTTTGAACTTTACATTTAACACTGTATGTATTTATTTGTAACTGTTGAGTGTATGAGACATGCCAAAGAGAACATGGCATGCGTGCAAGTTTAACAGATAGTAATAAAAATGCTCACCCCAAGATACCCAGGGAGAAGAGGGAGCCACAGAAGCGATCTAGTGTTTTCTCTGTTACATTTATGTAGAGGTGAAAACCAAGCAAAATTGAACTGCATATTGTTTAAGAATACACCTTCAGAACTGTAAAAAGCAAGGGAGTTTGTTTTGAGGGGAGAGGGCTTGAAGCTGGGCGGGGACACTCAGGGCCTCCATGGGACTGGAATGCTCTGTTTCTTCAGGCGGACGATGTGACCTACTGGAGTCATTCTGGTCTAAACTGTATCCAGTCATTTAACAAACTCTTTGAATATGTATCTTTCTCTGTGGGAATAGAAAAACCGAAACCAAAGTGCTTTCTCTATCCTATCACTCAACAATCAACACAGAACACTCTGACCAAATGTTGGGGGATTTCTCCCCACCAGCAAGCAAGCACTTCTGCACCAGACACCAGCTGGGTTCTGACACCATCGATCTGAAGACAGCATCAGACCACAGACTGAGGAGGAGACAGAGCAGAGACCCCTCTTAGGGGCACATCAGCACTGCCACCCTACCCCACACAAGGAGATAAAGGAAAATCTTGAGTCCTTTCAGGGGAACTTCCAGGTACCCAGCTAGGCTTGAGAAGTAAATAAGCAACTTGATAAGCAAGAAGGTAATAGTAACATAAAAAGATAGCCAAGGAAGTTAGAGTCAGGTGTTTGGTTGCCTATAGAAACCGAAGATAAGATCTTCACGTGTGTCCCTAAGTTGTTTTTAAGCACCACACTCTAACCAACTGAGCTAACCAGTCACTGACCCTGAGCTTTTCAAAAACCTGGACCCCCACCACATGGAATCTGCTGGCACGGAGACTCCAGATAATGGGGAGCTGAGCACTGAACTCTGACCACTGCTGTTCTTTGATCTACATTTCTTCCTGAGGTGCCTGGAAGAAGCCACACCCACAGGCCAAACCTCAACATTCCTTTCTGCTGACCCCAAGTTTTTAGACAAAGCCTAGATTCCTTAATCAATGGCAAATCAGAGAGTCTGAATCTGCCTATGACCCAGAAGTGCACCCACTTCGAGACATCCCATGTTTTTAGGCCAAACCAATGTGTAGCCCCTGTATATTGATTTATGATTGTACTTGTAACTTCTGCTTTCCTGAAATGTACCCCTGTGTTTAAGAGGCCTTGTTTGTAATTGACTGGGGACGTTGGGTCTCAAGTGTGAGCTGTCCCATTCTCCTTGCTTGGTGCCCTGCAAATAAATGCCCTCTCTTCTCCTGCTGCAAAACCTCAGTGTGGACGTGTGGCTTTACTGCACTTGGCAAGCAGGCCCCAGTTCACTGTGGTAGCAAGGGTTCAATCCCCAAGACTGCCCCCCAACTTCCAATGTCAATTAAAAGCCCCAGGTTGTTTCACCTGTGCTTCTGGTCAACTAATGAGAAATTGGTGTTCCCATGACCACATCCTTGGGTTTAACTTGCTAGAGTGGATCATGGAACTTAGGGAGATGTTTATGTATATTTACTGGTTTATTACAAGAGATATGACAAAGGTGACAGCTGAAGGGATGTGTAGGGTAAGTTATGGGGAAGGGGTTTGGAACTTCCATGCCCTCCCTGGGGAGCACCGCCCTCTAGGAACCTTCATATGTTCAGCTCCCTGAATCTGTCCTTTTATGTTTTTATGGAGGTTTCATTACAGAGATACAATTGATTGTAATATGATATGATTGCAATGTCACTAGTGATCAACTTAACCGTCAGTCTCTCTCGTCTTCCCAGGACTGATCCTGCCTTGGTCTTTCCTCTGACCAGCCCCATCCTGAAGCTACCTAGGGACTACCAGCCCTCAGTGAATCATTCACATTCAAGAAGACATCACTTTGGAGATTCCAAGGATTTCAGGAGTTGTATGCCAGGAAAAGGGAAGAAGATCAAACGTATATTTAACAATATCACAGTTCCACATAGCATTTAAGCAAATTTTTAATTGTGGTAAGATACACATAATATAAAATCTGCCATCTGAACCGTCTTTTTTTTTTTTTTTTGAGACGGAGTCACGCCTTGTCGCCCAGGCTGGAGTGCAGTGGCACGATCTCGGCTCACTGCAAGCTCTGCCTCCCGGGTTCATGCCATTCTCCTGACTCAGCCTCTCGAGTAGCTGGGACTACAGGTGCCCGCCACCACGCCCTGATAATTTTTTTTTCTGTATTTTTAGTAGAGAGGGGTTTCACCATGTTAGCCAGGATGGTCTCTATCTCCTGACCTCATGATCCACCCACCTCGGCCTCCCAAAGTGCTGGGATTACAGGAGTGAGCCAACACTCCTGGCAACCATTTTTAAGTGCACAGTTCAATGGCATTCAGTGTGTTTATACTGTGCAGTCATCACCACCATCCATCTCCAGAATTCTTTTCATCTTGCAAAACTGCAACTCTGTCCTCATTAAACAACTTCTCATCTCTTCCCCATCCCCGGGCAACCACCATTCTACTCTCCGTCTCTGTGAATTTAACAAGTTGAAGACCTCATGTAAGTGAAGTCATGTTTGTCCTTTCACGCCTTAGCATGATGTCCTCAAGGTTCACGTGTGGCAGCACGTATCAGAGTATTCTTCCTTTTTAAGGCTGAATCGTATTCCACTGTGGGTATCAACCACATCTTATCCATTCATCTGTCAATTTTGCACAGAATTAAAATAAAATTTTCCTCCTGCATCTCCATTTGACTCCTCAATTGTCCAGGAAGGTACATGGGTGTGTGGTGTGAGGTCTGGGCAGGTCGTCTACTTTGATTTCCCCACTTCTGAGAGCCATGAGAAACTTGCTCCATTTTGCAAGCTTTTGTACAAACCATATTGTATAGGGCATGGTGAGGAGGCTGAAATAAAACATCTATTCTTTTATTCACCAAATGTCAGTTGAGCTCCTGTTACTTGGCGGACATGTTTCTAAGGGCCTGGGGCGCAGCTCTGTGAAGACAGGTGTAGACCTTGCCCTCACTGGTGCTGAGGGTTGGAAGACGGGGACCAATTCTAAGGCCGAGGAGGGAGTGGTTGCTTCCAGATTTGTGGGGGAGGTTCAGGGAAGTCTTCTTGGGGGAGGCAGGCTTTGATCTGGGCCCTAACACATGGATAGATTGAACAGAGATGAGAAGGGGAGCATTTCTATAAGAGGTAAAAGTCTACCTAAAGGCCTAAGAGCAAAATGTGGGTATTGGTTTGTAGTATTATCAGTTAGAGAGTATTCAGCTATAGGTGACAGAATTCGTCAACTATAGTGGCTTAGTAATAAAGAAATTGGATTCATTGAAAGAAAACTGCAGAGGCAGTTAGTTCCATAGCTTGGTGGAGGCCCAGGCTCCTTCCATCCAGGAAAACCATCCTGTGTGTGTTGGTTTTTGTTCTTAGGCTTTTTGCCTCATAGTTGCAAGATGGCTGCCTCAGCTCCAGTCATTGCATCCTCTCACAGCCTTCAAAGGCTGGAGGCAAGGGGGCCAGCCAATGTGTTGAGTCTGCTCCTCTCACGTCTATCTTTTCATACCAGGCGGTCCATCTCTCCCAGCCTTCCCTTATGTTTCATCATTGTTCAAAAGTACATCAGAAGGCAGCCACAGACCCCTTACTTGCGTTGGGGAGTGGGATTCCCTGACTGGTTTGGCCCAGTCAGGATTCATCCTCCAGAGCTGAGCTGTGCAACAGAACTCTCTGTGTTGATGGGAATGTTCCAGATCTGTGCAGTCCAAATGACAGAAACCACCCACAGGTGGCCATTGAGCACCCAGAATGTGGCTCATTTGATGGAGGAGTGGAATTCTTATTATAGGTCATTTTCATTTGTTTAAGTGTGAATGTGTGGTGAGAGGCTGCTGCAGTGGACAGCCCAGCTCTGGAGGTTGCGCCATTGGCCCCTGGCTGGATGAAGCCTGGCTTCTGTTAATGGGGAGAAGGGAGATGTCAGAGGTGACAAAGGTGCCTGTCCAGGGCAGCACCTGCAAGTAGATGAGGAACCAGTGTGTGTGTATGTGTGTGTGTGTGTATGTGTGTGTGTATGTATGTGTAGGGGGAGAGGCATTAGAGGAGGCCTGGGTGACCACAGCGCCTCCGCTTTCTTCACCAGGAGGCGGAATGGGAGAGAACTCACCCCATGCACCCACCAGCATGCCAGGTCTTCAGCCCTACCCTGAGGGCTGCAGAAAGCTCAGCCCCCTCTCCAGGGTCTCCAAGGCCCCTCTGGCTTTGATTTTGATCAGCATCCAGGCCCCTCTTTAGGTCTTCCCAGCTGAGGAGGAGGAAATGACATGACAGCAAATTCCAAAGGCCATTCTTCCTCTCCTGAATCACACTAGGCCTGGCCGGCTCCCCACTGGCCACAGGGTCAGGGCTGGAGGAGCCTCTTGCAGGCCTGGTGTCTGGGAAACGCTCCCATGAGCCTGCAGGGAGGGGCAGGTCAGCTCCTTTCGTAGGCGAGGAAGGTGAGCTGGTCCCTCTGGTGGGGAGGTGGCCAGCCTGGCACGCCCAGCCTCCAGAGTCTGAGCTGGAGGCAGCCACAGGCCTCAGGCCGTAACTCAGGGCCAAGTCAATAGAAACATGGTTTGGGTGTATTTTTAACCTCGCTGGCTGTGAGCTAAGAGGCTGGCTCTGGCATCTGTGCGGTCAGTGAAGATGAATGGCCAGGTTGCTGGGCAGCAGTGTTCAGCATCCCGGTTGAGCAGGCCTCCTGCCCGCCATCCCCTTTGTCACCCATGGTCCTGTATGGGAGGGGGAGAGGGGCAACGATCTGGAAGCCAGTACCCCTCCTGCCAACGCCCCTCCTGTCTCTTCCTCCAGCACCTGGGCTGTGGAGTGAGGGCTCAGTTCGAATCCTGGCTCTGCCTCTTACCAGCTGTGTAACCTTGGGCCAGTTCCTTTACTTCTCTGTGCCTCAGTTTCCTCATCTACAAAATGGGTATCCTAGCACTGTCTCCTGGGGCGGGTGTGAGCCTAACATCTGCCTATGGCAAATACTCAAAAACAATGACCAACATTGGCACAGCCAGCTCCGGTCCAACTTTCTACACCAACCCACAATGAGCTCCACAATTATTGCCCAAGCAGCTACCATCACCTTCACCTTGTGGCTGGGAAACCAAGGCAGAGAGAAGCAAGTAACCAGTGAAAGGCTCACACGTGGGGCTGGTAGGCAGCACAGATCTGAGCCCAGGAGCCCTCGTCTGGCAAGGCTGGCCTCTGGTGCCATGGCTGGGTCATTGGCTTCCATGTTCCTGGGATGCTGGGTCCAACTGCCTGCAGCGGCTCCAGGCCCCTCATCCCTTATCCACTGATCTCTGCCTCCACTCCTGCTTGTGAGCCTCAGGAGGGTGAGTGAGTGAGTTTGCTTGTTCGGCTGTTTTTTCATTTACTTACACACTCACCCCACCCGTGTCCACAGAGCCCCTTGGCGGGCAGACTCTGCTCTGTGGATGCCACCGTGCCCACAGCCCACCCTCTCCAAACTCAGTCTGGTGGAGCCAACAGACATCAAAGAAATAAGCAGCCACAATGACAGTCAAGGGGTGCTCGTGGAGAGAAATGGGGCACTTTCAGTCTTGGGCTGAGTGGTCTGGGAGGCCTCGCAGAGGAGGTGGATTTTTTCTGGAACTGGGGGACAGACAGTGGGGGCAACAAAGAAATTAACTTGGAGGGACTTTGAGGGCTGCGTATGAGTTGGACATGGTCTTGCAAGGAAGGAGGGAATGGTGCACCAGGCAGAAAGAACAGCAGTTGCAGAGGCATGGCATGAGCGGAAAATGCTGAGCCTGGTGTGGCTGCGGCTGCAGGGTGCACAGGGGAAGTCAAGCCGGCTCCGACCTCCCTTCTGCTCCCTCCCTTCTGCCACCATCCAGGGCACAGCTGGCTTCCTGGGCAAAGGAGAAGCCTCCCTCCCTGTGGCTGCATCTCGGGGAGGAGGCTGATGCTGGCTGGCCCTTTTACACTTTCTGGTGGGGGCCAGGCTGCCAGCTGGATCAATGAACAGCCAGTGCAAAAATGTCAGGAGCAATTAGAAGGTACCCGTGGTCTGAGCTTTATCTGCAACAATACGTCTTTATTAATGATGCTTTTAATGATGCAACCGAAAGTGCTGGCAGAAACGGTCACAGCTACCCATCCTCTGGGCATGCACTGTTTTCTTTTTTTTGAGACGGAGTCTCCTTCTGTTGCCCAGGCTGGAGTGCAGTGGTGCAGTCTCGGCTTACTGCAACCCCCGCCTCCCATGTTCAAGTGATTCTCCTGCCTCAGCCTCCTGAGTAGCTGGGATTACAGGCATGCACCACCCCCAAGCCAATATTTGTGTATTTTTAGTAGAGATGAGTTTTCACCATTTTGACCAGGCTGGTCTCAAACTCTTGACCTCAGGTGATCCACCCACCTCGGCCTCCCAAAGTGCTGGGGTTATAGGCATGAGCCACTGTGCCTGGCCTGGGCGTGTACTTTTTTTCTTTTTTTTTTTTTGAGACAGTCTTGCTCTGTTACCAGGCTGGAGTGCAGTGGCATGATCTCAGCTCACTGCAACCTCTGCCTCCCGGATTCAAGCCATTCTCCTGCCTCAGGAGCTGGGATTACAGGCACGCACTACCACATCCAGCTAATTTTTGTATTTTTAGTAGAGATGGGGTTTCACCATGTTGGCCAAGATGGTCTCGAACTCCTGACCTCGTGATCCACCTGCCTCAGCCTCCCAAAGTGCTAGGATTACAAGTGTGAGCCACCGAGCCCGGCTGGGCATGTACTTTTAATTCACTGCTGCGGCCCCCGATGGAGATGAGGCCTTGCGTTCTGCCCCTTTGAAAGCTCAATGCCCTCTGTGTGAAATGGGGTTATGGTGTGTATCAGTTAGGTACTGTGCCATAACAAACATCTCCTAAACTCAGGGGTACAAAACAACAATTTTAATTAGCTCACAGTTCTTTGTTGGGCTCAGCTGCTCTCAACCTCTCAACCATTTGCTCACTGTCTGTGGCCTCAGCTGGGATGTGCAGGCCTGGTGCTTTAGGCCTCTCACTCCCCAGTGGGCTTGCCCTGGCTGGGTCACTGGTGGCAGAGGAGTTCCCAGCACAAGAGTGAAAGGGGCAAGGCCCCTTGACACCTAGTCTGAAAACTGGCACAGCATTGCTCTGCCTTCTACTGGCATGGCAATCACATGACTTGAGGGAGAGGACATAGATTCCTTTCTTCGTGCAAGTTGCTGCAAATAACTTGCAGCCGTATTTGCAATTTAGATATAGTGAAAGCAATCTTGAGTTCTATCAATAAACGTGTTCTGAGCACCGCCCCCTCCTCTGGCCCTGATATGCAGGCCTTATGCTGGGTAGTGCTGGGACCACAGGGAGAAATCTGACTTGGTGTCTCCTTCCCAGGACCCTCTAGTCTGAGGGAGGAGGCAGACACAGTCAGACAGGAGCGCATCCAAGGTGCTAGAAGCCAATGGAAGATTTGACTTAACAGACAAAAGAGGTCGACTGGGCACAGTGGCTCATGCCTGTAATGCCAGCACTTTGGGAGGCCACAATGGGCAGATAACCTGAGGTCAGGAGTTCGGGACCAGCCTGGCTAACATGGTGAAACGCTGTCTCTACTAAAAATACAAAAATTAGCTAGGTGTGGTGGCGGCTGCCTGTAATCCCAGCTACTTAAGAGGCTGAGGCAGGAGAATCGCTGAACCTGGAAGGCAGAGATTACAGTGAGCTGAGATCGTGCCACTGCACTCCCGCCTGGGCGACAAGAGTGAGACTCCATCTCAAAAAAAAAAAGAGGTCATGGGGGTCACGGGGTGGTATGTGTGGGGAATAAACTCTATAAACTCTAAAGGGTTGTGAAGTGTCCTGTGGCTGCAGGGGACAGGCACTACCTTTGAGTCTGCACTGATTCTTTCCCAGTGGCTGTGTTCATGATGGTCTTGTCAGCTCTGTGTTGTTTGCTGAGGCTCAGCGTGGGTGAGGTTACGCAGCCTGAGGAAAGTCTGAGGTTGGGATCCAAGTATGCCTGGCCTTTGGCATCTGTCTTGAGCCAACTGGCTTTGACTCTGACGGATTCAGTAAGTGAGACACTCCCAGGTGAGCCAATGAGGCTCAGGCCCCAACGCGGAGGTGTGTGTGCAGGTGAGCTTGCGGAGGCAAGTGGCTGAGGCTTGGGCACAAAGGCTGGACCAAACACAAGTGCCAGAAGGGTTTCCGGGGGATACATTCTGGGACCCAGAGCCAGGACCTACTTTGTGGGAACCACTTGTTCCCCAGCCCCTGCTCTGCCCTGGCTTTGGCTCCCAGGGCTCACGACCTTCCTTTCCCTTCTGACGTGTTTGTCGCATGCCAGTCTTGCTGGGAAGAAAACAAAGGAGACGCATCCTTCAGCTTTTCCTTGTCACCTGGAGAGGAAGCCTCCAATGTCCTCCAGGGTGGGGCCTACCCCAGAGGTAGCCACAGACGCTGTGGGTGTCTTCTGGATGGCAGGGGTGACAATGGCAGCAGCAGCAATCGCAGGGACAGCACCGTTCCTCAGGCACTCTCCCGGGCTTGCCTCTTTGAATCCTCATCATGTCCCCAAATGGGTGTTATTAAGCCTGTTTTGGAGACGAGGAAACTGAGGCACAGAAAGGTGAAGTGGATTGCCCAAATTCACACAATGAGTAAAGATGTGGCCCTGGGAATGTCCAATGCCAGCAGCCCTGCTGTCTTCAGCAAGCTGGCAGCCTCAGGAGCCAGGACATCAAGCCCAGTGGGTACCAGGCTAACAGCTTTGTCTATGCCATGGTCCAGCATCTCCACAACCACCCCACCTATGGCTGCTATCATCTACTGTCTTGGAGGTGGAGAAACTGGGGCACAGAGAGGCAGAGCAACCTGCCCAAGGTCACACAGCAGGTAGGCAGCAAAGCCAGGAACGGGTCACAGCAGTTGGGACTCTGAAGAGCCCTGGCTCTTAGCTGCCATGCTGGGAACCCTCTGGGCTCCAGGCCCTGCCAGAAGAGAAGGGCTGCAAGAGGCCACTGTGGGCATCTTTGGGACGGTCACTGAGGGAAAGTTCACTCTCTGAATCTTTCCTTCCTTGTGGTCCCTTCTGACGTGGCCAGAGGGAAGAGCAGAGACGCCATGGAGGTAGGCCTGGCAGGTGGAAGGCTGTGGGGAAGAACAGAGGGAGGCTGACCGGGATGCAGCTCTCTCCACTCCGGGAGGCCGTGAGCTCCTGCAGCCGTCTTGGGCTCTGGGCACAGACCACCTTCTGGGCCTCTCTGGGAACTTGGAGGTTTGGACACCCCCATCCTCTGGTCAGGGGTCTTAGGGAGTACTCACTTTACAGCAGCAGCAGCAGCAATAGCAATAATAATAGCGTGGCTGCCACTTTCTGAGCACTTACTAAGTGCCAGGCACTGCCCTAGGAGCTTACTCCTAGGAGGCGGGGGCCGTTCCCATTCCCATTTTACAGGGGAGAAAACAGAAGCACAGAGAGGGTGAAAGACTCACTTTCTAGGCCAGCAGGTAGAAGGGCCAGGGATGAGACTCCATGCACCTGGACCCTTCACTGCTACGGAAACCAAGGCCAGGCAGAGGAAAGGGCCCACCCTGATGCCCCAGCCCTAGAACAGAAGAGCCAGGATCAGAAATGCCAGGTGCCACCGAGGACGGAGGAATGAAGGTGGGGTCCCACATCCTGTGCATGTTCCCCTAGCTCCCTGGACCTCTGTTTCTCTGTCTGTAAAGTAGAGATGCTAACGGCACCTGCCCCAGATAATAGGTTTGAAGATTAATTGAGTTAATGCACACAAAGCACTTAGGAGACAGCGTGCATGCAGAAGGTGCCTGGTGCAGCCGCTGTTACCACTATGCTGGGGCCTTGGGGCTGTCACGCCGGCACTGGGTCTCCTCTGAGGCAGTGGGCAGCTGGGACATCCCCACAGTTTACATGAGATAGCCTTGAGGCGGGACCCGCTCACCCGAGCCTGGTCAGAGAGGACAGCCAGGCTTACATGACTAACTGCCCAGTGTCTACCCACACACCCACCTGGTGTCCCCTCGCTGAGCTCCCTGGCCTAGTCGCCCATCGCGTGGGCCTCAGCCAGGACTGGCTGGATTGGCAGGATGAGGCATGTGGCTGGAACCCTTGGGGATGCTTCCTTGGTGGCAGGTGGGGGTTGCCCAGAAGGGACTCTCTCTTTATGGGTGTCACTTTCCAAGAAGCTGGCAGTGCTGACAAATCTCATGTGGCCCTCATGCTGTGCAGGGCTCATTCTCAATGCTTTATGCCTAATCGACAGGGCAGGGAACAGCAGCAGCCCATTGTGCAGATGGGAAAACTGAGGTGGGAGGCAAAGTTCCACAGCTGGTGAGCAGCAGGGACCCAGAGGCTGCACCTTGACCACCACCTGGTAAGTGGGGCACTTTCATTATTATGATTTAATTACTGGGGAGACAGACACAGAGAGGTGAAGTGTCTTGCCCAGGGCCGCCCAGACAGGAAGGGGCGGAGCTGAGGTTGGAAGCCAGGTTCCCCAGCCAGAGGCTGCAGACGTCTCCTTGCCACCCTCAGCTTAGCCATGCTCCTGCAGCCCCGCTGAAGCCCTGCCTGTCAGCTCACCTGGTCCTTCAGCAGTCACCCCAGGCCCAGGCTGCTGTGTGCAGTCTCTGATGGGACAACGATCTTCCCAGGCCTCAGTGTGCCCATCTAAGAAATGGCCGTGAAGCCCCAGTCTTGGGGAATGGGAGTCTGCAGATGGCTCACGTGCTGCCCGGGCTCCCTGATGCCCTCCCGTCCCAGCTGCATCCTTCTGGGCCTGATCTTGGAAGCATAATGGGGCTGCCAGGGTCCTGCGGGAGGCCCCTTGCAGCCTCACCTGCCGTCTCTGGAAACCCACGTGGCCCTGTGGGAGTGGGAGGCCCTGCCCACCCTCTGCATCCTCGCCTCGTCCCGCTCACCTGCCGAGCTGAGTTAGGGATTCGGGGTGCATTCCGCCCTCTCTCTCCCTCCTCGGGCCCTTTTCCTTCCTTTGAACTGTCTGTGTCTCTGCAGAGGAAGATATTCATAGCCAAGGTGATGCAAAATTCATCAAGTGTGGCTGCGGGGGCCATGGCTGCCGGGGCCGAGGCTGCCCCTGCGCGTGGCCAGCGCACCCCGCCCACTCAGCACTCTTCCTCTGCAGGTGCGAGTGAGCGTGTGACTCTTTGTGAGAGCGTGTTTGTGAGTGAATGTGTAACTGTGATTGTGTAACTATGAGTATGTGTGACTCTGTGTGTGATTCTGTGTCTCTGTGTGAGTGTGTGACTCTGAGTGTGTGAGAGTGAGTTGGTGAGTGTGCAAGTGAGCATGGGGGCACCTCCTTGGTCCTCTCCCGAGCACCCTCTCTCCTGGCCTCGCCTCTGGGTCTTCACTCTGGGGACTGAGCTCAGCACAACATCTTAGGAGGGAGCAGAGCTGGTGGCATCAGCCCGCGCACTCTTCACATTCTGGTCAGTGCTGGGCAGGGCTCCTTTCTCCCCTTACCTGGATAAGAGGTTGTTGTTCTAATTCTCAACAGCAAGAATTAGACAAAACAACGGTCCACACCTCCGCAGCCCACTCCATGAGCCAGGCGTCGTTCTCATAGACTCATTCCATCGTCACAGTACCCTACGGGGTAGTGGCGATTACTACCTGACTTTTACAGGTGGGTAAACTGAGGCACGGAAGGGCTGGCTAGGGCAGCTGGGGCCTGAGGGTGGGGGACTGGGAGCTGGAGGAGCTGGGATTTGAACCCCTGTCTGTCAGCTTAATCACCACTGCTTACCCAATGCACCATCCTGCCTCCCTCTCCACTGGTCCTGTGGGTAGATCCATAGGTTGATTGATTGATTATCTTCCCCAGAGACGCCAGGTGCAGAAAGGTTCTGGTGCTGGAAGCTTCCTGGAGGACTGGTCTGTATCCCCTTCCCAGAGGTAGGTGAGGCCCAGGGAGGAGACATGAGCTAGCCAGGGAGGGAGGGCCGACCCCACCTGACTCCCCGCTCTGGCTCTGCTCTTGGCCACTGCAGGAGCTGTGGCCACAGGCGTGGCCTGGGTGGTCCCGGGGCCTCCCTTGACAGGGCTGCCAGCCTGAGCTGCATGGGCCGCCCTGCTGGTCTGGGGATGGTAATGAATGCAGCAAATACTTCACTTGCCCTGCTTCTGGGCCCTGTGCTGAGCGCTCCTCCCTCACAGCAGCCCCAGGGGCATGGGTGTCCTTCTCCCTCCCAGTAGGCAGATCCAGCGCCTGGCCTCTCAGTCGTGTCTCTGCGTGGGCTGCTGTTTCTGCTTGTCCCTGGTGGGGGATTCACCCCTTTCTATTGAGGTAAAATTCACGTGAGGTAAAATTCATGTAAGTGAAAACTGCCCTTCTTAAAGCGTACCAATTAAGTGGCATTCTGCTCACGATGTTTTGCAATCGTCACAGCTCTCTAGTTCCAAAACCATTCCATCGCTCCAAAAGAAGACCCCGTGAAAATGCGGTGCACTCACTCCCCACGTGCCCTCCTCCCCCGAGCCCCTGGAAACCTCTGAGCTGCTTTCCGTCTGTATGGGTTTGCCAGCGCTGGGCATTTCATATGAATGGAACCCTAAGGGGCATTTGTCCTCCTGTGCCCTCGAAGTCTGTGCATGTTGTGCCAGTGCTGGAATGCCACCCTCTTCATGTCATGGATGAGTGACATTCCATTGTGTGGACACACTTAGTGGGTTCATTCATCCGTGGGTGGACTCGGGGCTGTTTCCACCTCTTGGCTACTGTGAACAGTGTTGTTATCGGCATTCATGTACAAGCTTTGTCTGAACACCTGTTTTGATGCTTTTGGGTAGAGACCCAGCAGCGGAATGGCTGAGTTGCTGTCCCTGGCGTTCAAGGGTTTGTTTTCTTGCTGTCCGAGGCCTTAACAACAGTCCTTATGGTCTCATCCTGTCTATGTCTTCCCTCTGGGCTCCTGACCTGCCCATTGGTCCTATCCAAGGCTGCTTTTTGCTCTTCCTGCCCTAAAAACCAGGAGCTCCAGCCAGGGGCCCAGAACCCCAATGGACAGGTTCCAGATGGGGAAATCAAGGTCCTCAGGGGAAAAGGGTTTTGCCCCATAAGTTGAAGTGGAGCTGGGATTTAACCTCAGCCCTACCCCTTCCCCGGACTCCTAGGTCCTGGTTCTTTGTGCTGTAGCTGCATGTCCCACACAGGGATATCACTCCCAGAGAGAGCTGGCCACATTCCCAGCATCTCATCTCTTGGGTGTTGGCTCTCCTGGAAGATCCAGGGTGGGACGTGGGGCTCTTGTATGAAAACAAGTCTCAAGTGGACTCTGCAGCAGAATGCCAGCCTTGCATACACTTCCAACCTCGGTGAATGGCATCCAAGAAACGTCGTGGCTTGAATGGGCAGGGACCCCCTGGGACTCCCTTGCCCCAGCCCTCAGCCTCGGCCGCTCCATGACTTAGAAGCAGGGAAGCTCTGGCATGGCTTCCTCAGGGTGTGCTGGGGACGGCTCTTTGCCGTGTTCAGAACTCGCCCCGGCCTGAGCTCCCCTGGAGCTCCCCTGAGCTTCTCTGAACCCCTAGATGACAGGGAAAGGAACCCTCAGATGGACGATCACGGCCCTTCCTGCCCACCGGCCCCAGGCATTGATGGGGCTGTGGCATTTGTTTTTCCTTCCTCCAGGAGCCCTGGCTCCGCTCAGCTTCCCACCCCTCCCGCCTTCTCCAGAGCAGCTGCAGCCACGTGATCAATATGGAGCTGATCAGTCTATCTGTCCCTCCTTGGGACCCCATGAATGCCCCCGAGACTGTGGCATGTATCACCCCCTCTCTGCACAGGTGGGGAAATTGAGGCCTCCAGGGGTTCAGGTCTTCCCAAAGTTCCCAGCAAGCCTGTGGGGTGGGAAGGGCTGGGAACCCGCTCAGCTGGCTTCTCTTTCAGACATCACATCTGTGACGCATGTGGTCCTGGGTGCCGTGTGTCCCTGTGGCCATGCCTCAGGGGTCCTGAAGTGCTAAACCATGAATTCATCAAATGTTGACTGAGGGTCTGCTCTGGGGCGGGAAGGTCCTGTGCATCCAGGGATGCCTAAGACAAGGACCCTGCCCTGATGACGGAGCTGATGTTATCATCAGGAACTGGACAACACTGAGATGTCAGGTGGAAGCGAGCACTGTAAAGAAAAATAAATCAGCGAAATGGGAAAGACAAGGTCAGGGAAGACCTCTTGGATGAGACGACATTTGAGCAGATGCCTGAAGACAGTGCAGGAGTGAGCCACCAGATGCCAGCAGGAAGAGCTTTCCAGGCGGGAGCAGCAGTGCAAAGGCCCTGTGGTTGGCGTGTGCTTGGCACTTGAAAAAGTTGCTTCAGAGCTGGCAGAGCTCACAGGCCTGGCCCCTACTGTAGACACTCAGCCTGGCCTCCATGGATGCGTTCCATATACTTTAAACATTTCAACTAGGGGCCAGCATTTTCAAATATAAGATTTGTTTCCATAAAAAGTCCTGATTTCCAGCCCTTCTTAAGAAATTGAAACCTAGAGTCAGGAGTATCCACCCCTTTGGCCTGCAATTCCCCACTGCTTGCTTCTCCTCATCCACCCTCTTGCTTGAGTCCTGCAAGGACTTGGGCTTGTGGCCCTGGCAAGAGGATGGGGATGGGGCACAGATGGCACATGCATTATCACAGGTTTCTGCGTCTTTATATTCTGTCTGGGGAAAAACGTTGGTGATTGAAGCACAGCTGCCACCCAACAAGGCAGAACTGAAAGGTCACTGAATGGTCTTGACCACATTCTCCTGCTTGTCACCAGTTGCTGGCAGTGTGCAGCAATCTCTCCACCTTTGGAAAGTCGGGGGTGGGTGGGCGTCCACTGTCCTTTGCTGTGGCTGTGCTACCCCTAACTGAAATATCGGGCAGGTCACTTTGTCACTTGGTCAAGGTCCTCCACGTCTTTGTGCCTCAGTTCCCTTCTCTGGAGAATGGAGGAAACGAACACCGGACTGTCTGGCACAGGACAGAAACAAGAACAGTCAGGGGCTTTGATGCTTTAGGGCTAAACATCTTATTTATTTTCCAGTTATGGTAAGAGAGAGAATGTTTGGGGGACGTGCCAGCCCTCAGATTTCGGCCAAACCCAAGCTGGCATTCAGGGCCTCTGAGGTCTCGGCTTGGACACGCCCAGTGTCCATCCTTTTCTTCTCCTTCGCATCTGGGGCCCCCAGCCACCTGGCTTTATCTCCCACTCTGCACACATTCACTGTGCGACTCATGCTTTTGAGTACCTGTTGTAGACCAGGCCCCTGCTAGGATGAGTAGCAGACCGTGGCTTGAACAGGCCCCTGGGGACGGGCCCGCTGCAGGCCTGGCTGTGCTCCCATCCTAGCCTGCCAGGTGGGCTCCATCCCACCCCCATGGGCCCCCTGCTCTGACCCTCAGGTCATTTCCCAGCATCCTTTGCCCTCAGGCTTCTGTGCTTGGTGGTGGTGGGGAAAGGGGACACGTCTCTCATTATGTCTCTCCTTGGATGGCCTCCTAGCAGCAGCCACCTGCGCCCCCCCATGGCTCCAGACACCCCTGCCAAGGCTCCAGCTGCCTTTGCATGAACACAGCCCCTGGGACTAGTGACCCTGCTGCTTTCTTCCCTGCCTCCAGCCTGGGATGGCGGCTTCCTACTGATTTCAATCCTGGATTCCTCCCCGTCCCGTTTAGGTCTCTGAGCCTCTATCACAGTGTGACCAGCTCCCTAGACCCAGTTCTCTCTGTTGGAGAGAACTGGAGGGCTTCTGCTTCCTGGCCAGATCCTGCCTGATTCACCTGCGGCCATGTCCTGACTGCATAGGTCAGAGTGGTCTGGCTGTGGGCCTCTTTCCTTGCCTGAATCATGAGCTTCCTGAGGATGAGGACTGATGGGCTTCTTCCGCAGTAACAGACTGAGCTTCGAGGAGGCCTCAATGATGTTAGCTGATACCATTTCTGCAGCAGGCACAGCCAGGGCCAGTCAGGCAGCTTCAGGGTGTCATGAAGGGTCAGTCCCTACCCCCAGCCCTGAGCATCACCTAGTGGCTGGGTAGGCCAAGAGGATGACCCCTGGCCTGCAGTCTCCAGGGCAGAGGATCGGCTCAGCCAACAGGGCCTGCTGTGAGCTCTTTCTTGCCCTCTCAGTACTGGCTGGGCAGGGGCCTGGACCCCAGACCCAAGACTCGTCTTCGTTCTTGTTCCCACAGGCTTGGAGCCCTCATAGTCGCTCTGGGCTGACTTACTCCCAAGTCCCCAAGTCCAGCCCATTCCTAGGACCAGGTGTTTGGGGCTCAGAGGGTTTGTTTCACGGCCTTGACTTTCATCAGGGCCTGTGGTAGAGCCCAGCCTTCCCTGCTGGGGCCTCTTACACAGCTGGACACAGACCCAGCTACACAAGGGTGCACAGGGACACAAACACAACTACACACAGATATGTACATGTGCGCACAGACACACTTGGGAACGCACAACACGGACACACAGGGACACATACAGTCGCACATGGGCACACACAGACGCAGACACACGTGCACACATGGACCCACAGGATCACATACAGACATACAGGGACAGACAATCACACATAGGTACACAGAGACGCACATGGACACACAGACACACAGATATAGACACATCTGCATCCACACACACACATATACATGGACACACAAATATAGGTAATAGAGACATGCATATCGATACCTGCATAGATACAGAGACACAGACGTGCAAATACAGATACACCCAGACACACACACATGCAGCCTGGGGCTATGACAGGGTAATGCTGGGTGCCGTGGTGTCCTGGCCCAGCCTGGTGGGGTGGCAGGCCTGAGGGTGAGTCCTTTCACCCCATTAGCGATGCATGTTCAGAAATACAGAGGCAGCATGAAGAGGCCAAAGCCTTGGCCAGCATCCAGGTGGTTTCAGGTGACATCTGTCATGTGGTAATACACGCCTCAAGGCTCTCCTCCACCTCCCCGATGGCTGCTCTCTGGCTCACAGGCCCTCCCAGATGCCTTTCCTCACCATCAGTGTCTCCTGGTGAACGGCAGTTGAGGCTGCAGGCCCCCAGGCACGTGCCAGATGCAGATGCTGTGGGCATTTCTGCTCAGCTACGAGAACAGCGCCACTCAGGCATCCAGAGGCTGCGACCTCCACCAGCAACAATCACGTCCATGGTGTTTGTGATTCACTGCAAGCCGCTGGCCAGCAGGCTGGCAGGTTTCATTTTCATTTTCGTGAATGCCCCACGTTCACAGGCATCCAGGCATGGAGTGGACGTCCCCTCCCTGCCGCGTCCGCAGCCTCTCAGTTCTCTCCAGAGGTCAGTGCTGGATTGTTTCTGTGTCCTGCTGGAGACTCCCGTACACACAACATTGCTATGACATCTTTTTTGTGGTTCTTTTCTGTTTTGTTGGTTTTTGGTTTTGGGTTTTTTGAGATAGAGTCTCACTTTGTCACCCAGGCTGGAGTGCAGTGGTGCCATCACAGCTCACTGTAGCCTCAAACTCCAGGGCTCAAGGAATCCTCCTGACTCAACCTTCTGAATTGCTAGGACTACAAGCATGAGCCCCCATGCCCAGCTAATGTTTTTTGGTTCTTATTTTGAACAGAAAAGGTAGCCTGTGTGGACACTTCTTTGCATCAGGTTTGCTGCAAACCTGATGCATTGGGGAAGTGTCTCATGTGGGGACAGTGGAGCTGCCGCTTCCTTTTTCCTGGCTCTCTCCTCTTCGACAGTGCGGATGTCCCCACACATGATGCACCCCACCCCATGGTGGTGTCCCAGTTGTGCAGAGAGGCTGCAGTCAGCACCCTTGCTCAGGGACATGGCTATCTGTGAGCCAAAGTCACCAGTAGGTCTGGGGACACTCCCCATGCCACTCTGGGGTCTTTGACAACCTGATGGGTGAAAAATGGCACCTCCAGGTAGATTGCATTTGGTTTACACTTTTAAGAGTGAGCAGTCTGGTTTTCGGGGGTAGACAGCTGGGCCCCCAGGCCAGAGGTCAGTTGTTGCAGGGGGTGGGACAGCACTAGCCACGCCCACGGTGGGTGGGGCCCCTTGCCCCCCAGGCTGGTGTTGAGGACAGGCAAAGCTTCCTGAAAGAGCTTCTTCACTGGGCCATGGGGTGAGTGAAGGATTTCCTCAGGGGAGGAAGAGAGAGAGGGTTTCGGGTGATGGAACAGCACAGGCAAAGGCAGGGAGATATGAAAGTCAGGGTGCGTTTAGGGAGCAGAGGGTTGCCGGCTCGGTGGGAGGGGACACGGACAGGCCGTCTTGCCCAGAGCCTCAGTTTGTCCTCTGGGCACTGGGGAGCCAAGTCAGGAGAGGGAGGAGGGAGAGCCAAGGGCAGGGTCTTCTTCATCCAGGGGAAGAGGAGACAAGCAGAGGCGAACCTAATAAACGAGGCCTGTCCCCCCAGCAAATAATGAACCCGGATGGAGCAGAGGCCAATGTTTAATTCATGGCCAGCATAGGGCAATCAATTACCCACCCAGTCGCTGCCCGGCACTGCCTCCATCATCCTGCCATCCCGCGCTATTTTGGGCTTGGGCTGGGCCTCGCCTCCCCTGCCATCCAGGCCTTCTCCCTGCCTGGGCGGAGGGCGCTTGTCCTGGCTCAGGGTGACAGGCCAGAGGGACAGAGAAGCCACGGGTCCAATCCTGCTGAGTATTTGGGTAAACTGAGGCTCAGCGAGGTGCAATAATGTGACAGGCTCCCACGGTTTCGGGGAACTGGGCTTTCATTTCCCCCGTTGCAGCCCCTAGGCAGGTGGTGGTGGGGGGGGTGGATTCTTGTTCCCATTTCACAGAAGGGGACACGGAGGACCTCAGGTGTCAGAGGACGGGCCCCAGATCTTTGTGCCCACAGAGCAGTCTCTGGGAAATGGTGGCAGCCCTCCTGGATGTCCGGCAGGGCGAGCTACCTCGAACCCTAGAACCTCAGGGGGAGGAAATTCACCTGAGGCTCACAGCATGGCCCTGGCAGGGAGGGGAGAGGCAGTATGATGAGCAAACGTTGATTTATTGTGACTGTGTTGTGATGTTTGGGCTGCTGAGTTGCTGGGCCTGGCTCATCCTCACCGAGGACAAGTCCACCAGCTCCACTGCCCAGCATTCGTCTCCCCATTTGGCCTCTGCACAGGGTGAGATAAACCTGAGGGCAGCAGGAGCCCACATAGCCATCTGTTTCTGGGGCCTGCAGGCTTCTCAAAGCGGGGTTTCTCTGGCTCCCGGGGTGACCGAGCACCCACCATGCCCCAAACTCTGGGGCTTTCCAGCAAGCCGTTCCTGGCATCAGACTCCAGCCCCGAGTCTCCCCACTGTGAGAGGATCACGTCCTTGAGCTGGTGTGGGAAGAGCATGCCCGGACTGGGTGGTCACCCCAACCCTGCATCCAATTTGATTTCCCTCCATGCCATTTTCCACGGACACGCTGGCACATCTGTGTCACCACGTGGCCCAGCGATCGCATTCTCAGGTGTGTACATCCAAGAGAAACGAAGACGGGCGTCTAAACAAGCAACACCACAGCCATGTTTACACAGGGCTGCACACTGTCGCCAAAGGTGGAGACATCCTAACGTCCATCACCTGATGGACGCAAAGCAAAACACGGTCTGTCCACACAGCAGAGCATCACGCAATCATAAGGAAGGACATGCTGGTCTATGCTACAACACAGATGAGCCTCATGTTGAGTGAAAGCAGCCAGGCACAAGAGCACACATGCAGGATTTCATTCACAGGAAACGTCAGCGGACAACTATTCTCACATTCATTCGTTCCACCAGGTCACTGAGTGCCTACCGTGTGCCAGGCACTGTGCTGAGCACTGGGGGTGAGCAGGTCCCAGAACATCCCTGTCTGGGGGGAGCAACATTCTAGTGGAGAAGACAAAGGGCAAAAGTGCCAGTGTGTTTGTAGAGAAATCCACAGAGACAGAAAGCAGATGGGTGGTTGCCAGGGGCTGAAGGGAGGGGAAATGGGGATGGGGTTTTCTCTTGGGATGATGAAAATATGTTGGAACTAGACAGAGGTGGTGGTTGCACAACATTCTGAGTATAACAAATTCCACTAAATGATTCATTTTTAAAAAATACATTTAAAAAATAGAGACAGAATACTGTTATGTTGCTTAGGCTGATCTCAAACTCATGATTTCAAGCAATCCTCCTGCTTCGGCCTCCTAAAGCACTGAGGTTATAGGCATGAGCCACTGAACCTGGCCTGTTCACTTTGAAATGGTTAATTTTCCATTGTATAAATAGTATCTTAATTAAAAATTTTTTTTAAATTAAAAAAATAATAAACCTACCCGGCGCAGTGGCTCATGCCTGTAATCTCAGCACTTTGGGAGGCTGAGGTGGGTGGATCACAAGGTCAGGAGTTCGAGATCAGCCTAGCCAATATGGTGAAACCCTGTCTCTACTAAAAATACAAAAATTAGCTGGGTGCGGTGGCATGCGCCTGTAATCCCAGCTACTCGGGAGGCTGAGGCAGAAGAATTGCTTGAACCCGGGAGGCGGAGGCTGCAGTGAGCCAAGATTGCGCCGCTGCACTCCAACCTGGCGACAGAGTGAGTCTCCGTCTCAAAAACAAACAAACAAAACAACAACAAAAATAAACCCACCAGAGAGACCATCTTGCCCCTGCTTAAAAACCTTCCAGCTGCTCCCCATAGAACAAAAAATTAAAGTTGAAGCCTTGCGTTGTGGCCCTCAGGGCCCCATGATCCGGCTTAGCCTCTCCCCAACTCCGGGCCAGCTGTCCGTTTCTTGGCTCTCTGTGTGAGCGGCCATGCTCTGTCCTGCCTCCAAGCCTTGCGCCTGCTGACCTCTCTCCCACTCAGAATGGAACACTCTTTTTCCATCTCTGCACCAGTTTTCATGTCTCCTGTCAAACATCCCTCTTCGGAGAGGCCCTCACTGACCTCACCGACTAGGTAGCACTCACGCCTCATTCTCCACCCTGCTAAACTGACCTTCATACCCTGACCTCTGCCTGAAACTGCCTCCTCTCAAGTTTACGCATCTCCATTTTTGTTGTCTGTCTCCTGCACAAGAAGATCAGCTGCACAAGAACAGGGGCTTTTGTCTCTTTTGTCCCTGTTATGTCTCCAATGCCCAGATCAGGGACTGGCCCAGAGCAGGTATTCAGCAGAGGAATGAATGAATGAATGGAAGTTGGCTCCCATCTTTCCTGCCCCGCCTCCAACACCTCCAGCGAGCCTGTGGTTCCTCTTCTCACAGTGGATCCCCACCCGCAAGCCGAGCCCAGGGCCCCTGGCAGGCATTTGGTGAAGTTATGGCTGTGTCCTGTTGCCCGTGGGTTAATGCTGCCGCGTCTGGCCCGCTTTCCCAGTTCTTTCCCTGCCCGAGCCGGCCCAGCTGTCAATTCCCACCACCCTCAACCCCCACCACCACCGCCGGTGCTCTGCTCTCTCCCACCACACACAGGTCCCACCTCCAGGCTCTGTGCCTACCTGAGGCCACTGTGAGGCGGGTAGCGAGACTGACCTCGCTGGCAGGATTTGAGGGGAGCCAAGAAGCCAGCTTGGGAGGCATGACAACCACAGTCATGGATGTTCCCATGAGTACCTGCATGTCCTTCACTATTATCCCTCTTCACTCCTGGTTGGGTGATAACTGACCTTAGTTTTCAGATGAAAAAATTGAGGCTCTGAAAATTTAAGGATGTGCCCCAAAGTCCCAGAGCAGGGAAGGGGCAAGCTGCAGTGGCTGCTGCACTCCCCTTATGGTAACAGCCTTTTTATTCCTGTTGCAGCTGCTGGGTCCTGGGCTCTGTCTCTAGGAGCCTTTCCCCTGGGCCCCTCCTACCCCTCCAGAGCCTCAGGCCGCTCTTGCTGAATAAGGGTCTAGCCATTTACTGACCTGTGGCTGGTCCTCACCTGGAAAGTGGGATGGTGAGAGGCGATAATGAGGGACCTCACACATGGACGGGATCTGGGAAACAGCGCGGTAACTGAGGCCGTCCTTTCCTTTTCCCAGGGCTCCTGCCTGTGTGGAGAGATGACAGCTCCCCACCGCCACTCCCTCCCCGCTCACCCCCGGCCCCGCCCCGCCTTGTCTCCCACCCCTGGGGCTCACAGTCTGGGTAGAGGCTATTTCAAACAGAAGACCAAGCATCTGCGGGAGTCCAGATCAGACTCTAAGCCAGCTCCAGAGGGCTTCCTGGGGCAGAAGAGTTTTGGCAAGAGTATCCAAGGCAGAAGAAACAGCCTGGGCAAAAGCCTGGAGGTGGGGAAATTGAGGCCTCCTGGAGGCCGAGGAAGGCTGGAGGAAGGGAGGAGAACAAGGGCATTAGCCGGCCATCAGATGAGGGCGGCTAGGACTTCCCCAGGGCCACATTATGACTTTCAAGCATGCAGGGCACTTTGGCCTAAATGAGTCCATTTCTCCATTAAAACAAAACAAAACAAAACAATACAAAACAAAACAACACTAAATACAAAAAATTAGCCTGGCATGGTGGCAGGCGCCTGTAGTCCCATCTACTCAGGAGGCTGAGGCAGGAGAATGACGTGAACCCAGGAGGCGGAGCTTGCAGTGAGCCAAGATCGCACCACTGCACTCCAGCCTGGGCGACACAGCAAGACTCCGTCTCAAAACAAACAAACAAACAAACAAAAACACTAAAACATATATTCTATGACTTCACTGGAATAGAGAAAAATATAATTTGTTAGTCATCCACTCACCCATTCATCCCCTGTCCATCTATCTATCCGTATGACTCCACTCACTCACCTAGCCAACCACCCATCCGTCCATTCATCTATCCATCCATCCATCCATCTATTCAGCCACCTTCCATTTATTCACTTACCCAACCACCCACTTATCCATCCATCCATCCATCCATCCATCCATCCATCCATCCATGCATCCATTCATCCATTTGTCCATTCATTCATCCATCTGTCTATTCATTCATCCATTTACCCACCCATGCATCCACCCATTCATTCATCCACCCACCCTTTCACCAATTCACCCACCCATCCATTCGCCCACTCATTTATTCATTCATCAATTTATCCATCTACCCACCCACCCATCCATTCACCCATTCATCTATCTGTCCACTTACTCATACATCCATCCATCTTACCCACCCACCCATCCACTCATCCATTCATTTATCTATTCATTCATCCACCCACCATTCATCTACCCATCCACTCATCCATGCACTCTCTCACCAATCCCTCACCCATCCTTTCATCCATCAATTCATCCATCTATCTATAAACCCACCATCCGCTCATCCATCCTTCCAGTTGTATATCCTTCTTAGCACTCCTGCTAACCCCATTCAGTTGTCTGTTTCCGTGTACATACACTCACCCATCTGCCCACTCATCCGTCTACTCATATTCCCTCTGTTTCCATTCTCCAGTATTTACTACATCAGCCTCTGCAGTCATCTCTTTTCTCTGGAGATTTTTCTAGCATCTGATCCCAACCATCCCATCATAAACCCTCTCTTCACTTCCCATTGCTCACAGATGCAAACCCAAACTTCAGACTTAGCTGGCTTTCAGGGCCCTGAAACTATCTTGTCTCTGCTCTCACTGCTCCCACCGTGGATCCTGGAAGTTGTGTGGGCCCTGGGCACTGTGCCTACTGTGCCCTTCCTGGCCTTCCCTGCCAGCTGGGGCCTGTGCCTAGGGGCTTGAGTCCAGAGAGGAGAAGTAAACCATGAACATGGGAACAAGAGGGGAAAAGGTGAATGGGACCAGATTAATGCACCAGCCTCAGCTCCCCGCCTGTAATGAGGGAATGGAGTGCTGACGTCCTCCCCCACATTCTAGGCTGGTTTCTGGGCTCCCTGGGCTGCCTGGAGGGCCAAGGTGGTGGGGATAATGGAGGGGGCTGATCACTCTTCCCTCTTTCCTGCCACTTACCCCTTAACAGCCTAGCCGACCTGGAACAGAAGGGAAGGGCCTGTTGTGGGAGGGGCAGCCCCATTAGCACTGTTCCTGGCCCTTAGGGAGCCAGGGGTCACCAGAGCCCAGCTGCAGGGCCATTAGCAACCCATTAGCCCTGCCCCTCCCTCCCAGCCCTGACTCTGGCTCCATTCAGGACCTGCCCTTTGTGGCAGAGCTTCTGCCTCTTCACCTACCCCTGCAGGCCTCAGAGACCCCCTCCAAGGTCAACGTGTCAAGTTCCAGTCAGCCTGGGCAGGGCTACAGCTGACCCTTGCAGAGCTGCGGAGGACAAAGGAAAGGGAGCCCCTGCAGGTGTAAGTGGCTGGACCCACTGAAAGGGCTTCACCCATATCCGAGGGAGGCGGTGATGGCTGGTGGAGAGGTGTGTGAGCCGTGGGGCCAGCGAGTCAGGTGTCTGTCGTCTTTGCCGAGTCAGGTGTCTGTCGTCTTTGCCGAGAAGGGGTTGCGTTGCTGATTTCTGACTCCCCTGGTGTATGTGAATTGCTTTTTACAGAGGAGCTGTGCCCCGTCAGTCAGTCAATCAACACACTTTTGTTTGCAGAGCTAACGAAGTATCTGACCTCGAGTGAGAGAGCCAAGACCTTAGGCTCTCCTGGTTGTAGAATTCATTCATTCACTAACAGATATTTAGTGAGTGCTCACTGTATGCCAGACCCTGGAACACAGCAGCGAGAGACACTCCAGTAGAGGAGGCGACAGTGAACACAGAAAGCAATCAGTGGGACGATTTCTGGAAGGAAAGGGCTGTGCAGGAGACGAAGCAGGCGTCACAAGACTGGCATGGGGTGGCTGCTGTAGTCTGAGGGTTTGGGGAAGCCTCTTACAGGAGACCTTTGAGCTGAACCTGGGTGGTAAAAAGGAGCCTGCCAAGTGGAGGGCAAGGACTGAAGCACAGGCAGTGGGACAGCAAGTGCAAGGGTCCCGAGGTGGGGACGGAAGCTAGCAAGCCCTGGAGGCTGGGGGGGAAGGAGTGAGGTGGGAGGTGGCAGAGGGAGGTCATAGATTCTCACTGCTATGCCAAGCCTTGAGGGCTCAGGTCTGACTCGTTTCCCAGAACTTCCTTGGCTGTGCATGCGACTTACAGGGGCAGCAGGGAGGCCTGCAGGGGGCGGCCACTCCCTGAGTCCTGGTGAGCAACCATGGGGGCTCCGACCAGGTGGAGGCAGCAAAGGAGGGACTTGCATCTGTTGAGATCTGAGCAGCCAGGAGTCAGAATCTCCTCCACCTCAGAATCAGACTCTCCGCATTAGAATTAGAATTAGAATTAGAATTAGAATTAGAATTAGAATTAG